>NC_137508.1:10475000-10527500 GCF_041902795.1 Electrophorus electricus | reverse complement strand
TAGGTTGTGACTGAGGTGAGACCTAGACAACATCACTGAGACAGCATATCAGCCTGATTTTTTCTGATCATAAACTTGAAACAATAGTTATGGAGAAAATGCTCTGTACATTGTTAGGTGAAAGAGAAAATTTAGAGTTTAAATGTGAATACGTGAATTTCTATTCTATTCTCCTAATCACACAGACTGAAATGTATTTACCTTTTTTTTTTCCATTTGTATCTCCAGTGTTTCATTTGTAAGTGCACCAATTGAGAACCATATGGCAAATGTGCCACATGCCAGAAAAGATATCGCCCACACGCCAGGAGAAATGTGGTTAGGGTGAAACAAAAGAAAGAGACCAAAACTCTCTCACAAATATAGTAACCCAACTAAGGAACAAATTCACACAAAGACAGGAAGGGGAAAAGGAAAGCAAACGGTGTTTACAGTGTTTCGTATGAGCATGAAAGTAAAGCTGCATGTCACTGTGAGCATGTAGAAGTTAAAACAGAGAGAGATGGCAAAAGTGCAGATGGGGAGGTTCTGCACAGTTTCCTAATGATACAGACATACCTACCTTACTATCTGTGTTCCCAGCAAACACTCAAAACAGACTTATTTTATTTATGACAAAATGATTAAAAAATAAAAAGATTGTGTGTGTGTGTGTGTGTGTGTGTGTGTGTGTGTGTGTGTGTGTGTGTGTGTGAGAGAGAGAGAGAGAGAGAGAGAGAGAGAGAGAGATAGTTGCAGTTGTTGGTGTCCATCTATCCTTTATTACTAAGACAGCCACAGAGGAAACCCAGGGCTGAAAAGTTAATGATTGCACAAATGAACAAACATGAAACAAAAGATGTTATGTAAAATATGTTATTTTTGATGAATAAATAGCCAATCTTACCTTCCACAAGCAAAAGACTTTCTTTATTTATTTTTCTTTCATTAATTGCTTGTGTGTTTATTTGTCTGCAGGTTTATTGGTTTATTTGTATATTGAGTCATTCATTGATTATAAATCAGGAGTCAGTCAGGCTTGTTTCAAGAATTTATCAATTTATTACAGGCTGCCACCAGGTGTTCATATTTGGTATTGCAACAGACTACTGACTACTTAACAGACCACAAGTATACCAACACTGACATTTAGCGTTTCAGTCTGTTACCTGCTTTTTACATTAAAAAAAAAATATTATTCAGCATGGTGGTTATACTTGTGATACCCTAAAAAGTATAAGAATAGCATAAGAATAACCTAAAGATTATTTATGGAGCTCATTATATATTTTGACATTTAGCTGTGCATGTTTTAAATTCTGTGTGGTTTAAAGTGATTTTATCCCAGTGTGTGTCTCCAGTTGAGAAACTTGCACAGTCATAGATCTTGCACAGTGTGTACTATTGCTGCTGTATGTAGAACTCTGCATCACAGCAGAATTAATTGATCATGTCATTGGCATACCATCTTTCACTTATTTGCACTGTCATACACAACAGAGCACAATGTGCAGCCTTCAGAGTTCTCTTTCATACCTCAATAAGTGAGTGATAGCCCTGAGAAGCCCCAACCTCATCACAGGTTCTGAAGAAGAATAGCGCAGCAGCTGAAAGGAGGCAAAATAACCCAGCTGCTGAAAAGAGTCTGGTCTGGTTTTTGGGAAGGTCTGTAACAGAAAAAAAAGGCCAAAGAGTTCATTTCTTACATCTGCAAACAATGCATTAGTGTCAAGAGTAACAAGAACTTTATTCTGCATTAATGGGCATTTCAGGAAAAAGAGCAGGATCTGGCTGCAGCATTGTCATCAAAGATTTTACATCTTCATCATCTATGACAAATCAACCACCTTATGCAGAGCTGTAGCAAAGGATGGTGAGGTTTGTATCTGTATACCATGTATAGTATAGCTGTGCATTTGTACCCCAATCCTGCCAGAGAAGTAGTGCAACAAGTGACTGTTGGATATGACAAGGATAGCAGCAGTCCAAGCATTGGTAAGTTAAGGCCTGCTTAATGGAGTTGATACCACAAAAAAACAGGTTCTAACGTCTCGGGCATAGTTTGCATATGAGCTGAATTAAACATGGCATGAAGAATAGACGTTTTATGCTGGTGAAAACTGTGATATGCCAAGGCATTGGAAACCACTGGATAAAGGCAGCCATTGCTTTGTGAGATGTAGTTTGATGTCATGCCACAGATACTGTCAGGAGTACAGAGATGAATTTCCTTGCCAAGTGAATCATAATCGGAATCAGAATCAAAATTTTATCATCTGAAATCATTATGCCAGATGTGTTATGAATATGAGTACAGTAGAGTGCAAAGACTAGGATTAAACAGAAATACTGAATGTGTATATAATGGAAAGGTCTGGAGAGACAAATAAGACCGTGATATATACTGTATATGTAGTTTATTTCTATGTGAAATAGGCATATCTTCATTGATATAGTTCTAGTTGGGCAGATGCACATAATACATTTGACCAGTTCAAGCACTGGAGCGCTACAGTGAAGGTTGGGTGCTAGGTTATTGGCTATAGGCTATAAAGTGCAAAGTGACCATTGCGGTTGATTAAGTTGTCAACCACCTGGGGAACAAAACCTGTCCATGTGTCTGGTTGTGCTGGTTTTGATGGCCCTTTATTAGGGCGTGTTGGAAAGGTGGTGACTGTAGTGAGAAAGGTATGTACAGTGGTGTGAAAAAGTGTTTGCCCCCCTTCCTGATATCTTATTTTTTTGCAGACAGATTGAAATTCCAACTTTAATATCCATTGTAGTCATGAAATATACTACAATAGATGGGTTTGCTTCATCGTGATAATGTGTCTATAATGTGTCCACTAAATTTGTATAAACTTACCATCAACACTAAGATTCTGATCTGTCCTTTAAATTATAACTTAGTAGTGTCAACAAAACGGCATGTTTTTAGTCTCAGGAACAATGCATTCTCCTTGTAAAGGGTACAAGATTCATCTTGCTTTTTAGCTTCAAAGCACCTGATGGACCTATCTTGTAACTAACAGTCACATCAAGCTGGCTGACATTTCTGAAAGGGGAATCCATTAGCATTTTAGTAGGGAAGCTGTTAGCACTTGATAATCTATGTAAGAGTAGTTCTTCACAGCAATGAGTCTGTGTACCTTTGTTTACTTGCATAAGGCTATTGTATTAGACATTGTATTGTGTTATCTTTAAAAAAATAACTTGAACTTGTTCAAAACACAGCCACAGTATGAATATGAATGAAGATTAGCTTCTGCTACTTTCACCACTTTGAAGATATTTTATATTTTTCTTAATTTCAGGCAGTGGTATTTTCGTGGTTAAGGTACTCGACTAGTAATCAGAAGGTTGCCAGTTCAAGCCCCACTGCCACCAAGTTGCCACTGTTGGTCCCCTTAACCCTCAATTGCTCAAATTGTACTCAGTCATAATTGTAAGTTGCTTTGTATAAAAGCGTTAGATAAATGTATGAAATTTCATTGCATGCTTACATTTATCATTTTAGTATTTTTGTTCAGTTTTTCTGGTAGAGCCAATCAAAAGAAAACAAAATACAGCCTCAGTTTTACAACTAATACTGTTAGTGTGTCTAGTGCCGATTGAGCTGGCGTGGGATATATTATTAAACCATGACGTGAAGTAGCAGTATTACTCCAGCAGATGGTGCTATAGCACTGAAGTCAAACAGAATATTTGAAACCACTCTTCATGCTTGAGCCCTTATTCGGTCCTTACTAATGCCATGTAATATCTTGGATCTTGTTCCTGCTGTTCCTAAGGTTCCAAAGCATATTTGCATATTTGGCATCACTTAAATCTTTTGATAAGTAAAAGCCTATCATATATTTTCTTAATCTTTTTTTCGACACAATAGGCTACTATCTAACTTAATATATTTCCTCTAGGGAAATGTGTTTCTTACAGTGGCTAGCTGTGACTTTCAGATTCCTGAGTGTGGTAGTGAATAAACTCAATCTTAGACCATGGAGCAATCAAAGCAAATCAGAGACAAAGTTATTGAGAAGCAGAGCTCAGCAGGAGAGTGAAAAAATATTGAAATCCCAGTCTCTGCTCAGCTCTGTAGGTGCGCCAGCTACCCCATCATTAAGAAACAGAAGAAAGATTGTAAAGCCTTAATAATACTTAAATCATGTTTCCAAACTGATTTGCAGAGCTGGGAGGATATTAGGGGATGTCACTGAGGCAAGCAACAACATTAAAAAGGAAAAAAGTCATGATTTTTGGAGATATAAAACTGTCCCCTTTTTGTGTTTTTACCTTTTGATAACTATGATAAAACCGCATCTTTTAGTAATATTATAAGCATTGAAGCCATAGGCATACCTTTGCATGCCCACATACAATTATGTTAATTATATTAAATATATTAATTATATCAATTGTTATTGTACAATACATGTCTAATTAATTGTTAGTGAACTATACAGGTAGTTCTACATAGAAAATACTCTAAATTAAAAAGTATTAACAGTAAATTGAAAAACTGCTTAAATTATGGAAGAAATAAGGTAAGGTTAATAGCACAAAAGTTATGTTTAAAGGTAATGTAGTATTACGGAGGCAAAAACTCTGTAATGTGACTGATATATTTAAAGTTAAAGAAGTGTCTGACCAGTAGAGGTCAGGCAAACCTCCAAACTGTGTGAGGTCTGAAATAACCCACCCAAATGACCAGAGGGCACCATTGTACAATATGCACAAGCACATAAACACACTCTTCCCAGGCCTGTGTGTGCATCTTTATGTGGGTCATCACCATGGATACAGGTCTTTGATGTAGTCTTCCAAGAGAAGACACCAGGACAACACTGCAGAGTTCTCATAACCTTAAACATAAAAAATGGGGAAAACAGTATAGAATAAGACAAATTCAAAGTAAAAAAAAACTCTCTGCATCAGTTAATAACACTATTTGAATATAAGGGTGGGTTTAGTATAGTAAACTTTAACAGTGATACTTACTGATTTACTGATTGATTTATTACATTACTGATCCACCCTGAGTAGGACCAATGTCAATGATGAAAAGTAGTTATAATAATAATAATAATAATAATAATAATAATAATAATAATAATAATCATTCTGGCCAACCAAGACAAACTAGAAAACATATTAGTTTATGTTAATTTATATGATTTATAAGAACTTAGTGTTAGACTCTAGTCTCTCTGACTCTCTCTCTCTCTCTTAGTGTCTTTCTCTCAGAGGCCTGTAATGTGACAGGAAGTGTAAACAGAGATCAAGTGTCAAAGTCCAACCCACCACTTCTCACCTCCATTAAAGGGTGTCTCCATGCATAACTTTCTCAAATACCCCTTTTAATACCTCTAGCCCTCTATAATACCCCCGTATAGTGCCCCCCATCTGCTTGGACCACCTGCATAGTGGCACTTGAGTTCTATAGCTATACTTTATATATTCCATCATGGGTTTATAGCGATTAAACCAAACATCACATATTGTTTAATTTAGTTTGTGAAATTTTCAAATTGTCTTAAACATAGTAAAACATTAATTGAATGTGCTGATTAATATGCTATAACACAATGCTGACAGAGCAATGATGGTTATGCAGAGTATAGCGGAGTATATTATACTATTATGGTTATATGTAATATAAATATATGTTACATGTAATATAAACTATTATGGTTATTATGTAATATAAATCTATGGTTTCTTATAATATATACATTATAAGTAACCTAAAGAAAGTGCAAATAGCACAACACAAATTACTAAAAATTTCAATCCTAGTGATTTTAATACATATTTAATCTTTCTATTCAGAGGTAAATTGTGTGATGCTTTACCTCATTTTCTGCTGAATAAATAGCCCAAAACAATAAGAGATTATTTGACGAATAAGATCATTTTAAGACTTTAAAGTCAATGCTGATAGAACACAGAGAACAGACATCAAAAGACTATAAAGTCTGTAAATTAATTAAAATTAATTTTGCTGAAATCAAAATGACAAATTAGTGTTTATTTTGGGAAAATATTTTCAATGTGTTAAAGTCAAGCCTATTAGATGGAAGTCTATATGTCTGGGTCGCCTTGTTCCTTCTGATGAGTGAAGAGGGAAAAACATAGGGGAATGAGTACAGGAATAGAGCAGGGTTTCTGAGCCTGAACTCCTCAACAGCTAGCCGAGGGCATCTGAAACACTGCTCATCACTGCTAGAGAAACTTGAACCATGATTCTATATGGCCAAACCATCAAGATGAAGAAGGTGTGGCTCAGCAGCGTGAGACGGCCTGAATACGCACTCTGCAGGCTGCATCTCTCTCCAGTACATTACGGTTCCTTCCAGCACATTATGGTTCTCTTGAGTTCAGTGTAACCTCAAGACATGTGAAGAAAACAGAGGCTCCCTTTTCCTCTTAAATCATAAGCGAGCTGTCAATAAGCCGGACTCTCACTCACCCTGGCACACACGTTTGTGTGAGTTCTGTGATGACTTTGGTGTACTGCACATATTAAATGAGTCCAAGGCCTTATACCAGAAGCAGCTTATTACTATATATTTTATTTATGAACTGTCAGGCTTCAGTCATCCCACGTTACCTTGCAATCATTCAAGCTTTTTGGATATTTTGGGTTTAATTAAATTACTACAAATTGATCAAAATAATAACTAGACATACATTGTTTACTTTCTGAGGGAATTTATTAGAAGTGATTTTAAAAGAATGAAAGCAGATTCCCACACCCAAATTTTTCACTTATGTTTTCTAGCACATAGTACACAGTGTCCTGTTAAGTGAGTGTCAGCTATAGACGAGTACTGAGCAATGAAGAAACATGCTGTTTGCAGGGAATAACAGAAATACAATTCACATCGAGAAATGAATCTTATAACATTAAGTATTACCCAACCCCCATGTGATTATATATTAAGTTATTAATCACAAGGATGTTAAAAGGAACCTAGTCATATAAATGGAACATATAATAACTACCAGAACTATAATAGTAAAATAAGTAAAATGTGCAAAACTTACAGCCCTCTAACAACTTTAAGAGGCCCTTTGCAATGAGCTATTAAACATCATTCAGTCAACTTATACATGCTGGGTTCTTACAACCCAAGGTGATACTTATAAAAAGTTGTTACTTAAAATGATGATTACATGATGAATTAAATAAATATTGGAAATGTTGGTGAAGAGTTTATACTCTGAAACATTTATTGGAGAACATGAATGATATTTTTTTCTGGAATAGCACAGGAATAAACAGAAAAGAATAAAAAAGAAATAAAACTAACATTGCCTGTCTTAATATTATTTTCCATCTCTATAAATCACTTAGTGACATATGTATTAGTTAAACATACTCTATAATGGAGCTTCATAAGCTGTATTACATTGTCACTGTCAATTGTAAGATGTAATCCACATATTTTCAATTCTACTGTTGTATTCAGAAGTTAGTAACTTAGTTAGATAGATGGTAACTTCTCTCATTCCATGTGCCATGATTGTAGTGGTCTCTTTCCTGAATGAACTGACAAAAGATATTTTGGTTATATATATATATGACTACACATTTTGCCTTAATTTAGTATATACTTTGAATCTATATTTTTAGTATTTTTGAAAGCTGAAACATTTGGTCAGAAATGAATCCACGTCAAATAAATGTCAAATAAATAAATCTATGCTCTTCTCTTTAGTAACTCTTGTGTACCTCCTGTCAAAAAAGTGCAGACTACAACTACAATGAGGAAGAGTTAAGTAAATTAAGCAATTAAGTATCAGTAAATTACATGTAGAATAGGATATCTAATAGGTTATCAATCACATTTTGTTAATTATGGTCAGTCAGTATCTGTTTTACTAGGTAGGCCTGCTCTACCTGATAGATTGTGATACCCTGTACAGTTAAATTTAAGGGTAACACTATCATAGTAATGCTAACACTGACTATATTCCTGAACTTAACATAATGTATTGGTTCTCTGTGTTTGAGGAAATGTTTTTCGCCATGGTAAACTCATGGTAACTCTCTGAGACCATTTTCTCATTTTAGTTTCATTCTCCAGCAGAGGTGTGTTTAAAAAAGCCTCATCATATGTGATCCACAGAGTAGAACTCACTATAAATGGCTGAGATGAGTTTGTGTATTAGAGCCAGACGTAGTTTGCCAGGCCATCCACCTAACCAGTCTTCTCAACAGCCAAAGTGAAAGAAAGGGACCAATGATTCATTAATGTTTCACCTTGATGACCCTGAAAGTAGTGTAGACAACAAAAAGAAAGCACCTCTGAAAGGGCATGGCACATTCTCATATGGTCTTTATGTGTACATGATAACAGAGCTGAGAAAATCAGAATTTGATGTCTGTTGAATGGGTTTACCAGGTGAGAACACTAGTCCATTTTCACCTCAGTAGTAATGATGATCAACATGTTCATGGCTTTTATCACATGGCAAAAAGGATCATTATAGCTTACAGACTTTGATAACTCGTGAAACAAATAGAACTGGGTTTTTCATGCTACAACCTTTGCAACTGTCAAGAGAATCACAAACAAAAGCAAAGTTTCACAGATCTCCAGTGTAAATAAAGACATTAAATAAGTCATGATTGCACCTGCATATTACCGCACACATAACACAATTCAACAAACAATGCATCTACAAAATCTGAAAATGTATATGAACAACACCCTTAATGCAAACCAGCCCAGTTATCTGTGAAAGGTGATAAGCTATGTGTATGTGAGTGTTTGTGTGCATGCATGACCTGGAGAGCACCATTTTGAGTTTCAGGTTTTTAAATGAGGCATGTTGTGCTGTAGGAGGGGCAGCTACTGTTCTGTAGTTTGACTATGAAAAGGACTTCTAAGACAAAAGCCCTGAGTGTATTCTCTGTCTGGATCCAATACACAAATTAAAACTTCACCTTGATTTTGGACTGTTCAGTTTGGCCAGGGCTGCTCATTTATTTTTGGATAAAAATACCAATCACCATTCTCTCTAACACTCCAATGGTCCACTGTGCTGACATTCAGTTTATTCTGCTGCATATATTTCAATTCAGTGTCTCTGTCTCTATTGTGGTTTCCGGTAACTTTCACCTTTCCCATTCAAATCGCACAGATGGGAGTAAAGTTAACAAAACGAATGCACATCTGAACAGGGTAGAATAGGACAAGGTTACAAATTAGGAAAAGGATGCAAAAAGGATCATGGTATTTTCACGACCAAAAAAGTGCATTTGGTTGTTGTGGGGCGCTAAAGTGTAGTATGTAAATACCTCCGCGTAACGTGATTCCTGTCTTTCATAACCGTTCATTGAAACATGTTAATAAACAAAGATGACTTGGCCTGGGTGGTCGGGCAGTGACGTTACAGGGGCACGGAGATGTACTGTTTGCGTTGTTCATTAGACGCTTTGGTGTCAGGTGCTGCGCCGTAATTAGAAAGCGCGCGGGTCAAAGGGATACCCTGTTTGGCTGTGTTTGGATGCGTTTTAGCGAGTCTTTTAGAGCAGCCCCAGTTCATGGCAATGAGCCTGTGGAGTTTGCAGAGCTGGCTATAATCCTCGTTTGAAAGAAAGATTGTTTGTCCTAACGTAGTACAAGAGAGCAAATCACTTCCTTTAGTGAAACCGCGGCTTTTCATCTAAGGCGTTTCATGTTCTAATTGAGAGTCAATAATGGGGAAGACCTAACTGAACAGCTTCGAATATCTCTCACGTTTCTTTGCATGAACACATACATCTATAATACATTTAATCACACTAGTTAATAGCCTATATTTCTTGAATTTTATTTAAAGTATCAGATTTTGGATCAAAATTCTCGTATGAGGATTAATCAAATGAGATTTAAATCAGCGGGCCTGTTCAGTAGGTGTGAAGAAACTAACGACAGTCTGTGTGAAGAAACCGAGGAGGTCATACTCTTCTGCGATTTTCTACTAGGAGCAAAACTGCCGAAAGACCTTTCTAAAACTGCAAAAGCGCACACCTCGCCTAAGGTGTCTGGCCAGCCATTATGCTGAAGGAGGAGAGCTGATCATTATGTTGACATGAACTTTACGATAGCTCAGAATAGGGCCGCGACTTTCATTTGACACCTCGAGACAGAAATTGAGTTTAATGCACAGAATCATCTGGTACAAAGACGTTTCAGACGTCTAAACTCTGCGTTTGTTGTGTGAATGCCTTGCTATGTCTTAACCAAATAAAATGTTTAATTTACCCTCTATCTTAAAATCGTTTATATATGTGTGATCATTTGGATTAAAGTCAGTTTCCTTGATACAAAGCTACTGTCTAGGCTTCAATGTGATTAGAAGGCTCTGTTTTTTTTCTTGTCGACCTCCAAAAGTGAGGCTATTTGTTCCGCTGTGTGGCGCATTTGGCGGCGTGCTTTGATTCCTGAGACACAAAATAAGATGATTTCGTAACATCAATGCCCTCTCTCAGTAGTACTTGCGCTTATCTATCGCACAGCCATGCAGGAATTTGTAGTAAATCTGGACCCCCTGCTCCTTAGCTCCTGTCTCCCTTTCTGCGTTCCCGGCCTACCTCCGGGGGCATGCAGTGGAAAGGGCCATTAGGATATTTGACAATCTCAGCTTGTTACAACTCCATCAGTTAATTGGATCCCTTGTAGAGCCGCTCGTTTGACTCATCTGCTACTTTAAAAGACAAAAGCGCGAAAGGGGGTCGTTGACACCTTGTACTCCTGGGCGTGTATAAAGAGGACCTCAGTCTCGTCCAGAATCATTTCATCCCTTCCCATTGAAGCACGAGGACCTGTAGTTCTGCGGAAAACTTTCTGTTTAGTTGTGTTTTCTTTGTTTTTGTATTTGTACGTTAAACCATGCAGATCTCCCCACGAGCTCACGGACCCTACGGGTATTCAAGGCATCCGCAGGTAGCGCCCCATCCGGACCATGTGAACAGTGCGCGCCTGGCTACCGCCACAAAACCGAACGCAGGGAAGTCGTTCACCATCGACGCACTGCTCGCGAAGCCAGATCATATGGAGCACACGAAGACAGTTTCCTATCGGAGTCCAGTGAACCACACCCCAGCAACAGGTAGTCTCTTTCCACTTGCTGGGCAGATGTGTTCCCCGGTCCCGCAATATATGTACAGCCCGGGTGTTATACAAACACAGACCGGCTATCCAGTCTATTGCTGTCCGCCTTTCGGCTACCAGACAACATGTCGTGGAACTATTTATTCACAAGGTAAGCATGTATGACATTCATTATTATTCATCTAACCCATTACTTTGGCAATAAGGAAAAGTACGCTGTGATCAGTTTATTCAAGCTGTTTTCCCTTTTGTACAGATAATGTCCTGACTAAAGCAGGCGTGCACACTCACTTCAAACATAAAGCCGGCAAAGCGAAGAGGATGCGCACGAGTTTCACCAACGAGCAGCTGTCCCGACTGGAGAAGGAGTTTGCGCGCCAGCAGTATATGGTGGGCTCAGAGCGATTCCTCCTGGCGTCCGCGCTGCAGCTTACCGAGGCACAGGTAAGGAAATGTCCAAACCACTACATGACACTTTATATAACCCAATAAATGCCAAACTGAAACAGACGTACTGTGTATTAAACAACTTTCGCTTTCCTTTCCTTCCAGGTAAAAGTTTGGTTTCAGAACAGACGCATCAAGTGGAGAAAACAGAGTCTGGAGCAGCAGCAAGCTAAACTGGCCAAACTGGGGCTGACGGTGCCCCCCAAAAGTCCAGGATCTCAAGGTCGAGAAGATGAGGGAGATGAGGATGAGAATGACTTCACCGAGGACTCTGATATCGATGTCGACATCGATGACTCACTGCAGGAGTGAAAAGAGTTAAAGTGACTTTACTATAAATGCTGTTTTGTACATTTGAATTACTGCAGATGAAGTAGTTCTCTCTTGTAAAAAAAAATATATATTTAATTAATAGATATAGCTATATATTTAAGACGTTTCGGTATTCATGCTCTTTTGTACACGTTTTGTATGGACAAAATAAACGAAATATATTTTTAAATTGAACACGTAGCCTATGCTATTAGAATTGTTTCTTCATGGTTCCGTGGAAAGCTTGGACCAGGTGAATAAATATATATTGGCTCATATTTAGTCAAAATATAACAGCTGCATAATTAATAAACCACATGGATCATAAATCAACGATATTATCATTTTGAAAAGGTTTAATGAGCGGAATATACCTTTATGATTGCTGACAGTGACATACCGAACCGATAATTAAATGAAGATTTATTTATGATTTATTTATTTATTCGGAGGTACTGTAAGATAAATATTATATATTTAAAAAAGCTAAAAATGAAAATACCTTACCCCGCAGCGCTTACTCACTATGTTAGCTAGGTTAAAAAAATCCTTGGTGTGTCAGAGACTATAACAGTCATTACAGCATGCCACGTCAACAGATTTACAACTAATAACAGTTGGAATTAATGACTCACTTTGGATGAACTCTTTCTCATTAAATCACAATAGTCAGACACGAGTCATCAGAGGGAAGATACATAAAAATACGTCAGTGGATCAACGTTTTTTTATGGGGAAAAAAGATAAGAGCGTTGAATCCGCCAACTATTCCTATATATTCCATATTTATAAGGTGCACGTTCATTTATCGAAATGCAGCGCGTCATGTGTGACCTCTTTTCAGCATATTCACAGGGTTTTAGTATAGCTTTTAGGATAGATGAAGCCTAATACTACAAACATGGAAAAACTTTACCAATAACATTTTCACCTAAATATTTTCAGGTAAAACATGTTAAATTAAAGACCAGTTAAAATATTACTGTTTAGTTTGTGATATAGTAAAACTTTTGCTAAACATTGATATGGTGATGATTCAAATATTTCAAATATAGCAACATTTATGAATAAGTCCTTATAATTTGTTACAGAAACCTTGGTTGAGTTTAAAGCCACCATCCTTAAGCCTCTGATGTTTTAAAAATGAAATTTTCCAACCAAGCTGAGTAAGGGCATTCAGATCACAAATATGATGCAAAATTCAGCAAAACTGGCTAACTGGGATGCCTTGAGTCTTCTAAATTCTTTCCTGCTCTCTGCCATCAGCTGAATATTCATTGCAGAGGAATGCAGGGTTAAGGGCAGCCACATGAAATACACTGAACTCAGGTCAGCTGAGAGATCATACATGCATAGTAATACAAACTGTGGCACTGACTTTCTATCATGTACAATTTTGACAGTGTGAGCTGACTGGAAGTTAGCAAACACTAGCAGTAATCAGAGTTACTGGTCCTGCTGTGGAGACATGGAGGACATAAAGGGTGTTGTTTGAGTGGGTTTTGGGGTTGGGGGCGGCGGTGGGGGGGGGGGGTACCGCCTTACTGGCTCCAAGAGGTTCTTTCATTTGAGAGAGAAAGTCCATGTTGTCTCTCCATCATTGACAGAGCCTTTTAGGCATGGTGCTCTCCTCCGCTTGTGTTTCCCCCATAGCAGAGCGAAGCACGCTAAAGCGCGTTAGCATGGTGGCTTTGTGCTGCTGCAGGCCTGATGACCGTGATTAGACTGGATTAGTAATCCTCCACTAAGAACACAGCGATTATTAGTTAACACACTTGTCACAATGTTTCTTTTCTGTTCTTTAATCCAGTTAATCCTACAAGGTAAAACTACAGAAGATCTAAAGTCCCCAGCTCAATGAGTGACAATTACAGATACAACACAAAACAAAATGGGGAATCAAATGAACAAAAACGAGAGTAATGATATGAGCAAACTTGGTAAGCATATGAGTATTCTGTGTAATGTATCCCATGGGCAAGATTGCACCAAAACACTGAACATCAGCACTTTTGCCTGTGTAGATGTTAATGCCAGCCTTTTCAAGTCTCTAACCAACAACTGAAATTATTTAAGTTTAAAGACATTATCAAATGATTCAAATGTATTCAATTTATTTGTGATTCATGAATACTTCACATATCCATTGCAAATCCACATTACTGAGGAGACTGCTGAAATATGCATTACATAGTGCATTACAGTGGAATCATTTTTTTTTGTTTAAACCTATGACCAGAATGAACTGTGTGTGTGTGTGTGTGTGTGTGTGTGTGTGTGTGTGTGTGTGTGTGTGTTTGTAGGGGGGGGGTAATGATATCTAGAAATAAAAATGTGTCCCTTTTCTCCTTTTATGTATATTCATTTGTATCTCATATGTATATTCAATGGTATCTCTTGTGTACGTTTAGTGATCGAATGCCTTACGTACATTGTCTGATTCAATGGGCCTTTTCACTGATCCACTGGAGACTGATGATGTCCTTTCTCTCAGTTGATATACACATACACCCAATCTTTGCAGCCACTATGAGGATTCACTGGCCTTCCAAAGGCAGAACTAGTTGAACAACTTATCCATTTTGTGTGTGTGTGTGTGTGTGAGAGAGAGAGAGAGAGAGAGAGAGAGAGAGAGAGAGAGAGAGAGAGAGAGAGAGAGAGAGAGAGAGAGAGAGAGAGAGAGATTATGTATGGACAAAGCATCTCTGATGTGAACTAGTGTAATCCCACAGCGGGCCGGGAGATTCAGCAGGGGGGATACCCTGAGAAAAACCACAGGAACAGCGAGAAAAGGGGAGGGGACCTCACCATTCCAATTAGTTATCACTCCCTCCACTCCCCCCAAAGAGTTCCAGTCTGCACCCCCTACTGTCAGTATTATCACTGTGACTCATCAAAACATCTCACTTCACCTTAATCTTTCGTCAGCTCTGGAAAGATGAGTGTACAGATGTACAGATGAAGGGAAAAGGCTCACACACCACCACAAGTGTGCTCTCTCTCTCCTCTCAAATATATACACACATATGCACATCACATTACTACTCTATAAGTAAAGGAAAAATCTTAGATGTTGTTTATTCAGTAATTTGTATAAATGGTTAAAACATTAAGAGATGATCATTTATTCAACAATATCAGTCTATTTATTGGTAGAATCTGTAGAATATGATATCGGGATACTGCTATAGAAGCGCTAATATGAGCCAAGAACCAAGAACCACTCTCTCTGGTGTATATAAAACAACATAAAACCACAGCTGAGGATTCTTTAAGGTTTTTTAAAACTAAGGTAGTGGATTGTAAAAGCCTGGTGTTTGCATTTTATTTGTAGAGCACTGACCTGACACTCTATCTCACAGTCATTAGCATTCATTACTAGCGTTTGAAGTACACCAGGACTATTGTGCCTTTGTGAAAGGTTTCATATGGAACACACAATGACTTCTAACACGGGATAAGGTGATTGAAAAGACCAAGAGACGAGGCCCCACTCTAAACGAGCACTTTATGCTAATGGAACCTCCCGTGTAACTTTTGAATGAAGCCTTTTTTACTCTCAGGAAATTGAGTCGTTCCTGTTTTGTATTCAATGCGACCGTTAAGAGACACACGAGTACCATTCCACTCAAAGAAAATTATAGCGCGATAATAAAAAAAATTAGTGCCATACCGATATGAAACTAGGTAAATCACGAAAAACGGTGATAAAACTGTTACACTAATAATCCAGAGTGAAACGGGCTATGTTACTCGCATCAAACGTGCTTTGCAAATTGTCAGTCTGTAAAATCTTGGATTTTAGTACGGGAGTTCGAGGGAGGAGGAGTAAGGTGGAGGTTCCTCAGTACTGCGCTGTTGCAGGTGGCAAACTCCTTCATTTGACACGCAGGTGATAGGAATTCAGCTATTTGTGATTTTTCCCATCTCGTTCAGACCGAGTGAAAAACTTCAGCTAGTTAAGGAGAAGAGATTAGTTGAACACACAGAGTTAATGCGAAACAAAATGGTCAATTAGTTTATAAATTGATAGAAGTGCGAGAGGGTCTGGACACCTTTTGACAGGTTTCGGCAATGCAATCTGGCTACCGCATCCTCTCTTCGCTGTTTGCTGTCACCAACAGCATCGATTTATTGCCATGATGAATAACAAGCCAATCAGCGAGACTCGGGGCGTCTAACAGCAGCTTCCGTGTAAATAGGTCATTTTAGTCACCGAGGCATTCAGATAGCTTTGTAACCCGCGAACTAACATGGAACAATGTCTTAAGCGCATTAAGAACATTAAAACATATCGAGAACCGTGTTCTGAAAAGCAACTACAAACCTCTCCTTCCATTTGGCAATGGTACCTCAGTGGTTAAGGTATTCAATTCCTAATCGGAAGGTTGCCTGTTCAAGCCCCACGACCAGCAAATTTGCACTGGGACTTGACTCTCAGTTATAACCCTCAAGCTGTATTCAGACATAACGGATGAAAGCAGTTACAAGCGTAAATGTAACATTAGCATCGTTTGGAATTATATCTCAGTGGGACAATAGAATGTAACGATCGAACATAATCAGCATTGTATGTGAGATTATTGTACTGAATATATTAATAAACTGATTCAAAACCTACATTTTGTGTAGCCTTTATTAGAACTGTTTTTTAGTTAGTTATATATGATATTATTAGGTTGTTTACATTAGTTACTAGATAGATATATAGTTATTAGGTTTATATTTGCCTAAATATGATAAATTTGTAGGCCAGGCACATTACATTCGTATGACTATTACAAATAGTAGTCAGCTGAGCAGATACTGAACATTAGTTTTCACTCACAAAAAGGTGAAAAGCTGAAGTTTAATTTAGATTTATTCAGTAATTCCTAATACTGTAACAACAACAATAGCAATAATAATAATAATGCATTGGGTATTATTATATTAGACTACAGAACTAAGGCATATAGCATCACAGAGCTTGAATCACTTGTTTAACAACATACTTTGGCATGTTCCAGAAGGTCTGGAGCTTTTGTAGGCTACATTTTGGAGCTGCTGTAAGATAACCCTGCCTCTTCATGCTTCATATCACCAAGGTGAGTTTAGAGGCTGAAAGAACTGGATGAAATGTAATGTGGGTAGTGAAAGGTGCTATATAAGTCTGACTAATACTAATATTGTTGTTGTTGTTCCTGCTGCTATGAAATATAGGACAGCTGACTCTCAGCATTGAGAGCAGAAGTGAGAAAAGTGTAGGCAGAATATATATTTATTTCGCATGTCTTCTTAGTCTGCAGAGAAACTTCTTACAAGTACAGATGGACTGACTATAACCCAGCCATCTAAGGGCAGACCCAGAAAAGCCTGGCTGGCCAGAGAGGAAAGGTCATGTGGTCTCATGAGAGAGAGGTTGTGGAGACTGAGATATACTTTATCCTTCACTGTCAGAGATGAACATGTCCAAGATATATACCTTAAAGACAACTACTTTAATAATTTGTAAGTGTCATTCTATTTAATGAGCTGCCAGACACAAAGAAACTTAATATATGATTATATTATATATTATTAGGTAATGTGATACATATAATACATAAACTGAATATATTATTATGGGCTACAATAAATATAATAAATAATTACAATGTCCCCAATACACTGTAATTAAAACACATTTACTTATTTTTTTCTGATTAGAAATATTATTTTACTGATAGAAAGAGTGTGACAATCATTCAATAGCAAACCATAATAAACCATGCTGGACTGAACTGAAATGAACCAAATTGGATTTAAGTACTCCTAAACTGCAAATAGTTTGTTTGACTAGCTCTGTGCAGTTCTCATTTACAGAAATTTACAGAAAGTGTATTTGGGTTACAGGTTACCGACCGATGGAGAAACAGACAAAATGAAGTTGTCAGCATTTATGGCCATTCTGAGGTTTTGAAACTATAGACCCCATCAGTAGCATCCAGCTGCAGGGCCACACACTAAACCCCTGAACAGACCAAACCCTGTGCTCAGCAGAGAGGTCTCTGGTTAGATGGAAGTATTTCCTTCTTCAAAATAATAGCCCATAGCTGGGCAACAAAATAAAAGTCCCTGGCTGGGCAGCTGGATGAATAAATGCTATAAATGAATAACAAAAAAACATAAGAAAATAATAAATTAATAGAAGAGTTGTTATTTGGTTTATGGTTCATATTCAAACTACATGCATAGAATGTTAAATGAATATAAAATTATATAAAGCTAGGTTTAACCAACATAATCCTTTGTCTGTCTTTCCTTAAAAGTAGTCACCATTTAGCAGCATTATTGATTACAGACAAAACAGAAGCAAAACAGTTCCATGAGTTTAATGAATAAAACTAAAAAAAAATTTAAAGAAACATCTGGTGAAAATATTTTTGATAGGATGGAAACCCCATCCATGTGACTTGAATTTCAAATTTTACATATAAAAGGAATCAGAATCAACATTTTATTTAATTGACAACTCACCAAGTAGCAAGCTAACTAGTCTAGTTAATGGGAAACAACTGCAACTTCATGTTTTAGTTAGCAATATCATTAGCAGTTAAGTAATTTACTAACTTCACATAATGTTAAACCCTGGTATTACAAAAATGTTTAATCATATTTTTCTGGCTATATAAGCTTTTTCATCAGCTGCAATTTTCTCACTTAGCAAATATTTCCCCCCAGCACATGGTTTCTGGCCACACAGGGGCTTTGTCTTGCCCAGTAAGGGGCTTGGTCTATAGGGTTGCAGCTAGATGCCTCGGCTCATAGGCTAGTGGTAATATCTGTATTTGAAAACAGCAGAAGCCAATGGTGCACATATAATATATGGAAGGCCACAGTTACAGCTGAATCACTGTAACGTTTGAATGAATCTATTCTGTCTTTCTAAATTGGTCCACTTGGTGGCAGTAGAACATTTACAGTTGACATTTTCCAGCAGTTGTGTCACCTAAAATTACCAACAACCTTGCATCACTGCACAGGTTTTACACATCAAAGTTTCTCAAACCATGGTCCATCTTGGAGCGAGATTGCATAATTTAATACAGCTGGATACTGCTCTCATTGCATCTCAGACTGAATACTTATCTATTAGACCTAATAGTGTCACCTTTTTTCTCCTTAGGATTCCACTTAGAACAGAGTGACAAAGCAATCCAATGTACAAAAAAGGTTCGCTGCATTCATATAAAATATTCCATATCTATCACTCCACACCTACAAATGTCTAAGAAGCCTAACACTGAAATGAGAGTGGATGATACAAAAAAAATTAACTGCAACCAAGGCAAATACAAATTTTCATTTATATATTTGGAATTATACATTTTTTAGTGATAATCTTAAAGGAAAGTGCTCAGGTTCTCAAATGCTACAGTAACATAAACCTTGGCATCCCAAGGGGGCAGCAGTGGACAGCAGGAGAGATGCTTTAGAGCTCTGTTTGGAGAAACCTGGACTCAAAGCTACTTTCAGTGTCTCAGCCCACTGAACTGGAGCACAGCAGTTCTCAGGCCAAGACTCAGACTCATTTGGGGAGGTTGTTTTGCTAATGCATTCAGATCTCAGGTAATCATTAAGCCATATGGGGGTCACAGTGTCAGGTCTGTTTGTAAGTGGCCCGTAACCTAAAGTTCCCTGGCAACACTTATTCAAGCAAATCAAAGATGCAGTAAGTGACATCTTCATACATTCTGTTATTAATGATAGGATACTGTAAAAAAGCAGAGGAATTGAAGAGCAAGAATCTCAAGAATGTTCAACATATTGTTTTCATAGCACTTTTTTGGTCTATAGCTGTTAGATATCCCACTTCCATTTTGTTCATATGGGCTCCAAATAACATAGTGCTGTGTGTGCATGTTTCTCTCTCTGTCTCTGTGTGTGTGTGTGTGTGTGTGTGTGTGTGTGTGTGTGTGTGTGTGTGTGTGTGTGTGTGTGTGTGTGTGTGTGTGTGTGTGTGTGTGTGTGTGTAGCCATGGTCAGCACTCTCTCCTTTAAAACCTCTACATTGCTCCATTTCCTCATGCCTTATTTTGCTGCAAGGTTAAATCTCTCACCCATCCTCCATCTCTCTCCATTCTTCATTCTCAGTCTATCTCTCTCCTTCTCAGCATGGTAGTTTTTAATTCTGTGTTTGTGCAGATGGCTAGTTGCTCCATTAGTATTCATTACAGATTCCATGAGCTCTTAATTACGAAACGAGAGAGAAAGTGGCAGACAGAAACATTGGGTGAGATTTGCTCTCTCACTCTCATGACTCCCTTCTCTTTTCTTAAAAGAAGACAGTAATTTAGTGCTATGACAAATGAGGTGTCTTTACAAATGCCTCTATGTGAGGATAGCACTACGTACCTGTACATTCAGATTGCATGGCGGAAGATCTGCACTCCAAATATAGAGATATCATCTGTGTGGTGTAATGCAGGTGCTGTTTTTTGCTTCTCTCTCTCTCTCTCTCTCTCTCTCTCTCTCTCTCTCTCTCTCTCTCTCTCTCTCTCTCTCAGGTGCCACACCTTTCCATTACACATTTTTCCATTGTCACACAGTGCTGAAATTGTAACAATATCAATAAGAATATCAGTAGTGTTTCAATTATTTAACTGTAATTTTGTGTGAGTCCAGTGACACACTATATTAGTGTGCTTTATTCACACTGACTGAACATTTTTGCAAGCTTCTACCTTTCACTCCATAAAGAAACACAAACACATGTACAACACAGCACAGCACCGCTACTATCCCTCAACCATCTAGCTTGTTGGTAAATCAAGGTTACATGTCGAATTGAAGCAAAATCTATTATTATTATTATTATTATTATTATTATTATTATTATTATTATTATTAAACCCCGTGCATAAGCGCTTTGTTTCGCATATCCTACATATAAAAAAACAAACAATATCACCATTAATTGAGTGACTTGTGTAGATGTATTTGTAATCATTTGTTTTTCTTGCAGTTAAAAAATAAAGCAAGTTCTCAAGGATTCGGATTCATAATCGCAAACTAAACCAATAAAAATGAATTTTATTCTACGATATGACTAGTGTCATATTTTAATAAACAATAGGCTATATGTCTACAACACTTGCAGGAGGATGCCATTATTATCGTTACAAGCAATTGCATTTTTAGTCTGTTTAAAATAACAAGGCTAATTGCTGCTTAATTATAATAAATAAATGCCATTTGTTGGGCAGTATAATGAGATCCATCGCAAATGCTGAGTGTGCGAGTTTACGGGCTCTTTGCTTTCTAAGTAGGCGCTCAACATGTTGTTCTGCCGACTAATGCTCAGCTGTAATGATTTTCTAATGCGCACTGGAGTTAACGAGCCTATGAACCAGCTAATCATTACCTTTAAACGCACAAGATGAAACGCGCTTTGAATGACCCCTTAGGAAAAGCGAAAGAGCCTGGAAATTAATAGCGGAGCAGAGGTTCTTGAACTCAATACTTAATTGACTAACGTGTGCGGTTCAGGATTATAGCTTAAACCACCGAAACCGTACATATTCAATTATTTACCCTCTGAGACATGTAAGCATGCCTAACCTCAAAACGCCGGCCAAAAGCCCACAGCTTTAACAACCGAACAGTCTGGAGTGAGCGGTCTGAAACAGGTGTGGTTTGTCTTGGTATGAGATTCTTATCGAGGTCCAGCTCTGGAAACTGTGCTCTCTTACTCCTGGTTAATACGTTACTGTATGAGACGGGTCACGGCCTTTCATTAAAAGGGGCTGAATCCGGTTAAGCTTAACGACAGAGAGACGAACGGGAGACGGCTAAAGCAGACCAGATCGAGCTTTCTAACATGGGATACGTACGGTACCCTTAACAAAGTTTTCCAAAAAGCAGAAGTGGCAGAGCGAGTGTCACGGTGAACTTTATCTAAAAATTAAGATGGTCTCGATATACAAAGCTTCGGAATATAGAGGATAGGTCTGTACTGATAAGAAGCCTTAAACATTAGACTTTGAAGATTATATTTATTTGATGATTACATTTCTTAAATACAGTTTACTAACTTTTTTCTGGCTGTTTGCAGACATTACAATAGAATCATAATAGAATTTTACGCAAATCTAAGCAAGAAAAAAATAACATTTCTTACAAGCTCATTTAGGAGCGCGTCTGATTTTTTTTCAGTCGTGACCGTATGAGTTATACTACAATACCGAAAGTAACACACTTTACATTTTTTTTCAGCAGACTGTACAGTTTATACTGCTTGCCTATATTTAAAGAAAACAATGATCAAATATAAACAAGATATATGTGTTAATAATAATAATAATAATAATAAGAAGAATATTATTATTATTATTACCTAAATAAAAATAATATATGCAAGAAGGCCTACTAGCATAGGAACAGACATTTGGAGTAAGGGGGAGAATCCATTTGTTCGTTTTATGCGTTCTGTTAAAAGAGTGAAAAGGAAACGAGGTTTTGATTATCCACTGTAGAGGAACTGACCTGTTGGAGGCAGCAAGTGAATGATCAAACTAATAGAGTTCATTATCTGGCCCAAATGAATGTAGGGACCGCCCACCAATAAGATTTGTGCTCCAGGTGCTTTTGTCCAATCGGTGAAAGTCAAACGTGATACAGCGCAGCGTCCCTCGAATCCAAATCCATGGAGCTCGAGCCTCTAGCTTCATTTATCCTTTCGTAATTTACCAAACCTCTTGGATTCATGGATCGTATGTTGAATTGCTGTTTGTGATATTGAAGCTGAGCTATAGCTCTTCCTATATTGTGTTTCAATAACAATGTCTCTCTGAGAGAGGGCTGCTTGCAGACACAGGTCAAAGCAAAGGTCCCGAAGAGGAAGTAAAGGCGTGCCTTTTCTGCTGGACTTTCGTGGGTCTGTCAGGGACGATGTTCTCAGCAGCAGGGAAGCGCTGTTTTACTATTGAATCTTTAGTGGCGAAGGAAAGCCCGTTATCTGGGGAAGAGCCAATCCGCCCCACAGCTCTAAGCTACACAGCCCCCACAGACAGTTTTCTCAACGGTTATCAAACTCCTGCTGGCCGCGCACTCTACACCAATCCGGAGCTGGTCTTTCCGGAGACGGTAAACCACACACCTCTGAGCGTGCACCCTCACCAGCTCGGCAGCACGCACTTTCAGCACCCGCACTTCTTCGGGACACAACACCGCGAACCTTTGAATTTCTACCCATGGGTCTTACGGAATCGATTTTTTGGACATCGGTTTCAAGGTAAATATCCTGGGTTAAAATAACGTTCGATCCGATTAATTATATTGATATCGGTTAGTATATTACCATTTAACAAATAACTTCTATATATTAGTAAATAATGTCATCGTTTAACATATTTGTATTTGGCTATAATAGTATATATCTTTATATTAATGCTTATTATGTTGATATAGCGAGAAGGCTATTAATCTTGGATAAGGGTTGTCTGAACTTATCTGATTTACTCTTGCAGTCCCTGCTAGAACTCTAGCCCCTGGCTTTCTAGCTAGGCTACTCGACACTGGTAGCAGGAGATATTTTATATTTATATTCACCCGTTGTAATAGAACTGTCCGATTAGACCAACATAGAAAAAACAGAATTTAGAGCTATATCTAGATTTTTCCTCGGGCACTTCACTCCACACACACACACACACACACACACACACACACACACACACACACACACACACATACACACACATACACACACACACACACACACACACATACAGAGAGAGAGAGAGAGAGAGAGAGAGAGAGAGAGAGAGAGAGAGAGAGAGAGAGTATAAACAACATACATTTTTCATCTAGAAATTAAGTTGCATGTCACATTACAGTAGAAACCGAATGGACAGGTGAAGAGCACAAAACTTGAATCCGGGACTAGTAACAGAACGCAACAAGTCAAGGCCTCCGATCCAGGTTTATTACGTTTCATTATCATTAGATTACCTAAGAATATTATTTTATTATTAAGATTGGTTGTGAGCATAATACAATTACTATCATCAGTGTCGCCAGGATTTTAATGGTGATCGTTCTATTAGAATCATTGTGTTGCTTGATAAAAATGATCGGGTATGAACGTCAAGTGCACGTTGCGTTCTGTTTACTGTCGTTTTTAAATTTTGTATAAAATACATTGACTCGGTCTCTAGAACACAATTAAGACAAACGCGTAGGTTAGGATAATAACTGAGGTGATAGCAGTACTATAGTCTGATTCTCACATTACGTTGGTGAATTAATAAAGTTTCCAAAATAAGCACATCTGCATTACGTATTACAAAAATTACGAGAATTATGCTGGTAAATAAATAAGCATGTGCAACTGAAGAGGATGCAAACTAAATGAGGGCTACGCAAAGCAAAACAGCAGCATCTGCTAATTCACGATTGAGCGGTGCGCCAGTGTGACCTAGGCCTATATACAATTCCTACTCTTTTTTTCATCCACATCGTCAACCGAAAATAGCCTGTTTTAAAATATATGATTTTGAACTATGAACTATAATTATGAACTATAAACTACTATATAGAGAAAAATTATAATACCTTAAATTTACTTTATTAATAACTATAAGTTATTATTAGTCATTTTTTTGTAACCCATGTAATAAAAGGTCAGAAATGTAGTTTCTAAGATAATGTAAAGCAAATCTACATACAAAATAGTTTTAAACGGAGGAATACTACAAATATAATAACAGGTAAATATTGTCTAGTACTGAGAGGTGTCATTAGCATGTTCAGACTAAAAAAGCGTATCAGATATTACGACTATAATGTGTTGCATTGGTACTAAAAATATAGTAGATATACATTGTCAAACGGGAAGTCTATCTTAAGACTTTTGTGCGGTCTTGAACAGTCAGCTCATACACTCATGTAAAGGATAACAACTGCACAGTGGTTGAAAACGACATATGACTGTTATTACCGTTTACTTGACTAAGATATACCCATTTAACTCTACTTAACCATAAAAAGCTACAGAGAAAAGAAATATTAGTAAACCATCTATATCAAACGCCGTGCTAAATCTGTAGATTGTTCATATTTAGTAACGAAGCTACATGCAGTGTGGTGAGATAACAAGCGGCTTCAAGTTTATCAAATTGCGCTGCAACTTTAAAAATTCACTGCTAATAATTAGAGTACAACTGTTTTCACCACAGGCGACGGGCTAATACCACTCTTTAGTATACACGCATCTTATAGAACGTTAATGAAATTTGGATATATTTTAAAGGTCGCGCACCTTTCAAGCTAACTGTACTCTAGTTGCCGCCGTGTTTTTCTTATCCACATGTTAACCTACCTTCTTTAACCTTTTCAAGGAAATGACGTTTCACACGACTCGTTATTGCTGCACGGACCTTTCGCAAGAAAGCCCAAACGGATCCGGACGGCTTTCTCACCCTCGCAGCTGCTGCGTCTCGAGCGAGCCTTCGAGAAGAATCATTACGTAGTCGGAGCAGAACGAAAACAGCTCGCAAACAGCCTCAGTTTGTCCGAGACGCAGGTAAACACGCTTTCCATTAACGTCACAGGACAGTGATAATACCTGTCTGATGCCATATAAATCATTACAAATGTAATCGACTTAATTGTAAATGTACAGGAATTTAGGGCTTTATACTAATAACAGTGGTGAGGAAAAATGAAACAGGACAAATTTAATTCAGTAAGTTAACATATTTCTAGTGTAAAATAAGTATACATAATTAAATTTAGTTACTACAGCTGATACTATAAATCTCTCTATTTTACTATTTCACATTTACACACACACACACACACACACACTATATATATATATATATATATATATATATATATATAATGATCAGGATCACAAATGATCAGGTTTACATTATGACAACATTATATATTTTGGACCGAATAAGAGTCTTCATTTTAGGACCACATTTTCTCCCTTGGCCATCTACAACAATGTATCCTACCCATCATCATCACTCTGACAAATTAAATTTGTCACTCTATCTGTATCTTGAATATAAAAGAAATCACCACAAAACAAACTATAGCGTTTTATTTACGCGGGACTTGCAGGAATGAAAAAGAAGTTAGTGTTGGGTTTATAGGCTATGATAGCGGGTAACAGGCTAGTCTACTTTTGTAATTAGGCACTTTAGTCAAAATACTAAGTGAATCTTTCACTCCAAGAGCAGCCTAATTTCATTTTTTCGTTTTTCAACATTAGTCAGTTTAGTTAAGTTACTTGAAGTGTCGGAGTAACTCCGACGGTTTCCCGGCCGGCTGTTGTTTTGGTTTATGCAGAATTGGTGAAGATAGACACGATAAAATTAATTTAGTGCTAGTAAGGGGAAAAGTACAAATGCATTTTATGATAGATTATATTCTTATGTCCATAGAAAGGACTTCACATTAGTATTGTTCTGTAGCTACATTTAATTAAAAACCTAAACATTTTAATAAAATAAAATAAATAACTGAAAGGTCTGCCTGTACACATGTTTGGTTAATACAAAAGTTACAAAATACTGAAATTGTAATAAAATTTGAATCGCCACTAATTTGTAAAAGGAAGACTATATTTTGAAACGGAAATGAAACATAAATGAAACGTAAATGTAAATATTTTATATTAGCAGAATGTCTGGATTGTTTTACACAGCTATACCTAACCTAAGATCTTAATTGTGTATGACATTATTATAGTAGCTAATAAAAAGTTTAATATATTGTCAGTACTCTTTACAAAAACCATCCCAATCATTTTAATCATCAACTTAACTTTTAATATGCATTCCATAAGTGTCCTATAGTTGGGTTTATATGGTAATGCCAGATTTAATCATATGAATTGCGCAATTCCAGTATATGTACATAAATTACTGTTTTGTACTGACTCTCTGTTCTGCACATTGTGCCCCGTGGTTCAAAGGTGAAGGTGTGGTTCCAGAACCGCAGGACCAAGTACAAGCGGCAGAAGCTAGAGGAGGAGGGGCCAGAGAGCACTCAGAAGAAGAAGGGCAACCACCACATCAACCGTTGGAGAATCGCCACAAAGCAGACTGGATCTGAGGACATAGACGTCACATCCGATGCCTAGAAGCACACATGAACCAAGTCTAAACTCACACTAGACAAGGCCATGAAGAGCCCTATTTATTTTTGTTCTAAGCCTTGATCATGTACGAGTCTAAATCTGGCTGCATGAGACTGGGTGTGTGTGTGTATGTGTCAGAGGAGAGAGTGTTGTTGCTGAAAATTGGTCACCAGGGTGAATGGGGCCAACTCTCCACACTGCAGAGCAATTTTGCTCACTTTCTTCACTACACTAGCAGAAGCTGAACCTAATTTGGTAGACTATTTTACTACCTTGCATAACAGGCAATTATCCAGTGATGCTGAATATTCAAAGGTCAGAATGTTTAAGAACTAAATTATATCCAAATTAATGTCACCTTATTCAGACTTTTCTTGTTAACTACCAGCTTTGCGTTTGTAAGGAAAATGTAAAAAAAAAAAAAAAAAAAAAAAAAAAACTTAATTCTTGTTATAAAGCTTAAACTATTATTTTGAGATGGTTATGCAAAATCTACATTAAGATTGAAAAGCCTAGTAGCAGACATAAACAAATTAAGGGGTTAAATTTATGCATCTCCATTTCTCAGCATGGTTCAGATGATTCCAATCAGATTTGTGTTGCTGCCAATTTTTTTGTATTTCGATTAAGGTTTAAGGTTTGCATGTAACAGCTGACAACAATAACAAAATGAATTTGTGATGCAAGGAATCATTTTACAGGCTAGTTTAGACAAGATCCATCTACCTGGAGTGCAGGAATGAGTGTGTTTGTATGTGTGTTTGTGTCTGAGAGATTTGAATGTTCTGCTGTCATTCTGTAATGGTCCTGCTCGCTAATGGATGCAGGTTACAGCATGGCAGCTCCCTGAGTCATAAATGGTTGCCAACGAACACTTTAGTGCCCGTATAATGTACAGTACTAAAAACTGAATTTTTTGTTTGCCAGAATAACATAATGAATAAACCTTTTAGAAACAAGTCCTGGGCATAATATTTAAAAACTCCACAATGATTCTCACCTATAACCTATATTTCATCTATGAACTGCAAAGGGTGTGAACACAACATAAATACAAATACACTTATGTCCCTACTCAAATTGCACCATTGCTGAATCGCTTTATTAGAGTAACCTACTGGGTAACATTTGAGGAATCCCGATGTTCAGGTAAGTAATACTGTCATTACAGATAACTACATACACACATATACTTAACATCTGCTGGCAATGGTCATCACACCTTGATAATTCTCAAACATGCACCCTGTCCGTTGAACGAACCTGCAGGTGACCTTTCACCCCACTGTTTGACCCCGGGTTTGTGTGGGAGCTTAGGTGGGAATGGAAGAGTCAAGTGTGATGACACCTGAGAATAACAGTCATGGACTGAAAGTGGCTGGAGAGAGTTGGGAGGGGGTTGCTGGGTTTGTTTTGAGTCCATAGGACATCCTATCCCACGCACAGGTGCACACACAGTGCAACCTCAAAAGGCCACCAGTAAGCCACATCACACATACCATTCATTCTCTAGACCCACTCTGTAGTCCACTATGCAACCATGAAAAGAAAGAAAACAGAGAAGGATAAACAAAGAGAAATTTGTCTTATTCCAAGAATTGGGGGGGGGGGGGTGTTTCTGTAAAAAAAAGTGATATATTATTTGAAATATCCAGACAAAAGGATTCAATAATTCACCAGACCTAACTCATAGTCCAGAGGTCAGCTGAATGGTAATTAGCTGAAACTGTTTTCAGTTGCTCAACGCTTAAGTGCACCTTTCAGCCATGTCTCTTCTGCACACTGCATCACAAAGTTCAGCATTCTGAAATGTTGAAAAATTAACATAGCATGTGTGCATATTCAGCTTATCTAGAAAGACATGAACCTCACAGCAGCCCTGTCAACAAATAATTACACAGAATCACCCTCTTCTGCCAATATCCCCTGCATACAGCCTAAGTACGGGGCCACACAGATGAATTTGAAGCTTTTAAAAATGCAACTTGAAATGCTTGAATGCTTGAAAGACATCACTTCTTGTTCCCTGTAGCTCTGAAATGATGCAAGTGAAAACTAAACAAAACACACATAAAAAATAACTTGTTGAAAATTATTCAAACAAAAAGAGCTTTACAGTATTTTGTAACCATGTGCGTAATTGCGTGTGCATGAGCATTGCTACGACTGTTCCATATAGTACAGGATTCGGCATGTGGCTTCATGTCACCCCCTCTCTCACCCTTGCCCACCGTGACCTGTTGCCATGACGATCAAGTATAAAAACAATATAGCCCCCTCCTTTTTGGTGTGTAGATAGATCTAATGATAAAAATTTACATGACATTTTAGGGCCCTGCCAAAAGAACACAAACATCAGAGATATTATCGTATAATGAAAATACCACTTCAAACGCCCAAAATGGAGTGATTTTCTTTATGAATAGTAGTGGTACAATTTGTTTACATGCCATAAGTATACTGGAATACCATGATAATGTATTCTATTATGCGTGTGCACGTGTGTGCCCGTGTGTGTGTGTGTGTTGGGGTTGGCAGGGTTTTGGGTGAGTTAGTTTATGGTCTGTTCATAAGGCCTATTTGCACTAGAATTTTTTTTACATTAGAAAGATATTTTAAAAAACAAGTAGGAAATGCAGTTATAACACCCAAGATTTTTGAAAATCAAATATGTTAATTAACATAAAACCAATGCATGCATATTTCTAGCTAGGTGGCATCTGCCCCATGCTAATATAAAGTGAAGCATACACAGACTGTATGGGGTCTGATGTCAATTAATATGGATTACAGGATACAGGATTTCCCAAGCACCAGGACTCTGTGAATCTGCAGCTACTGTGTCACTTCCTGTCAACTACTCAGCTTTCCACTAGTGCTGAATATGGAAGAACCTTACTGTTTATAGTGGTTTTACAACCAAAAAATGATTCTAAAATTATATTTTAAACAAACCTCCATATTTTGGCATATATATTTTCTAGGACTATGCACAATATTCCAATATTCCAATATTCTATCCAATATGTTTAATACTCAGTTACCTTCATAATGAATATCCTTCTGGAGAGGAAATAAAATTCAGATACATATATTTACTGTAATTACTTTTTTACTTATTTATTTATACATATTTTATTTGGTATTTGTTGGTTTATTGATTATTTTCAATCATCTAAGTTTACCTTTCTTTAAATTAAATGAATTAATTTCCTCCTCAGCCATTATATCAATCAAAGAACTGTACTTTACAGAGCAAAGCCTGAAATGCCTGAGCCCCTCACAGAGCCCTTCACATGTGGCAGGAGTACAGCAGGACCAGTATGTTAGATAACTACCAAAACCAGGAATGTAATGGCCCTTGCGCAAAACCTGTCCATTCTTCCCTGCAGCTAAGAGTGCTGGTGAAGTAACTACATTTGCTTTTTTACTTGCTGTAATGTCAGTTACAAGTTTAGCTAGATCCGGTCAAAAGTCTTAGCTGGTTGTTGCTAACATTGTCAATGATTATTTAAAACAGAATTCAGCTTAGCTTTGGAATCAGTGTCCTTTCAGGGACAATATCTATAACAAGTGCGTAGGAGGAGGGCACTTCTTCCAAATTGCGTCCCAGGAACAAAACACAAAGAGACTAAGTGCTTTTAGTGCATGACAAATTTTTTTTTTAGAAAGTTTAGAAATTTGCTAAACTAGTAAAATCATCATTTTAATTTTTCTTTGGCCAAAAATGTAAAAAAGAATTATTGTTCTAATTCATTGTTCTGGCCTTACATCACTAAAACAGTGCAGCTGTATGAATGAAATGCTTTACATCAGGCCTGGCATGAAGAGGTGCTGAAAAGGACATTATGCCACTCAATCTACCATTGCGTTGTTAATTTCCTGTTGATTTGCTGTTGATTTGCTGCTTAACTACCCAATCACATAGTCAAGTGAATGCAAAGAAGTGATTAGCGCTGGCATGTGAATACGCCTGTCGCAGAGTGTAAGTGATAATAAAATCCACACACACACATCCGCAGCAGGTTAGAACCAAACTTGGGGAGGAAAGCCCTCATGACTGGGCTGAATGGAGAACCACGCTTCATTACATCACTGCACTGTGGACTCACAGCTTCAGAGCCAGTCAATGATGATCTCCTAGCCACTATTTTCACACGTATGTTGCCTGGTGTCCCACTGTTCAAGTAGTTAGAGGTCCTTGTTGTAGGTCAGGACCCTGCACTCAGTCGCTGCAGAGAACTCAGGTTCAAGCTGAGACACATGAATCTGCCAGAGAGAGAGAGAGAGAGAGAGAGAGAGAGAGAGAGAGAGAGAGAGAGAGAGAGAGAGAGAGAGAGAGAGAGAGAGGAATGAGAGATACCCAAGCCTTCATAAAACAAATGCATCATTATTTGTCATGCCAATAAAGCACCTTGAATTGAACTGAGAGATAGACAGGGAGTGAAGCAGTCAGTACACATACATGCTTACACACTAGAGTAATTCATCAATTAATCTGAATTCATTTTAGATGAGCAGTAATATGTACATATGCCCAGGGTCACCATTAGCATGTCAATCTCAAAGTCTCAAACACATCTTAAATTACCTAGACTAGTATAATATTCACAATGTTGTGTATACACACATCTTTTTTACATATCCATGTTAAGGAGCTGATCTCTCAGCAAAAAAATTACATTCATTAACCATAAACATCCACTCATTAAGATGTTTAAAATGTTTAATCAAACGTGAATGAAGAGAGGCACTTCTCTTCCTTGAGCGCCTCCAGCACTTTCCACGGGCATTTTTACATGCAAAACTGAGGACTGAAAAATAATAAATGCAAAAATAAAGCGATGAGCACTGGTAGACGTCCAAAGCAGAGCTAAAACGCGCAATATTTTGCTCAGAAACAGATGGCAAGGAGTGTGCGAGTGTGCGAAGCAGAATCTGAAACAGACGTGCCACGGGGTGTGAAAAGGTGGGGGTACAGGAGCGGCGGATTTTTGGGAGCACAGTCGTCTGGAACCCTCCAAAACGTGTAAAGAGGGCGCGAGAAAGTGAGAGAAGAGGAGGAGGGGAGAGGAGAGAAATGAGGGGAGAGGAGAGAGAGGAATGGAAGAAACTGGCAGCACATATGTCTGCAGTTCAGTAACCATATGGATGAACAGCTTATTACAGACCATTTTAAATCATAATCCTTTCCACGAGAGACAAAAAGAGAGGAAGAGAGAGACAGGTTGGAGAGGTTGTTTTGAGTGGAGTTCTGTGGTAGCATTTCGAGCTGTTTTGTTGTCTTGTGTTGCACACTGGGATGTGGTGTAAATTATTGTTGTGATTTGTTGTGCTGTATGTAAGAAACCGTGTTATGTTGAGTCCTGTTGTGCATACTGAGCTGTGTGTATTGTGTTATGCTGTGCTGTGCTGGGCTGCAGTGTGCAGTCCTGCGGCATGCATTAGGTCAGTGGAGTGTTGTGCATTGCTTATATTGCATTTACCTGGCTGTTCTGAGGGAACAGGCCAGGCTAAATGCAGAGAGGCACACTAGGCTGTGTACCGGCAGCACAAGACGAGGGTGTGTCTGCCGCAACGGGAGTCTAATGCACACAAACACACGCGCGCGCACATCAAAATGAAAACTGCCAGCATTATGTGCATTCCTGCAATCAAAACTGAAGCCTCTCTTTCTCTGACACTTCCTCTCGGTTGTGTGAGATCACCCTGTGGCTGACACCTCCCTCAGCCCTCGCTGGTGGCCACAGGGTGGCGCGGGGGTTTGTGGGATAGCGTGCTCGGCAGGAGTCCTCCCAAGTAGTCCTGCTTTAATGAAGGCGACGGCTGCCTAATGACGACTTCATGGGCGCGTGTGTGTGACGAGCTTTAATTGGCCAGCAGACATGAGCAGGCTGGCTGTGTGTGCATGCGCGAGGGAAGAAAAAGAGGGGGGAGGGGCGAAGGGAGAGCTGTAATGAAAGAAGGACCTCAACGATCTTTTAGTACGTCCATCAACTGCCTAAAATATGTCATCGGGGTCGTTGGCCACTCTAAATTTGGGCAGAGAAAGACTGAAAGAGAGGAACACAGGATGCAGAGATATAGGACGAGGATAGCTGCAGCTCCGCCAGTCCAGGGATGGGGCGGAAAGCAGGAGGCCCGCAGGTAGGAAACTATGCCAAAGGTTCAACCAGTGCTCACACACACAGGCACACACACACACACACACACACACACACACACACACACACACACACACACACACACACACAGGCACACACACACAGGCACACACACACACACACACGCGCGCGCCTCTCAACACACTAATCCATCAAGTGTGCTTCCCTCTCCCAGCCTCCCCATTACACTGACCCTCCTGCTCCCTTATTCTCGCTCCATTGAAAGCCACTGAGGGTGAGCTGACAGGCAGCACTGCAGAGTCATGCACAACTCACTATTTGCTATCATGCATGCACACACACCCTCCCACACCTGTGAGTTAAGGTATGAAACCTGAGGAGCAGTTGAGACAGAGGCTGTCAGTAATAACAAAGCCCATCAAATTCTCTTGCAGCATTCACACTATGCAAGGTAAAGATTGTTATAGACTATTATAGACTAATCACATCCAGATACAGGTAGACAGACTTTTGACATACAAACACAAAAAATACTATCCATCTATACAAAAAAAAAAAAAAAAAAAAAAAAAAATATATATATATATATATATATCACACATATATGCACTCAGACACACACACACAGAATAAAACTTATGAAGCACCTCTAGCAAGTCAGGACTATATAGAAATTGGCCACTCATCTAAACCTTGAAAGCTATAGGGTAAACCCAGCTGACGTCTCAGGTGCAAAACTCAACCAAGAGACACAGCAGAAGAAGCAGGAAGGCTGACCTCTACAGTACGGCCATGACCACAGGCGGCAGCACCAGTATAGGGAGAACCACGCAGGTCACCACTCTCTCCAACAGAGCCTGCACACAAATCAGTCTCCACCTCATGCAAGCTATACAATCCCACTTTAGACAGACCCTGGAGTGTCAGAGTTGGCTCTGCATTGCCGTTTGTGCACACTTGTGGGTGCGGTGTTCGGAGGGAACGTCTTCGAGCACTCACACGCCTGGCTGCCAGCCTGGAGGTGCCAACCATGTTGCCATGCTCGTCCAGCATGCTGATGCCCTCGGAAAGCTCATGGTGGCGCATCAGAAACACGTTACACACGTTGACACTCGCTGGAGGGAGCAGGGGCAAGAGACACTGGTGTTAGAAGCAGAGCATAATCCACACATTGCCATCACACTCACAGCTTTATTCACATGAGACCACTGACAACAGAGCGAACAGAACGGATCATGACATGGTAAAGTCAAAAGGAGTCACAACATAAATTACTGTTTGTAGGGAATGGAGCAATTCAGATGAAATAAATATATATATATATATATATACACACACACACACACACACACACACACACACACACACACACACACACACACACACACACACACACACACACACACACACACACACACACACACACACACACACATACATACATACACACACACCCCGCATACATATACATGCATGTTCTGTAATTTAATTATGGTAAAAGATATGGGGGCTAAGAGGAAGGGGGATGTATAGGAAACTGACCTAAGAAAATGCTAATTGAGCAACTTGACTGTATACCCTTAATGAACCACAACAATGTAAAAATTGGACAGTAATATACTCAGCAGAATGAATGTTTTTGAAATTATAAATTCACATGTATGTGCGTATATGTGTGTGTGTGTGTGCGTGTGTTTGCGTCTGAGCGAGAGAAAGCCTGAAGCATTTTTAATTTGCAGGCCTTGTGTTGTGAGTTATCAGTGTTCAGTGCTGCAGTGTTATGGGGCTGACTTAATTGGCTGAGTAAATAGCTATTCACCTCTGAGGGGTTTAGACCCAGACCAATTAACCATACACCATGCGCGTGCGTGTTCACGTTCATGCATGAACACACACGCACACACACACACATTCAACTATGCACATAAATGTAATGTTTGAAGTGTAAAGGAGTCCTGCCCCATGGGAGCCACAGTAACAGGAAAATCATACAAACAGTACAGCTAAATTAAATGTGCTAGTCAGATATTAACAGAATTCTACTTAATTCTACTACTGAGATAAACTAGGTTATTACCTTTTGCCCTGAGGTAATAAAAAAAATCAGAGGCCAAAAATAAAATCAAAGCCAAATTACCAACCATTTGTCTTGTTGTCTTCAATTAGCATAATTTAATAACCTTTTATAACTTAACACTGAGAGAAAAGACAACATCAACAACAACAACATAGTGACCTAGAGTCAGGGAACCCTGTGCTGACACAGGGAGCACTTTAGACTTAATTAACCAGTTACAGAGCAGCAACCAAGGGCTAACGAGGATCCGTTACTCAAGCCAAAAGGTAAGGGGGGACTGGCTGATTTAATTAAAGGGGTAGGGTGAGGGGACAAAAACAATTTAATTACAGCCAAGTATCCCCACGGCATCCTGGGACTGTCTCCCCAAGCCCCTCTGGCCTTGTTAGAGCCACAGAACGCTAATGGAACAGTGAGATAGCATTTCAGTGATTCCCCTCTGACTCCAGTCAAAATAGATCACATCAATAAACAAAAATAAACAAACACTTAATGTATTTGCTGCTTAAAGGATAGCACACCAAAGCAGTCATTTGGAGGCCAAGTGTCATTACAATTACAAACATAGTGCAATGAGTGCCCAGACAATGAGAAGATGACATGACATAAAACTGACACGATCTTAATGAATTAATATTTAGTATTACTGATTCAATCATTTAATTGCGGAGGTTTTAATCATTAGGTAAGAAGAGAGCTAGCTTTGGCTAATAAACAAATGATACTAAATTAGCATACATCCAAGATATACCTCTCTCTTTTTCCCTCTCTCTCTCTTGCATGCACACACACAAACAAACACACATACATACCAACAGCAGTGAAAGGGACATACAACGCTCAGCCCTCTGAATCAGAACATTTAGCCCCACCTGTACAATACATACATGTATATTCACAGAATGAAACTGAAGCTGATCTTTGTAAAAGTACTCAAACCAACCATAGCTCCAGCTGGACTGATTAATCATAATCCAATTCTATAAGAACCTTCACCCAAAACTAAATAAAAAACTTAACTTTAGAATAAACTAAACCATAAACTTAACCATAAACTAAACTAAAATCCAGTTCCTAATCTCAATCTAATCCTAACTCAGTCAATAATGTTATTAACCAATAGTCTTATTCAAAGTCAGCAGGTAGACTAAAGGCATTCCTAGTGCTTTGAGCTCCCACCATAACAAATATTATATCATCACTGGTGCACTGATGCCAAAAAAGTTGCCTTTAATTTAAGACTGAAAGGGGATTTAAAAGGGTCGAGAAAATGTCATATGAGGTCATATAAGGTTGAAAAAACACAACTTGAATACATTTATAAATAACTAATCACTACAAAAAATATTTAGTTCTCCATATTTAATTCACTCTTACTCACAAAAATATCTATCAATGATAAATGATCATACAGAATGTCAAGTTCACGGAAATGGACAAATCAAGAACCAAGTTAGTTCCTAATAGCGCCTCAGTTGTAAGTAATCATAAACAGCAAACATCTTCTTTAACCTCTAAGTGTGAGTTTAAGCTAAACTTGTTAGAGGAAAACTCTCATTCTTAATTAATAAATTTGTTTTCCTGTTTGAGATGAGGACAGCAAATCCCCTGAGGACCCATGAGGCTTGGTGACAGGTCATGACAGGCTGTGTGAAGTTGTTTCATGTCTTGCTCTGGGAGTCTCTGGTCATTTCCAACAGCTCCTGTTACAGGCCCATCTAACTGCCATCTAACATCTCTCTCCCTGATCTCCCTCTCCCCTCCCCAGCAGGGGGCTTCAGCAGGACTCGAGTTTTAATTAGTGACCCCTCCCTCCACTTCCCACAGGCATGGGGCCATTTGTAGCTGCTGTCACCGTGGTTATGCCCCAGGGCATCAAACCGCCACCCAGCAGGGCAGCTAATTGGCTCTAGAGGACACGGGGGGGCGTGGCCATATGGACACATGTGTTAAGCTCTGTGCAGTGGAAAATAGTGCATGGTGCAGGAGGGATCAGAGTACATCAGTTTATTTGACAAAATTATATTTGACATCATCAATCAAGTACATTTATGAATGGAATGCTTGAATAGTAGGATTCTGTTCCATGTTAAACTCACTGCAATGGTAACTGCGCTGCTGACAGCACCCAGGTATCCGTAGATGAATTTTGACATCAAGGTAGGCTACAAACAGAATAAATCAGTCATCCATTAAAGAATTACAGCTAGGACAGCAAACCTAGATGGAGTATGATGTGTAACTAATTTAAGAATGAGTTTTTATAGGCAGATGTACACACCAAAATCCTTCAACAACTCAATGAACTTCTACATTGCCTAATTAACGCCTGCGGCATGTCCACCTGAACACAATTGAACATTGGTAGAGATCTCTCCTCAACCTTGTTTATATTTAACATAGTGCATGTTAAATGCACATGCAACATGAGTGTGCCAGCAGACCAGGATTGCATGCTGAAGGCCTCAGTAAACCAGGACTAGTGGTGTGAGCATCAACCTGGACTATCTACACTGCCCTGCACATCTCTACTCACTGAAGGAGACCATGCTGGACAGGTTATACCTTATAGGCATTGCGATTGCAGTAGTTCACACAGGCATTATGGCTCTGGTTCAGCCACTGTGACACACGCACACACACACACACACACACATACACACATACACACATACACACACACACACACACACACACACACACACACACACACAGGAAAAGGACCAAACAAGAAATGTTTTGTAAATAAATAAGTCATATTTACATGTCACATGAACTAGGGGGATTGGGGAAGATTGAAATACCTGCCAGAAGATGGTGGAAGCCAAGGTTTGATTGGGCAGTAGTAGTCCCACCACCTATCAGAATGGATGACAGTTAGCTACATAAAGATCTGAAGGCCCCAAAAACGGAGGAGAAAAAAATTACATAAACAAAACAACATTAGGCTCCAAGGCCTTCTTTAGTCTAAATAAATAAATAAATGATCGGATAAATATTAAATCAACAAGTTCATTTAAAGTATCGTTGCCCTTCACCTTATTATTGGATAGTAGGTATCACTACTTACCACTGGGGTACCAAAGGGAATATAACCTAGAAAATTAAAGTGGGAAAGAAAACCACAGCAGATATGTGAATTCATATGAAAGTGTAGCAAATAAGAAAATGGTGAGAAAACCATTACTTGGGGAGATAACAAAAAAGAAAATGTAGAATGTAAAGTGATGTGGATCAGCCTGCTGTATGAGTTTAATTATCCTATGGACAGACTCACACATATGATCATCACTGACCTTTCATATGGTAATAACTCTGTGATTAGTCTAAAAAGCCTCTATCGTTCATTCCAGTAGCGGCCGTCACCCTGTTCCAGCAAGCAGCTCTCTCTCCTGCCTTTAAATAGCTGCATTAACACCAGACCAAAATACTCCTATTTCTGAGAGGCCCAACAGCAGTTCCAGGCAGCAGGGGGGCTGCAGCTCTAATCAGAGCCCAGCAGAGTGTGACCTTTCCCCATCACTCAGTCCACACAGGCCCCCCGCCATGCAGACCAGGTCTCCAGGGCTGGTAACAAGGAGCAAACAGCCAACCAGCCATGACACACACACACACACACACACACACACATGAACTCTAGAGACATGTCCACACCCTCACCTGACATGCAAAAGGGCATGGGGATCTTCTCTCCAGTGTCTGGGTGGAGGATGGCCTGAAGGTGTAACAACCCCACAGACAAGAGCAGCAGGGAGGGAGGGAGAAGGAAGAGGGGAGAAAGAAGCCAAACAGGGGAGGGGTCCTGCCATAACCTGTGATCTATCATTTATTACACTACTTAAGAGCCCTGCAGTGTTTGTGTGTATGGGAGTTTGTGTGTCTATCTGTGAGTAAGTATGCAAATGTGCACTTACTATCACTTCTGTTCACTTAAAAAGTGATCATGATTTAGACCAGGGCTCTTAATTTAGGAATCTCTAAAGATTCTGTAAAAGCACTTCAGACTCACCTGTTTTATTTTCTGTGCCTCCCAAAGCTAGGACGAGACAGAAAATGGGGGTGGGGGTATTATGTACATTATTAGTACGAAATGTGAAATTGTGCAAATGGGACAGACATGCTGGAAGCACTCCTATCCATCACCATCTGTGCTCTGTGCGATAGTGGCATAGCAGCATAACCTGCTTTTTACCCACACATACAGTATCAGTCAAATGTTTGGACACACTGAATACATGTATTTCATGGTCTTAAAGGTATTTAATTGAATAGGTTACACTTAAATTTATTTCTTAAAACAAATATAAATAGTGAAAGTTGCTATATATTAATTGATTTCCAAAACAAAACATATATAAAGTATAATAAATAATAAATAAATGGATTTTAAATGTCCCCTCAGAAAAATGTTTTCATTCATAGGTTTAGTTGCTCATCCTACAAGCACTCAGCATATGTGAAAATGTTTTCAAGACGGATGGAAAAGCATTATATAGGTGGTTACCTCATGAACCTTGTTAGGTGAACACCTAGAGCATGCACAGCTGTCATTAAAGTACAGGTGGGTACAGTGAAGAATCAAAAAAATTTAACACAGTATAATCATTTTTGCTATAAACATTTGTTATAAAATATTTTTTAAATGTGTCATTTCATTGTTTTGATGCCGCTGTTCACTGTGCATTGTTTTTATAAAATGTAGAAAATAGTAAAAATGAACAGAGTAGGTGTCCAAGCATTTGACTGACACTGTATTTACCACACAGCCTCCGATGGTGACCTCTGATTTCCCTGACACCTGCCATTAGATACTCATTTTATCAGCCAATCAATGCAAACCAAACAAATCAATGCAAACACTTCCTAGTCTGGTTTGCAAAAAACAGACCTCAGCTTGGGGAGGCCTTTCTTGTACATACTTCCTTGAGTGACGAAAATGCTGTTAATGACCTTACCTGTGCACTGGTCACACTATCAGGAAGGGTGCCATCTTGGAAACTTTCTAAAAGTCTTTTAGTCGACTCTAAAACAAGATTCCTTTCAAAGACTTGTACAGACCAACAAAAGTAACTTCACAGGAAATGTATTTTTAAATGCTTCATATGTGGAATGTTTGCTTAACATAAATATCAGCTGAATAGTAAAAAGTATAATTCAGGTACCTTTGGCCACAATCTTCAGGAATTAAGCAATGATCTATTACCATTAATTACTCCAAACACATTGAAGTACTTTGAGTCAGTCTAGCAGTCAGTCACTGACTTTGTTCGATGATGCATTAAATTGGTCTCTTTTACATTCACTTTTCGAATACTATGCAATAACACGCTCACTTTTTCCTTCCATATCCTGAATGCTAAAGGGTAGTAAAAGTGGCCCAAATACCTCTGATACAAACAGTGTGCGAGGATCTATCACATCCAGGAAATGTCTTAATCTACCATAAAAATATCCCTATAATACACAGAGAACACATAATAAACAATTTTCAGTATAAGAAATAATTATCTCCTATAAACTATAATATAGACATGGAACATACATTTCGCTTAAACATTATGACAGATCAACTATACCAACTAAAGAAAGCAGCTGTTCCTCTAACAAATAATAAAAAATTAAAAAAATTTAAAAAAAAACAGCTTTTATCTGATTAATAATGCAATTACTCAATTCATTTTAATTAAAATTTATTATCGCATTTTACAGATGATTTTTATGGTCCCAAAAACTTTCTACAGAGCCAGCTGCTGTTGTGCATGACATAACATAAGGGCTCACCAGTTGTTTTTGCACAGCAGGTGTGACTGCCTCATTGCAAGCACGCACCAACTGTCTGCTCACTGTGAAACTTGTCCTACTCAATTAAACTTTTCTAGAGGGAACGACCGCCCGTGTGTGTGTGCGCGCAATCAGCGGGGAAGCTCTGCGCCACACGACACATCGCCTTTTACAGATGTTCGGGTCTGTCAAATTTCGGTGTAATTTAACAGCAGATCTGGAATCTGCACTGTCGGAAAATTCATTAATCTTTTACCTTTGAGAATATTATTCACTCATACCGAATACTTAAATAGTTAAATGGAGCCAGTGATATCTTGTAGGTAGGAAAATTTCCCCATATCGCAACATAAACTTCTCCTCGTTTAGCGATTTACAGCCAGTGGCATTATCATACCAATAGGGGTCTCTGTTAGAGCAATAACTCAATTATAAGGTGCTGCAGAATTTATGCAAGCGGATAGCACTTCCACTGCACACATACGGACACATATCGATGTCAGTGGTTTCGTCTGTTGTAATTACTGGAGAGTAATCATTTTTTATTCAATAGCACCTACCAAGTATTATTAGCAACAGATGAACAGCCTTAGAAAGTGGGTGTAAAAGTTCACCGGATGTAGCTAAGAAAACCTTGGGCCAACTTGTGAGCATGCAGTGGTGCGTCCTCGAATTTACCTGATCAAAACGAGACTCGCCCAGTTTGAATAGAGGGTACGCTGTCGAGCCAGACATGTTGGGCGAAACCCCTCTCAAACACAGTAAATAGATTTGCACTGAAAAGCAGTGAAGCCAGTGTGAGTCTAAAAAAAAAAGACTCTCGGTACGCCCCTTTGATGGGGCCAGTCATTGCTTTCGTTGCATTTTGGGTAATGAAGTTTTTAACTGATGATCGTTTGGCCAGGCCTATATTTAACAAAAATCTAAATTGCGAATCCTTACACGAACGTTTCTATTTGGTAGCCAGTTGTAAAGTATATTCCTAAATATACTATACTGTAAAGTAGGATACTTATCAAGTCAGAATGAAACTGTAAAATATTACATTTTAGGATAAAAAACGAACAAGTCATCGACACCGATTTCTCATATTCATAGGCTACAATCAAATTGACGTTTTAGAAGGCTTAACAACAAATACACTGTATAATAGCAGACAATAAATTTTGAAACAAGTGCAGATAAAAGTATTCTTACTGCAATGGCAGTATTTCTATTCTCTAAGGATTACATTAATCTGATGCTTTTATCTAAAGCAATTTACAATTATGAATGAGTACAACTTTAGCAATTGAGGGTCTTGCTCAGGGGCCCAAGAGTAGCAATTTGCCAGTGGTGGGGCTTGAACCAGCAACCTTCCAATCACAAAGTCAAGTACCTTAGCCACTGAGCTACCACTACCTGAAAGTAAGTATGATTCTCTGTCAATCCACTGCCAAACATCATAAGGCGATATATGGAACCTTTATACATATTTATGGGTGTTTTATTCCTTTATTATTTTACAGTTTAATAACTTTAGGCTTATAAATTCAAATTCCAAAGTTAATTTATACTTAACAGTTTATTCCCCTTGAGAAGCTGTAAACTATTGTAGAAATGTTCAGGTTTTTGTCTGTTCTTTTATAGTCCACTCAGACTGCAGTGGGCTTATCTTTAATCACAATGACTAAAAAACTGCAATGAAATTCATCCCTAGCACAAAAAAATCCCATATATCAGCCATTTCCCTTTTTTTGTGTAATCAGTTATGTACATTTACATGAAAATTGCATTAAAAAGCTAAATATGCTTTATTTAAACTTAACTTACTTCATTCATGTGGACATATAAAACTAAAACTCGCTATAATGCTATACATTGATTTTATTTTGCAGCATGCATAAGAACAGTGTATGGATATGTATCAGTATATATCACTATATGTATAGTTTTTTGTTGCAAGGGCTCAATTATCAGAGGTTAACGCCAAGTTCTTCAGTCCACTGTGTAGGACTATGCTGACTCTCAGTTGTCAAACTATGTAACATGAATTAAGTCCTGTCCAAATGATCTAGATCTAATAAACAACAGAGGTATACCTTCCTAGTTACCCTCACAAAATAAAAAATAATAATAATTAAAAAAAACACAGTTGAAATGCCATCTCAAAGTGAAAAGAATTTATTTAGTTGACACTTATGCAAAAGGACAGCCCAGAGAACTGAACTTAATAATCTCTGACCACACATCTTTCAATAATCAGTAATCAAACTAGCAAACATTTTCCCCCTCTGGATAGTTGTAGAACTTCAACCTGGACATCCAAAAGAGCAGCACCTCAGAGAAACAGTATGGAGGAGGAAAAAAGGGTCCCCAAAGCCAGTGTGATCAATGCTCTATGAGCTGTGACTTTTATTTAGACCCTCTCCCTTCCAATAATTCATGAAAAGATCAAACTTAATAAAGAAAAACAATTTAAGTGAGAGAAACATTGGTCATATAAATAAGACTTCCAGTACATTTCCACTGGGAAAGAATGCAATATGTATCCAAGATATTTTATTCAAAATAAAACATATGGTGATTGATCATGGAATGGACACTGATCATGTTTTCCATATTCACTTCCTTGGATGTGTAGAGACAAAAGTATATGGAAGTCAATGAATACGGTGTCTATATCTGTAAATAAAGTACCAGAGGTTCTGCTACAGAAATGTAGCTCGGATTAGCAAAACAGCAACTCAAAGCACACAGCCGTGTTTCTACATTCATTCCTATCGACAAATTCCATAACAAAACATTAAGCCAAGGGCACTTGTACCGCCATCTGGGCTGCAGGCTACATATCCCTCTGCTCTATTGCTTTCTACATATCAGTGGCTTGTAAAGAGAAAACCAGATGGACATCCCGATGAGTACAGTGACAGTGTGGAAACAGCATGTTCTCAAGGGGAAAAAAGAGTAATAAAAAGCAAAAAGCAAAAAAAAAAAAAATCATCCTACAAGAAAAAGATCTAATGCCTTAACAGCTAAAGGAATGAGAAAGAAAAAGATCTAATGCCTTAACAGCTAAAGGAATGAGAAAGAAAAAGATCTAATGCCTTAACAGCTAAAGGAATGAGAAAGAAAAAGATCTAATGCCTTAACAGCTAAAGGAATGAGAAAGAAAAAGATCTAATGCCTTAACGGCTAAAGGAATGAGAAAGAAAAAGTATCTTTTGTATGCATAACTGTGAGCTATGATAACAACAGCATAGAACGCCACATGACTTGAAAATATTAATCTTCAAATAAGAACATATGAAATATAAAACATAAAAGATTTGTTAAGAACTGTAAACTTTTCAGTCTCTGACTAACGTGAATGCTTCAAATGCTCCCAGCTGAACACAGCACAAGTCTAATTATTCAATTTATACATCAATGCAATCTAAGAGACAGAGACCACATTTAAACAGGAGACAAAGCGGGTGAACCTTTAAGTGCTTCTAGTCATATCAATAATAATTTAAATGCATTATGCCGATGTCTGATTTTCTACCTGGGCTGGGCTATGGGACTTACAGTAATACACAAATACTGTAAATATTTTAGGTTCAGAGACAGAGCTAGTGCAGTGTGGATGTGTATATATTTGTGTTCAATCAATACAATTCCTATTCTCAGTGAGGAAGAACCATTTTAAATGTGGGTGTGCAAGTGTGTGCATATGTGTGGTTTGAAAGTGCTGTAAGTTATCTACCACACACCTACACGTGGTGCTACACTGCCAAAACACTGATAGTGGCCACATCATGTAATGATGCAGTGATGCTGATGCAAACCAGAGCCATGGCTGCACTGGGAATACTCTGACACTGAATTACAGCAACTTTGGGCATTCAGCATTCCATAATTCTCCTCCACTCTGTTCTTAAACACTTCTATTTGTTCATAGCAGTAATGTCTTCCAATTTTATCTGCCTTAACCTAACAGTCTGTGGGTAGTCAAGTTTAATCGCACTGTCCCTTTTAGTCATACCACAAGGTCAGGTGCTGAATATAAGTGATGGTTCCAGCAACAGCAGAACAGAGACATATAAGGCAGCATTTGGCATTTTGTCAGAGTGGCATATATGCAATAAGGACAGTATATATCCCCTTTATTACACCTGAAAGCACTGGTAACGATGTGCATATGTTGGCTCAAGCAAGGAGGGGGAAGGCAGGGGACTGACAGGTCATAGACCGGAAGCCAGCGTGTTAGTGCGTGCCTCTGCTCCTATGCTCGTCAGTAAAGTGCGGAAGACATGGCAGGAGGCGCAAGCAAAACTGATTACGCTTTCTTTATCTGTTGCTTCTCTCCCTTTTTCTGTCTCACGCCATGGCTACAATCAGCCTTTTCAAGCAGCACAGCATTACATGTAAAATGCATTAGGTCCCATTAATGTGATGGGAAAGGAAGAGCAAAAAGAGTGAATTCGGTAAAACGTTATTTCAAACATCAGAATCTATTCACCCAAATTTCTGCAAACAAGCACATAAAGACCAGACCCCTCTTTGATTGGCAGGTGGTTTTGGTAGCTAGCTAAAGAGCTGCACCTCTCAGACATCTGGTGTCTAGAAGAAGTGAATATCAGTTAAAGCAAATTCAGTCAATTTTCTCCCATTTGAATAAGACATTGGAGAGGGTGTAGGGCAACCCTTAATCCTGCCAAGGTAGGGGTCTACCCCTCCACACAGAGTTTCAGGTATATTTGAATACAGTGAAGCATGCCGAATCTACAACATCTTCTCTGTGTCTGTTTAGCAATGCCGGTTGCTGTACTCTACATTTATATGTTAGCAGTAGCGGTGCAGGGTTGCGGCATCTGCCCAGCGTTTTGTGGAAGGTTGGTGGAGGGTTAGTGAAAGGTTGGCCAAGCACGTTCCAGCTCATTTCATCTTGGGGCGAACCTGCAGCAGTGCCGGCGTTTGCTCCATGATGCGGACGAGGAGTGTGTCGATGTAATCCTCCAGGTCTCGGATCAGAAACTTCATCTTCTTTATCTCCACTTCCCGCTTCTCCAGCAACACCCCCCGACGCTCATACTCCTCCCTCTCATCCTGGAGCTCAGTGTCACGCTGTAACAGCAGGGACACCAGCTCACTGTGGTTTAGATGGTAGTAGGAGCCTCCACCCTCCACTAGGGGCTAAGAGTGTTTGGAAAAGACAATACAATATGGAATCACCATCTAAATATTGGGTTAGTCAAGAGTGAAGATTCTCTGAGATTATAATAATTAAACAATACTGCAGCTGCTCTTACCACATTTCTGTTAAAAGAGTATCTTTGCTGTAGTATAATAGCATTATTTTTCTACACACTACATTAATTGCATTCATACCTTTTTCTCAAGTTCCTGATCTCCATGGTGACCCCGTCCCGGATGAATGGTGGATTTAAGCTTTTCCAGCACGGAGCGACCTTCTGACTTCTTCTCATCTGGGGGTGTCAGTGGCTTCACTGGGTGGGGACTGGAGACCCCAAGACAGAGGTAGGGAGATGTGAAATTATTCATCTACACATTAGCTTTTGTGGGTTTCATGATGTGCATTCTCTGAGGAATAAAATCAGTGGACAGTTGGGAAGAGTGACAGTCCCCTGTCCCAGGTAAGAGACTGTGATGCATGTTAGTCACAAAAATTGCCTAATCTGACTAATTTAACAACTCTTAAAAGAAGACTACAAAATTTTATGAAACATGCTTGTAGTGAGCTATGTGCATGCTCAGAACCTTGTTTCAGTGTCTCTAAAGATGTGAGGTTAGAAAGTGTTAACGTACTAATTGAAATAAGCCCACACAACCAAACCACCACTGCAGGAACCACAAGAAAATCAGTGGGCATATTTAAGAGTGTGCCCATGGAGATTTCACAACACATGCAAACACCAAAAGAGAATCGCAAACAAATGGTTAGAAAAGAAAGTTGAGAGAAGTGTGTGAAAAAAGAAACACACATTGAACCAAGTAATATAGTTATAGATCAGTTATACACCAAAACGGACAGACTTTAAATAGGCATTTATGATGGCAGATTTCAGTTGCCTCAATTTATGTCAGTCCAGTTGAAAGCATGAGAAGAGGTGAGTAGAGGGAATATGATTAAAGTGCAACATTATTGGTGGAACTTTTTTGTGATTTCAAAACCAATCACAGAAATCAAAACCAATCTGTTAACATGGCATAATTTAAATGGTGTCCAGATTGACAAACACATAAGGTTTGAGAAGTGCAGGCTTTATACAGATTTGCACTCACAGATCTTGGAAATTTACTGAGTGTAAAATGATGACCACAGAATCTGCATAAGGACTGCATTACTCAAATGCACCATCAGTTGAATTCCACCTCAGTCATCATCCACCTCACCTGCTTAGATGCCTGGATACCTGATGAAATTCTTTGGAATAAGGATCGGGCTGTGTAAGGAGAATGGGGGCAGAATCTTGTACAGTGTTTAGCAATGAATTTGTTGGAGCAGAGCCCTTTATGGGGAAGCTGAACAGAGGCAGAACATCAGTGTCTACTGCTTCATGCGGTGTGGAAAAGGCTAAAGGTGAGCTGTCTAGCAATAAGAAGGGGGAATTTAGATTAGGTTCATTCCCTGTGGGCAGCTCAGGTGGTTGAACTGTAAAAGGCCAAAGTGTGCTGCTGTCCAAGCAGGGTATCATTGGGTTAGACACAGCAGCAGTAGCTGCAGTCTGTGTCTTAATACTTCTGTCTGAAGTCTCAGTAGGATCAGGACACAGTTCAGCATTTATGAAAGTTTCCACAGGCACAGTGTGTGCGATCGGACTTGTGTCAACAGTGTGTGTCCCAGCATGATGCGGCAAAACATTATTTTCCATGAGCAAATTTGTGATAACTGCATCCTGGGTAATGCTGGAGGTTTTTTCTGACACAAAATCAGACCCATGTATACTCTCAGTAGACTGGCAAGACTCTGTAAATACCTCTGGTCCCTCTGAAGTATATGTTGCCATGGCTGACGCATCTGGCTGCACATGGTGTGTTGAATGAGGCTCTGATGGGTTGCTCTCATTATCCACTTGACGTATTTGAGGGTCTAATTTTACAGTTTCTTTTTCTGGCCCTCCCATCACTTCCTGAAGAGCATCAACCTTTGACATGGTTTTCTCTTGTACGAAACTATCAGTTAGCATCATGTCCGCCGAGAGACATTTTAGTATTGCTTCATTTGTAACAGGAATGGCCTCATGTGTAGGGTCACATCTCACCAAAGCCTCAGATTTTGGCATGAAGGTACAAAATTGTAACGGCTCTGTATTAAGGGCAGGAAGAGAAGCATCCAAGCATGATCCATCTTCAATGACAGATTCTTTCAGTTGAGGCTCTCCTTTACTTGCTGTAGTACTGTCCTCTGGTTTGAAGTGGCTCAGCCCTGTCTGTAAGGACTTTGGGGCCAGGATGTCATGATCTCTGCCTAGAGAGCCAGATGTCATTACAGTAGAAGGTTCTAAGGCATCATCTGAGCTCAGATCTCTACAGTACAGCACAGATGTCTCATGAGTTTTGGCAGACCCAGCAGTGTCATCATCTATTAAAATTTGGGAGGAAATGCACTTGAAAGCATCATGTTCAGGTTTCTCATTCATTATAAGCCCTAAATAATCTAAAGATGCATTGCTATGTGTTGATGCCTCAGGACTCCCAGGAAAAATGGATAATTCACTACATGATGCATTATACTGGGATGGGAGCTGAGACAGCTCTGTTTCTGAAACTGCACTGGCTTTGTCTTTATTCACAGAACAGCTCAAGAGTGCAGAGGAAGGGTAGGCCAATGCATTCAGTTCAGAGGACTCCATGTTCAAGTTCTGAAGTAAGGATGAACCACAGACAGATTCTGGAGCTTCCTGAGTTACAAAATTATTGCAAATTTCTGTATTGCAAGTGTTGGAGGATAAATAATTAGCTTTACTTCCTGGAAGGTGAGCAAGTGTAGTAAAAGAGCTTAAATCATCTGCAATCAAAGTGCCTGATGATGAAATGTTATTTACATTTACTACAGTATCATCCATATTGGACAATGTAAAGCTACCATCAGCACATGTTTGGTCTGTTGATTTGATCTGGCTAGGAGGGAGAGTAGTCATCTTCTGAGTGTCATCCTTTAAATCTTCTAAGGTCTTCAGCCTATCATCAATAAATTCATCCCACTCCGTATAAATAATGGGGCTTACATATCCATCACCTGATAAATCAATTTTATCAGACATTGTAGACATTTGTGGTGCTTCATCCACTGGGCATCCCTTTGTACTTCCAGTCTTTGCTAAATCCACAAAAGGGGTGGGGTTACATGGAAAGGAGGGAGGTGCTTCAAGTTGGCAGTGGTCTGGGCTAAAGAAAGAGGGCAAAGCAGGAGTTAAAGGAGCAACAGTATGCAGCTCTTGGAAAAAAGGATTCTGCTGAAGTGTCGAGAAGAAAGGGTTGTCAGGAGAGGGGAATGGGGGTGAAGTGAATGGGTTAGTCTGTTGGTCCGCCATGGCATGTGACCAGCCACTGGGGGTCAGGGATGAAAGGGTAATAGTTGTGAAGTCGTTCTGATGAGACACCAGCTGGCTGTGAAAGGAGAGCACATACAGTCAACATCATTAGTCACAACACCTTTCTGATAAGTTTAACCTTTACACACAATACAGTGCCCTCCAAAATGAGTCAACCCTGGTCAAAAAAAATAAATCTTTATTGCTTACAATTACGATCTTTAATTCAAAATATTAAACATAAATCTAACCTTTATATTAAATGCAATGACAAAGAATCAAATCATGAAAAAAAATAATAAAAAATTTGTGTGTGCCAGTTTAAGTTTACTGGATAATGCAGGTTTTGACTACAGGTACTTGCAGTCATGAAACCATGTGTCTTAAAAAGTTGTCCAGGGCCTTCGGAAGAAAAACAGCCCCATATCATCACAGATCCCCTACCTTCACTGTGGGATGAGGCGATTTTAGGCTTGGCTATCTTCGGCCCTACGCCCAGCTGATAATGCACATCTCGTGTTTCTACCAAAAATTTCAATTTTGGTCTCAACTGACGATAGAACATGGTCCCACGAAAGGTTCCAGCAACATCTGTCAAACTGTAGGTGCTTGAATTTGTTGGTCTTTAACACCAGACACTTTCTTCTGGCAACCCTACCAGACAGCTGGTGGTTATATAGGGGGAGAATGATTGTAATTTGGGAGATGTTTTGATGCCAAGATTTCATGTCTGCAGTTCCCCAGCTGTGATCCTTAATAGATTCTTTGGCCAATAAAACCAGCTTCCTCCTCCTGTGCATGGGGACAATACAGACATGTGTCCTCTTCTAGGGATATTCTTAACATCTGGAGTTGTTTTAAACTTGTTAATTATTGCCCTGACTGTGGAAATGGGCTTTTTTCAACTGTTTAGCTATTTTATTGTAGCCATTTCCTGATTTTGTCACACACCATTGCTGTATTCTTTGGTTTTTCTCATAGTGATGGATGACTAAGGGAATCTGGCCTGTGTGAGCTCACCTTTCTCTAGTGAAACAGCAAATCATGGTTGACCATTTAAGTGTTCAGAATAACTCAGGTGAACTTTATTTCAGATATATTTCAGATTGATTTAATTCATAAGGATTTCTAGCAGTACCAACAATTGTGGCACACAGACCTGAGAAAATCACTTATTTCATGCTACGATTTAGCTTTTCCTTTAAATGTATTTTTAATTTAAATAACTAATTAAAATTTGAATTCAAAGGTTTGATTTTTGTACATATTTTGAAATAAAGTTCAAAAGGATAATCAATAAAGAATTTTTCTTACAAACTGTTTTGTTTATGTTTAACATGGGTATTGATATTTGTGAAAGGCACTGTATACCAGAAACATATTTTTGTCTACTCTGACTCTAGGGGCACTGTAATGCTATATATATATATATATATATATATATATTTAAAAAAAAATTAAAACACTCAATCGCAATACTACTTCATTTAAAAAAAGCATGTGTTTACACACCTAGGATACTTCACTACACTAGCACATACCTTGACATTAAAATCTTAAGCAAGAGTGTAGAGAGTTTAGGTTGGAATCCTGGAAATTAATGAGCCATTTTACGATGGAGGTTGGAAAAAGAAAATGTTTCCCTTAAGCATTCTGAACTACTGAACTTTAAGTCCTCCTTTTTAACTTCTTAATACAAAAAGTAATGCAGCAATACTGTAATTACAATGGTCTAAATTTCCTCTATAAACTGACACATATTTGGACAGCAAATTTTTTACATAATGGTTTATAATGTTTTTGCTCCACATGAAGTGCAGGTTATAAATGCAAAGTAAAAGCTACATTATAATAAATGCCTCTGAATCATGCCAGAATCTAGTGAGTTACTTAAACATTTATTTTTTAGATAAACTTTAAATGTGTCAAATTAGAGGCTGTAGCCCTTCTGTTGCTATTCATAATCTGTGGTACTCCTCCTTCAGCTTCTCATCAAGGTTCATTATCTAACTACAGGACTGCTGCCTACTGAATGTTTTTGGGTGACAGACAACTCACATTCCATAAGTCACAATGTCAATGTATAAACTCTAGCAACAATGCAACGCCTGACACTAGTGATCCAGCAACCACTAAAATGACACTGCCATATAAATGGCATTGTGTTGAGAAAGGTGTGCCACCCACACCCTCTCATTAGCAGTTCAGAAACAGACAAGTGAGAAGAGCTGTGTAGGGTACCTGTGAAAGTGTACATGGAAATTGATGCGCTGTACTGTGTAACTACACATAAATGTGCATCTATACAATACATGTTCCTAATAAAATGACCAGCAGTGGGTAGTAAGTTTATATAGTGTACATTGTAATACCTTATTTGTTTAAAACTGAGAAAAACAAACAATGAACACTGAACATTTCAAGTGTGCAGTCATGACAAACCCAGCCTATGTCTGTTACTAAGAAAAGATCAAAACATTCGAAATTTACAAAGCGCTTTGATTAATGACTTGGTTGGCTGGAGCAATAAATGAAATATAGATAACATACTACATTAGGTACAACACTTTTCTGTAAATGTTTGGGGGTTTTTTGTATTAGTATTATTATTTAAGTTAAATTAATATTATAGTTTAAGCACCTTTATCATACCTAAAGTCACTCTAGGATAAAAAAAAAAAAAGTAAACATATATTAATTGAGGGATGTTTCCAGTCTAAGTGCCCAGTTTGGTTCATATTCAGATTACACTTTCTGAAAATGAATTTAATATATATATTTATATACATTAATTCAATATATACATTTCCTCTCCTTAGTTTCAAAAACTGGTATAAGTCATAGTAAATCTTTTAGGACCAAAGGCCATAAAAACACTATTGAAAATATGACAATTCACCCAACTGCACAGATTTGGGATGTAGCCTTTCTCTATAGACTTTACATATTAGATGCATGTTTTATCTGAGTATGGTATTCAAAAGTACATCAAACATGTTACTTAGACGCCCCACCTGCCAAGAGGACAATGAGTATGTTT
>NC_137508.1:10107500-10470000 GCF_041902795.1 Electrophorus electricus | reverse complement strand
AATAACATCTCTAAATACACAAATGTTCATTAAAACACTGACAGATGAATTTACACTTCTACTTAGAAGTGTGAACTTTGGTTCACATGCATGCGTTTCACACCAGTGTAGTGCTAGTGTTGCTTCTATGGGTCATTATGGGTCATTATGGAAAGTAAAACCTACCTGAAAGAAAACAGGTATTTCGGCATAACTTTTAAGTAAATACACAATATTGGAAATGGCCCATTGAAAAAAGTTGTTTTTGAATTTCGATAGCATGTGTTTGTGTTTGATTATTGCTTTTTTGGCTATATTACTCACCTTTGTAGGGTAAAAGTTAAACCTGCTCTAAACTTGGGCACATGGCAAACTCAACAAGACTGCATCAAGGAAAGCTGGTTACCAAAGGTGTTAATGTCTATGAGCCCAGTAACAATGAGCTCTACAGTGATGGCCAGATGTATTGCAGATTTAACAAGGTAATGAGTGGAGATGGTGGATTGAATTCAACTGGTTGAGTGCACACCCAAATAGTTGAGGTAGTTAATTTCACCTGGACTCCTCTCTAATTCTTGGATGTGCTCAACATCTCATTTTTCAAAATTTCACTGCCAACTAAGCAATTCTGGATTTAGCTTTAGTCAGTCAAGTCCTACAAATACAACATCAATAACTGACCCAAAGCTTCAAACCTGTGTAAATACAAAAATTGAATATCCCCGATGTGCTTTCTAGTAAATGATGATATCGGTATGCAGGTGAATGTGATTTCTTCAAGTAGAACATGCTCTTGAATTAACATTCTTTTTGTTGTTCCTGGATCAACATTTTTTACCAAATCACTGCCATGTGACATCATGAAACTGTGCAACTCCTACTCCTCCAACTCCCTAGCGAGATGAAAACCCTCCAAAAATCAAAAGTTGATTTAATTTCAAAAAAGTTTTTTTTAAATACTTTTATTTATTGTAGTTGAGTATTTATATAATTCATCCAATTAAGTACTCTTGATCCCAAAGTAGTTTACTTAGTAGCTACTTTTATGTATAGCTAACTAACCTTTTCCAGAGTCAAAGCAATGTGGCTTCACTAGTCACTAAAAGCATATTAAGCAAAATACAATTTCACTGAAAATATTGAATCTATTTATCATTTATTTAATTTAACTCCCAGTGGTGGCATATCTTTCTAGCCTGCTTAGCTAAATAATTTAGCTAACTAGCTAGAGCAATTCCTATTTAAGATAGCATTAGCTAGCTAATGTCATCAAGTTGGCTGGGGATCATTAGACCAATGAATTAGTTTTATAACAGTATACACACTACTTGGTAGTTTTTAAGATATATAGTTGGCTGAGCTGGGTAGTGTAGTGCCTGTTTTCGGTAATGTTAATTTGCTGGCTAAAGACCATATATTTCTGCTAGTTAGCTTGCTCATATCACTTGCTAAACTAGAGCAGGACAGGTTGTTATGAATAGGTCCCTCTACAGTTCTGGACAGGGCCAGAGTCCACAGTCTACAGTCCTGTTATTCCAGAATCATTGTAACTAGACTCATAAATGGAACATTCCCACCCCTGTTCCTTGTTATTTTGTTTCTTCAACCACTGAATAATAAAAAATGTTGGAACTTAAATTGGTAGAGGCAGTTTTGCAGGTATGTACCTGCAAAACATCATTGCTGAATTTTGAAAATGTATTACCAAGAAGAGGTAAATACTAATCATACATCTTGCATATCCTGACAATGACTTCAAGCATTGTGGTATTATACTTCTGCTACATCTCCCTCCTGGATTACTTCCTGTATCACTTTGTTTTAGTGATGTGGCCAGGCAGATGATCTTTTAACCAATCTCACAACATCATGCTCCTTCCATCTTTTACAAAACATTTATTTGTTAGTTACTGGACAAACATCTAGACATACACACTCCATCCATTTTTCTCAGGCAACTTCTTTACCAATATTTCTTGTATAAAATTTCACGGTGAAAGTACAGGATTGTCTTTTTTCAGCTATGTACATATATGCACATATGTATGCATGAGCATGCAGAACACACAGGCACACAAACTCAAATACATACAAACTATTAAAGCTTTCTGTCCATCAGTAATATCAATATACAATCATGCATGTGTCATCTTAAGTTTTATATATATATATATATATATATATATATATATATATATATATATATATATATATATATTATATATTATATATATATATATATATATATATATATATATATATATATATATATATATTCTATAACAACAAAAAATGTTTGTGTGTCACCTTTTTATATAAACTCTTACACACAGCCACAGGGGTGTGTGTGTAGGACGAATGTCCTAGATCTTTATTCCCACATTGTCATATTGCTATGGTAACAGAGCTGTTGCACCAAATGAAGAGCACACTGGGAATTGTAGTTTAACTACATATGAATTCATGTTTGCTCATGTCTAACAGTTACAATGGGGGGGGGGATGCAACTGAATCTATGAGTATTCATAAACCCTTTGGAAATATTAATTTAATTTATCTAAAAATGGCTACTAAAATGTGATCATCATTTGTCACAGTCACAAATAAAACCAATCTTATTTAACAAAAATCACACATTTTACAGTGCCTTATCTATAATGACTATTGTTAAAGTTTTCCCTATTGTGTTCAAATCTGACCTATTTCTAATGCCATCAACTATTTGGAGCCCATTAGCACCTGTAGCTCCTTGTCCTAGATGCAGTTCACACCTTCTGTCACAGTTTAGTCTATCAAAGTTGGATGTCAGTGGTTAGTGAGGAGAAGATAGATGACCTCATGCCTAACATATATGAGCTGTGCTCTTCATTGGGTTGTCACATCAGCAAATAAAATATTTAATGCATGAATCTGTTTATGTTTACTGTGATGTTCCTATGCAACCTATGAGAGTTGTGTTTTAATAGGTTGGCAAGCCAGCAGCAGTAAGAATATCACTCTTTGGAACAAGGAGTGAAGTCAGATTAAAGATTGAGTACATTCTGAGTTTGCACCACCCATCTTTCGAGGTAAGGGTTAGACATAGACTTCACATCAATTTTTAAAAACTTTTTTTTTTTTGGATAAATATTTGAATTTTGAAGTCAGACATTTTCCAGCCAAAACTGACCAATAGCTAGTTAGACAAAGTGACACAGGTGGTTTTGACTCCCTTGTAAATGCAGTAATAGCTCATCTTGGATTACCAGTTATGCTGGGGTTTTTGCTGTATGAATGACAGAGAAGTTTGGTTAATTTTAAAGGTTTGCAATTTCTGCAGTGACTATTCTGCGGTTAAATTATTAACAGTGTAGTTAGAATTAACTTCCAACTACAGTTGTATTTGGTCACATGGGTTGTCTATGAGAGTACAGCCATGGTTGCAATGTGGTAAGACCTTTAAAAGTATGTGAGGTCAGGGCCTCGAGTGCAGGACTTTGTGAGGTCAAGAATTATAGTACCAGATTTGCAGAATAGAAAGGATAGCAGAACAAACTGCAGGTTGGGTAATACCTGTAGATATGGGTTGTTATAATGTCTTTGCTTATGGCCCATGTATAGTGAGAATCTGTGGTGGAGGATGACTTTATACAGAGTAATGATGTGAAATAATAATATACATTAATATACATATACAATATGACAATATACAATGCATTGCATAAACCTTCAAATAACTGTGACAACACTTTGGTTCACTTCCCAAGTGTATCCTAGAGTGGTTATGGCTGAATAGACTGAAGTTGGTGCCTGTTGAGGACAGGATACCATTTTGCAAATTTATAGCTTCAGCTCTAAAGTTCACAGTTCTGATCCACTGGATTGTAGTGTTGAACATGTCTTACATTTAAATTCTAGTTAATACATAAATACTTCAGTTGTATGCCAATTTGTTACAAGTCTATTGCATTAAATACAGACTTAGAAAACACATGGCATGACATAGCTACATACAAGCCTACATCTAGACTACTGAAGTTGCAGCTGTCATATCAATAAATGACACACAGACTCACAAAGAGGGAGCATGTTACCGTTTCATTTTTTTTTGTAAATGGGAGCAGATTCGCAAGTTGTGTGATGGAAACACAAGACGGTGAGCTTGCTAGAGGTGGCCATTTAGTTGGTCACTAAAGGCTCATGCATATAATCCAAACCAGTTGGATTATATGCAATAGCTCAGTCTTGAAAAATTAGGGCAGACTATGGTACCAATAGTTACACTGACTCATTATACCTCTTGAGTGGTGTTTCACACTGTCTAAATTTATAGGCAAGCAGAGGTTTCCTGTCTACAATACAAAAGGAATGGTGCACAATTCACACCACGCAATTCATCTACTAAAATAAATGGTATAAAGTCCATAACAAAGGCATGGACCCCCTCACAGTAGATACAAGGTGGGTGACTCAGGGAATGTTAATTTGGAGAGACAGTAATTATGTGGAGCCAGGAGAGACAGTAATACTGTAAACAGACAGTAATACTGTAAAGTTTATTAATGGGTACTATGTATAACTCTATGTATAACTCTATAGATCATGATGGACCAAGATAAATGGTCGGACAGACATGGTAACGATGGTAAGGGAAATTCTATTTATATGGCACACTTGGAACCAATATGCTTTACAATTGATGGTAAGAAAAAATTCCAACGATGAAGTCATGAGACTCCATGAAATCAGTCTCATTTACACATAAAACTGCATACCATACCAATTAATTCAACATTTAATAAAAGCCAATTGGGAAAAATGTGCTTTGAGCTTGGATTTAAAAATTCACTAAGGATGCCTGTCGGACATCTATTGGCTATTGGCTGTTCTAGTTGGCTGTTTCAAAACCTTGGCCTAGCAAGAGCAAAAGCATGATCTCATTTTAGTCTAAGCACAGACCACGAGAGTCATGCATAATTGAGAAGACGACCTTAACAATCTTGAAGAAGAGCATACCAAGAGAGCATGTCCATATGCTCTCTTGTCCATTCAGGAGCAAGGCCATGTACTGCTTTAAAAACAAAAATCACTTTTATACTTAAGTCTGTAATGAACCGAGAGCCAATTAAAATATGCTTCAACTGGAGTAATGTGATCTCTTTTTACTGTATTTAGTTAATAATCAGGATGCAGCATTTGGACCTAGCTGTAAATGAACAAGAGATATTTAATTGACCGCAAGATATAGCAAATTACAGCAATCCAGTCAAGATGCAACAAATGCATTAATTATTTTTTCCATATAAGAACCTACCTCCTCAATGCCTAACTGATGAGCAGAAGTTATACTGAGATTTGGAAAGCATTTCTATAAACAGCTGCAAACTGGGTGGATGAAGAGGTGCTAAGAGACTGAGTGAAGTGTTCTGACATTTTAATAGGCACATATTGCGTAGCTAGAAATAAACTAAAGATAACAGATTGATCTAGAAATGTTGTTTATTTGATTTCAGCATTGTTTACTATAAATCCAACCAAAAAGAGACTCCAATAATTGGTTAAACTCACTGACCACAGGCTTATCAAGACTACAAATGTGAATATTAAAAATCAGATAGAATCGAAATTCTATCAACAATTACAGATATAGATTACAAAGTCAGAAATTTCTTTAATAATATGGTTTGATTTATGCGTAGATAAGGACACAGGACCAAATACACAGATTCCAGTTTTAAAATAATCCAAAGCCAAAAAACCTTTCAACAGCAAGAGCAAAGCATTTGTATTAATTCCAAAAATGACTGCAACCCCTCAACCTTGTCTGGGAGTCTGCTGAGAGTAAAGAAGCTACAGCGAATAGAACATAATCCTGAGATTGTACTTGTACTATCAACATGCAACCACGTTTCTGTTAGAAATACAAAATCCAGCTTGTGAGCCATAAAGTGTCATTTAAAAGAAAAGACTTCATATAGATTGATGTCACATTAGAGAGGACCAAAAAACTGAAACTCCAGCACTGTGTTCTAGTATCCAAAGAATACACTGTAAGAGCAAACTAGCAAAAACACAAATACACGAGACAGGTAACCTAACCCTAAAATACCCACAAATCCACAAGACAGGGAGCAGTTGAGCAGATAAGACCCAACGGCATGCCAACAAACACACTGGCACCATCTTGGCGGCACCTGAAGCTAAAGACTAACGACTGATTATGCTTACAGTGGAGTTCTCTAGGTAACAGGAGTCAGCACCGAGGTTCCAAATAGAATGCAATTGCTTACAGAATGAAAAAGCTTATATTTGGTAATTAGTGTTACATAATACTTTCTGCAGAAGCTAGTCTGTCCTGCCTAATGCTTGGGAGGTATTTTGGCCCATTGTTCTACACAAAACTGTTTCTGATCATGCTTGTTTTTGTGATGATTTGCATGAATATCATGGAATTATCTGCTTCAGCTCACACCATAACATTGTAATGTGACCGCAGTCGGGAAATACCCATTCTAAAATACATCTGAGCCAATTTATTGTTGTCTTAGCCCCATATTCTGTTGCAAACAGGGTAAGTCTTTTATCCTGACATGTCCCTCTCCTGAGGCAGAAATGTTTTTCTTGTAGTAAACTCATACAGATGTTATTAAGTACAAGTGAGGGTTGCAGATCCTCCCCTACATTCTCTGTCATTTGTTTAAGGGTTCTAAGGTATGCCCTTGTGCTGATCTTTGTAGAAATCCCACTTTTAAGAATAGTATTTAGCCAGATTTCCTTCATTTGTAAACTATCTGCCTGGGGCCCCAATTCTTTTAATAAATCATTTTATCCCAGAGATTATTATCATAGACGTTCACACACAATGACTGTTTACATAATTTTTTCAGTAATGATATAGCAATATAAAATCTGTGATGTTTCTTAAGCCTGTCATTATTATGACTTGAAGGAAGCCCATGACTGTACATAAAAAGTAATTAGCAAGTGTATTATTACCTACTAGTGTACCTTCTACTTCCTGAAGAATAGTGTGGCTTTTTCTCTTTGCTCTTCAGTTGTCCTCACTGACTCATTTATCTCATGTCAGATTTAGCAGTCAAGTGATGTTACTCCAGCTTTTTTTCTGTAATTTCCTTCACTGACACAATGTGCACACACAAAGGACAAAGGTTTTGGTCGTCAAAGGTAAAGACTTAAAATACACACCCATTCACCCCACCACACCTGTGAGGATATCAAAGACCTCCAAACATTACCCACCCAAAGACCTATAGGCATAAATAGGGTTGGGGGTACATATTTGGCAGATATACATGTTCTCCGTTCGGTATTAAAACAGGCTCAGAATAGAGGAAAAATTCCATTGTAACACGTCAACAGAAGCTAACAAAACAAAGCAAGATATCATGGTTTTCTTTTCAGCCTTAAAGGCAAAATATAAGCCCATGAAAAGACAAATATAGTTACTTGCTTGACGGGATTGTGCACCCTTTGTCCTATATATGTTTAAAACATGCTAAGATTTTGTAAGGGTAATACATAAGATTTTAATGTTATTTTTAATGATGGTCCTTGAAGGCATCAATACAATTTCTCAGCCAGTGGATGAGATATCCTTTACCCCTGAGAAGTGAGCTGAAACACCAAAGCAAGCCGAATCATTGCAAAGGCAACGATGAGTGTCACTGCACAAAATATTTATGTTGTCTTGTCTATAGGGATTAAACTTAAATATGAACTTATAGAGATAAGTATTAGGATAACATGAGTGGGGTCAGCATATGCATTTTTTTCTGGTTAATTATGATGAGGGAAAGAAGTCCAAATTTTACATACAGATAAAAATGTGCTGCAGACAATTCATAGCACAAGAACATTAGCAGCCAATGCAAGGAAAGGCCCAACAAGCATTGAAGAACGGCAATCTTAGTGATGCACAGGACTGGCAGGATTTCACATATACTTGAAGTAAATGCTGAACAACACACAGAGTAGCAGATAAAAATGAAAGGGTGAGACAGGGGCTCTCACTGTGATTGCCTCTCCATCCCCCATGTCTGTTTCTGATTTACTGTGTGCTGCTGTGTGTTTAATAATATTCACTTTATTTCCACTTCAAAGTTAAGCCACACCATTCCATGCAGTGTGGTTAGACCTTTTGACCTTTTTTCTAAGAAACAACATGGCTATGACTCACTAAAATAGGCCTGCCTTCTGAAACAAGTGTGAACGCGAGAAAGACGACAAATACTGTCCTCCACCCCCACAACAGCCTGGACAACAACAAAAAAATAATAAAAAAAAAAAAAACAAACAATCCAAGATATTCATATTAGTGCAAATAGTTAGTTGCTACTCTACCTATTTAAGATGCCAGAATAAAATGTCTTGCATACCGTCAGAAATAGTCATCTGTGGCCTCTGGACCCCATCTACATCTTCACAAGAAGAAGAAATGCCAATACAATTCAAAAATTAAGCAATCTCTAACAGTGAGTCATGCAGAGTGAAAACAGGGCAACAAAAATAAATAACATGATAAAACAAATTACCATATACAGCTGACAAGTGAGCAGACCTGCTCCCACCTTCATCTGCTCCAATCACGGAGCTATTGTGACTAAAAGGTTGACCATGACCTATTGTATTTTCTCCTTGGCTACTGCATAAATCCAGACTGAGAAGCATTCAACTCTAGAACATTGCAACATCACATTTCTGAGTCCTGATGTTCTACAAGGTTGTATTTTTGCCCTTTCAAAAGTAATAAGGTCAGCAATTAGGTTTTAAAAGTCAGCATCAATACAAAAATATGTTTACACAGCTGTGACAGTCACCAACCAAACTGATTTCCTGTTTCCTGGATATACAAAGGAAGTGGGCAGGATGAACATTTGTCTCAGTAATTATACTCATCCCTGCCACATAGGCAGTCATATTCATGCACAAACGCACACACATTTAATGTGTGTATTTAATTCAGCTCTGTACAACTCACTAACTGAAAATTATTTTTAACTGGGATGTAAATGCCAAGGAGAATTTACCTGATCTATTCTGAGCTAGCAAGACACTCACCAAACACACCTGTGTTTGACCACTGGCTGCAAACACATCTGCTCACACAATATGACAGTAGCCAACAGGTACCAAATATTACACGAACATAAAATATTACATTGCAATATCACATTTCCATATTCTGTGTTTGTGAAAACATTGTTATTACATAATGCTTATGCTGTGAGTGTTAAAGAATGGTTACATGATTTTAGTCTATTTGACAAGTTTATGATTCATCAGAACATTTGAGAACATCTGTAATGGACAGTTTGTTCACAGAGCAAACAATGGAAACATCTGTCATTTGATATAAAGTTGATCTGGTGGATATAGTTCACTGCTAACCAGGTTTTTAAAAAAAAATTACAGTTTACTGTTTTAGCACATGTTGTGGTCTAAAGTGTTACAGGTTCAATTCAATGGAAATCAAACAAAGAAACCATAACACCCTTTGCTCTTATGCTGCTAAAATAAAGCTTATAGCAAAACTATTCATCATAACATAAGAAAAAACTTTGAGAACTCTTGTTAGAGATATTGTTCTTTTCCAGGCTAGATACAACAAAAGCAGGCTTTCACTGGAGATGTTCACATACAAACATTCATTATTAGCTAAATGACAGGCTGAAACAGTTGAACAAGAACAAATATGACTCAGAAGCACCAGATTCAAGCATTCTGTCAACCAAGTTGCTGCCATCTTTTGCAAAAGCCAACACTGCAGTATCTATATAAAAAAATAAAAAATAAAAAAACAAGATGTATATGAAATGTTCAGTACAACCAATCAGCAAATTAGCCAAACCCTGTACGTGTTCTCGGTAGGTTGTTAACACTGCACATCATGCAGGTCAGTGAATATGAAGAGACATCAAAAATGTTAAAAGGGTCAAACTTAATCACACACAGAACTAAATTAGGATTTATAAGCAGCCCAACACTACTTATTTAAAGCTGTTTATCAACAGAGCTGAAGGCCTGTGATTTAGAAAGCAAGTATGATTGTGGACTGAGCTGAATACAGCAGCATTATGAAGATTATGAAGAAGCCAGATGAGAATTGTTTTATCCCTGCATATACATTATTATATAATCCAAAATCAGAACCCGTGGAAAATAAGATCTGGAAAAATAGGTTGCCTGTCATCTTCACAGCTGCAACGAGAAATTTTGGCGTCACTCCACACTCTGCTATTTACGCTATGACCTTGAGGCAGATTTGTATTCACTTGAAAGCAAATGGTTATATACATATATACACCACGCACTCAGTGTCAGTGTCCTCCTTTAACAATTCTCTATAGCAAGCTGAAACGAGGAGGGCGTGACTGCGGAAGAGTGGATTGCAGCACTCCCAGCAAGCGCTAAGAGATCCCACACGAAGAGTGCTCACAGATCAGAAACCCAGCGAACGCGATGGCTAGATTGCTAATCATGACTTGCTCTTACGACAACCCTTCACGATTCCTGTGATTCTGTGCAAGAGCTCGGGGCATTGACACTACCGTTAATAAGCAAAGCAAATAACTAATGAAATGACAAACCTACTCGTTTTTCATGCATGTCCTGTCGTTGAATGCCTTATCCAACGGTATAACGGCCTGGCCCAGGAACACATCTAGCCCGATAAGAGCTCGATGCATCACGGTGAGGGTCAAATCACAGTTCCCTGGAGGACATACATCGCGGCCTCCTTCCTCCAGGATTCCCGGCAACAGCTCGAACGAGCATTCCTCTCCCCATTCCGGCTCTGTGGTTTTCTCCATAACGCACGTGGAGTATTTCTCCTTGCCCACTTGGATAAGGGTGTATACATCGCTCGTGCCATGTTTGCCTTTGGCGCGTAACCCACGAGCCCGTACTACTAATACCTGCACGTGAGTTGGCACCCATCTCTGCTCCTCATTCTTGTTCACCGAGGACATGGCCACGCACGCTTGAAACTCGGAGACATAGACGGCGAATGGACAGCGGCGGGGATAGTCTGTCGGAGCTATGTGAACCCCCTAGTGCGGCGCTGCAGAGTTTATCACCAGCCTAAACCTGTGATTCCTAGCAAAGCATTTTCATCAATCGTCACTGGCTGTTGTCGCTATTTTAGCCTGCTACAACGCAGTATCAAGTGAATGAACTGTGCTCTCCCGGCGTCTCCGCGTTCGTTCTTCAGGTCGGTCGAAGGTTTCCTTCGTGGCGCTGTTACCACCAAACCAATCCGCCGACGTCACGATTTCATCCTCTCCACAGGACAAGGAAGTGCCTAAAAGCGTGTTGCATCGGATTGTAGTTTTCTAGCGATAATCTAAAATATTTAGAATACTTTAAATCACTTGTCTACAGTTCAACTCAAACCTTTTCCTTATCACGGAGCATTAAAACTTTTATTTTGTTGTCCTTTTATCCTTATTATACCTGGCATTTCCTAAATTCTTAGAAGACCCGTAACTAGTGGCGACGTCTTATACGAGAATTCTTCTGCCGGGTGATGACATAATGTTGCAGACGCGTTCACTGCCTCTAAATACATACATTAATATTTTACATAGATGATTTTTCCAGTCTGCAGCTCAGCTGAAACATATGACAAGGCAATATCACGTACAATAACTTAATTACTTAGAAGTAAATAAACTATAATTCACTCTAAATAATTCTAGAAAATTTCTTCTTTATCTCGAGCAGAGTATATCATGTATTGAATATGCATCATTATCATACAGATGTTGAGTTTGCCCTTATCTTCATCAATATCAGTAAAAGATATAGAGCCCTTTAAGTGATAATAGGATTTCTTTCTTACTTACATAGCGTGTTTTGGATACAAAGCTTTTGAAGTGTTCATGGAAGAAGTGACAGAGAAATTACTGGAACTCACAGACGAAACTGAAATTTTACAAGAGTGTTTTTTTTTTTAGCATACAGCCGAATTTGCATGGAAGAAAAATAAAAATGTAACAATTTTGAAAATAAAGAAATTTATTTTAAAGTTTTGATATGGCACATCCTGCAGTATTATAGCAAGTAGAAGGGTCAGAAAATATATACAGAGGCAACAGCAATGTCCTTAGGTTAATCTCAGTCACTCTTTTTGACTCTATAATGGTCTTAAATTAAGAAAAAGAAAATGAATTGGGTCCCCAATGAATCTCCAATGAGTCCCCTTAATTTCATCCCAATTAACAGAAGCTATTCTTAGAGAGTAGATGTCTGTCTTTTCTCATCAGCCACTCATTATCTCTGATCCATATCAGGAGCTGAGGACAATGGCTACAGCTGATACATAATCATCTCTATTTAAATCCTGAGTGAAGCACATACTCTCTCTCTCTCTCTCTCTCTCTCTCTTACTTACTTACTTACTTATCCATCCGTCATTCAATAACCCATGCAGTCACATGTCCATTACTTGTTTTATACTCATGTTTCATCAGGAAATATACTTGCAGTGCAGTCCTTCATGTGCATTCTACTCAAAACCATCCAATGTACTCTGTAAATTCCAAAGGACAGGCAGCAGGTGGAAGCTGTCATTTATAAGCACATTATTTGAACTAAGAGAAATATAGACAACCCGGGCAGATTGCACTACACAGAACATTCATTCACTCATATACATACTCTAATCCAGGCAGGATTCAGTTCCAGCATCAAAGTGGAACTAGACCACTTACAGTCTAAACTGGGTAATTAGATCCCTAATCAGGGATCAGAACCATAGTGCAGCACTACTTAATGAAATTTCACACTCTTGCTCTTGCACAAAAACTCATACACATAACCTGACCTAATCAGTTCTTATTCACTCATCTTTGAACAGCTGTCACTAATATGATTCCTGTCATTCAAGCACACACACATAAAGGGATAGGACAAAATAAGGGAAGCATTGAATACATTTCAAATAAAGAATATATTCAGCTTCATAACAGCTTCAATGATTCTTGAAATGCTTTTCATACAAGTCCCAAACTGTGCAGTATGATACTGGACCATTCTTTAAGGAAAATGTGTTCTTGTTTTGGTTTGTTTGTTTATTTGTTTGTTTTGGTTTGTTTGGGGGTTGTGTGTGCCCCAAAATGTTAAATATAGGTTTTCTGGATCTGATTACTGAAGAGGCCATGTATGTCATTCCTCCTGGTGTTCATGAAACCACTCTTGGATTTGCTTAGCACTGTGTACATCATCAGCATTGTCCTGGGATATGGGAAGAGTGTTTGTCATATGATGCCCCTGGTTCTGTATAATGGCTATTATACAGCCATGCAGCACATTGAGTCCTACAAGATGGCTGACCATACCATTATGGATCCACCACTGTGTTTAAGAGCTAGCAAAAGATATAGGTTGAAGGCCTCCTTTGGCATAAACATGGATTGCACACAAACACAGACATATCTGTACACAGATACAGACACGTCTGTACACAAACACGTTTGTACACAAACATGCCTGTTCACAAACACGTCTGTACACAAACATGCCTGTGCACAAACATGCCTGTACACAAACATGCCTGTATACAAACATGTCTGTACACAAACATGCCTGTACACAGCCATTCCTGTACACAAACACGTCTGTACACAAACACGTCTGTACACAGACACGCCTGTACACAAACATGCCTGTACACAGACACGCCTGTACACAAACATGCCTGTACACAACACGCCTGTACACAAACATGCCTGTGCACAGACACAGACGTGTTTGGATGAAAGAAGAAAAGAAAATGACCAAATCATGCAATTTTATTCTATTCAGGTGTCCAGGTTGTGTGCTCCAGGTTTTGTTCTTTTTGTATATTTGTCTTAGTTACAAACAGTTTATTAACAGCAGCTTCGGCTTTGTAATGCTTTTGTTTATGCTTATATAAATGCATTTCATTATTTTATTGATCCTCCCTCACAGATGTGCTGGTTGGGTTCTGTGATGATTTTGCCTTTTGTTTTTTTTGAGGGGGTGGCTGTAGGTTTTGGTGAAGCTCAAACATATGTGATTGAATGTGACCACTTGTCCAACACCACTAATGTGGTCAGTCTATCTTTGGCATTAAGCTTTTAAAGTTTAAAAAAAACCCACTACCTTATTAAATATTGTGACTGATGCTTCTCCATCTTGAGCGTTGAGTTTGACTTCTAAAGAACTCTGTTGGTTGCCTCGTGTTACTTTGAAAACTCACATATCAAAGTGCTGATTGTAAGCACTTCTGATATAGCTGATACTGGTAATGGCATTCAGTCCAGTGTAACTGTGTCTGTAATAGTAGCCTCAAATTCTTTATGTTTTTTAGTTACTTTAACGTTAAATATTTAAAGGTTTCATTACACTGCCTGTAGGCTATATGCTAAGTAACTTCCAGTGTTGAATGAGAATGGGAGAATACTGCTTTTCAATGAGTTTTCAACAAATTCCTCAGCAATACATATTTTATTAAAACTGGAAGGTGAACCACTTGCACATAATTCAGTTCAATTCAAGACTCAGAAGGGTTATTCAGAAAGGAAGCAGTCCTCCTCTGGACAGCCCCACATAAAACCAATTTACTTCTATAATTTCTTGGAATCATGTTTTAAAATGGTCAGGTCAATGATTAGTTTGTAAAAATGTGACAACACACCAAGCCTACAGCACAGCACCTACTTCTTCATTCATGAATTCATTAATTCATTCGTTTGTTTATTCTGATTATTGGTTGGTTGGTTGTTCTTCCTTAGGCTATTTCCAAAGTGACCTGCGTTTGTGTACATTAAGGTATGTCTGTGAATTTGGGGTTTTACTGTGGTGTATAAATGGTGTTTGTCACATAAAGAGTCTTAAATAGCCAGTCCATTTATAACGTATGTAGAATACAAATTCAGGTAGGCTACTTTGCTATAGGTTACACTACGCACATATATTACGGGAATACAGGTTTTTTTGTCCTCTCACTGACTGGTGAGAGGAAAACCTAAATTAAGACGCCTGATATCGTGCTGCGCTTTCCCTTTGTTAGTAGACGGATTTTACCTTGTAAAAACAGCTCCCAGATTACAGACACGCCTCACGGCCGCGCCCTACTGAATCCTAGCTTCGCGAGCCGTATCGCAAGGGCCATAATTGCTCTGTGCCAGCGCACATTTGTTTGACGCAGCTGACCACATGCTGCGCGTCTCTCTGTTTCAGGGCTTATTGGTGGTGTCGATTTACGTGCTTGGGCCCGCGAAATTCTCTTTGAACGGTTTAACTCGATTTAGATTTTAATTATCCGCTAAACTGCGCGCGGAAGCCATTTGTGGGAACAAGCAGTGGCCTGGCAACCTCTCACGTCAATCACCCGATAAAATAGGCCCCCCCATCAAAACCCACACCACCCCCTTAAGCTTTCAATAACGGACTTTATGGAGCATCTCATTATCCCTATGAATGACAAACAAAGAGGTATTAAGTTAATTTTTGATTTAAAATTTCAATGTGAATTCCGATTAAAATAATGTCGAGTGGATTCAGTTAAAATTATTATCTAAGGCTTTTTAAGCAGCCTATTACAATCTATGGTGTGACATGAAACTGGCAAATAAACATTGTTTTATTATATTATATTATATTATATTATATTATATTATATTATATTATATTATATTATATTATATTATATTATATTATATTATATTATATTATATTACATAGCCTAGTATTGTTGGGCCCTTTTGAGAGGAGCAGGTACTATGTAGGACATCATGTGCTAAAGGCATTATTTTCCTTCTCTAGTCGCAAACGTCTGAGAGAGGGAAGTGAGAAGGAAGTATGCTACAGCTCATTCAGTTACAGTCATTTGTTTCATTGCTTATGAGTGCATATTCATTGCTTCCTTACATTAGGTTATGCATTTTGGTTTTCTCTTTTTTAGCAAGGTCACACATACACACACACACACACACACAGAGAGAGAGAGAGAGAGACATATATATATATATATATATATATATATATATATATATATATATATATATATATATATATATAAAAATCATCCTAATCATAATTAGCATCAAATTTACTTTTATCCTTAAATCTCGATGAAGGTTTTTTCTGGACCTCTTTTGTAAAACATATGTTATCACTTTTCTGTATTTGGCAGATTCAAATGGCAGTACTCAAACTGTATACAGCATACGGACTGAAACTCGTTACTATGTCGCGAATTCAGCAAACTGTAACAGACAGTTTCACTGACATAGCTCATTTGTCAGAAAGGTCTGTAGGCAGTTTGTAGTGCCAAATATTATAATAGGTGCGTGTCGCCCCCCTCAGGCTGACTCTCACACTGTGAGAGAGATTTGAGGACTCCAACAAAAAAGGGATTGTTTGCGATTCAGGCTTCTTGAGTGTATAATAACACTGTTAAAAATGTATAACCTTCTCCTATTTGTAACACAATTCAATTTAATAATTTATTTTGATGGATTTTAAAACTGCTACAGTCTCATTTTATTTTAGCTATTATTTTATTAATTGGCATATCATTTTGCCCTGTGATGCTTAAACTTAAACCCACACAACATATGCTCAGATACAACAAATGTTAATTGTTTCATTTTATGCTAGAAAACATCATGTGACACAGTAGTCATGCGGTACCTTTGCCGTTGACATACCCCTGTGTAGCCTCATCCTCCAGCCAGCCTAGTGACTGGTTATACTGAAACGAGTAGTGATATGGTTTTCAATTGTAACTACTTCCTTCACTCCCTTCACTCTTTTGTGACTACATGCTCAAAAACTGCAAACAGATGTATCATTAATATAGTCTTACATAGTTGCCATGAAACAATCACCTCATGAATAACAGACAATAAAACCTACAGATTACATTTACTTTGGTTGTTCTTGTTTGATTTTGACTGAAGGAAAGATGAGGCTATACAATGCGTCTCCAGTGTTAGAATGATAATGGTCCAATCTGCCAGTGAGGATGCACTGTTTATCCACCAGCTTAGACATAGCAGACAGACTCCTGCGCTTGATCCTAAAATCCATTATGATTGGCTCTGGCTAGAGCAGACCTATTTGGTAAGGTGAAAGGTCAGAGTGTGGCGATCACAGGGTCTGTGGTCATGATCGGGGGGAGGAATTCTGTCTCCTGTTAACATCACAAGACCAAATACTTGTCTTTTTAAAAGATTTGTGTGTGTGTATGTTTGCACAAATGTATGTGCTTTGTTAGCAATATTATGTTTAATGCATGCACACACACGCACACACACATGCACACGCACACACACACACACACACACACACACACACGTACACCTTTACCCTCTTCAGTGCTTCTAGTTAGAGGTTTAATGCCATGGTCACTACCAGGTCAAGGGGACTGAGCTCAGACAGAACCTTTTTCTGCCCTTGAAGTTATGGGTTTTGTTAACACCTATACAAAAGGAAGGTAGCTACAACTAAACAAAGGTGTGTTGATGCATGTAAAAATTATGAAAATATCATTAAGATTTTAGATCTAGAGCTTAATGATTTCAACTAAACTGTTAGAATCCATGGACACTCATGAACACTTTAGAGGGGTTCAGGAAAAATATTCCATTAGAATCATAAGTCAACTCTCCCTCACAGGTCCATAACTGAGGTTGAAACAGAATCCAATCACATCTTTAATTTAGTTCCAAGCCTTTCAGTAAAAACAATTATGAGCCCAAAGTCAGTTTCAACATTAACAAAAGACCAATTTTTGATGCAAGGTCATGATGAGCTTGAATATCGCTACTTCCAGTCATATTGTTTGAGCATTCTCTATAATAACAGTATTAAATTGTCTTTCTGCTTAGCATGTTAAATGTTGTGCTGAGGCCTGATTGACTCACCTGGCTTTGGCCCCAGGGCAAGCATAATTAGATTGAGAAACAACTAAATAAATTGATAAGGTAAATTAAAGACCTCCAGTTAATTTGTTATTTTCACCTTCATTTGTCTGAATGGGAAAGTTTTTCCCATGCTCTTCTTCCTGTCTTTCATTGTCTGTGCTCTTTGTCAAGTTATAGAGATAGTTTTACTGAATAATATCCTCAAATTAAAGATGATGAAAAAATATCAAGACAATTTTGCAATTACTAGAGTAATATGTACATGCCTTACAGTGTGTTGTAACTTAATGACTGACTATTTAATAAGCAATAGTCATTTGAATTACAAAGATATAAAATGTTAAGAAAAATGCTTAAGATGAGTGTGGTGTGTGTGTGTGTGTGTGTGTGTGTGTGTGTGTGTGTGTGTGTGTGTGTTTACTGAGAGAAATGAACATCCACCGGGTTTTGATATGGATTCTTCTAGCAATGTTATATTTTCACAGTTACCAGGCTTAAGTCATTAGACCAATAAGACTGCAGTTGCCTATGTCAGTGATAGGTTACCCCACCCTTTTTCTATTATACCTGGCATTTAAAAGTTCATAGTATCCAACATATGTGACATTGCTCTTTGACCTTGCACCAGCGACAAAACGAGTATCTCATGTGTTATGGCTGATCAAACAACGTCTGCAGAAGTAGCAACATTTGTTTAGTGAAAGCTCATTATGACCAACAACCTGCCAAGATCTACACACAGAGTCAAAGGCAACCCTCAGTGTGCATTAATCATCGGGATTTTAGAAGATCGTTTATAAAGACGTGCACTCAGGCCTAACGTTTCAACACAGAGCCGTTCTAATCTGTCTTGACCACTCTCTCAGCCACCACCCTTCATTTCTAATTGATTTGTGTTCAAACAAGTCTTGCCTTAACCCTGAGTGCTCTTTGAATGTCAAACGTGTCAAAATCCTCCAAACATCGTTCGATTTTTAACAGCACATTATCCTATGATGTTAGGCATATAGGAATACACAATGTCATGACAGTGACAGTTTACGTAAGAAAAATTGTTTTATATAATTTTATCACAGGAAACCTCCATGTTCTAATATTTATACCCTCAAAACCCCTCAATCTACATCAGAGAGATTAGAAAAGGTATGAATGGCCCTTTTTAACAAAAGACCTAAGTGAGAACAAGGTCCATCTTCATCTGAGAGTAGACAAAAGATTTTGCCTGGATGTTTTGCCTGGAATTGCTTAAGCAACACTTGCATTTATTGTAACTGACTGACTATTGTGTATAAATACATAGCTTTGTTTCTATAACCACAACAGGGTCATAGAAAAGGTGGATGTTAGCCATTGTGGGCTGAAATTTAGCACAGGTAAAAGTGAGATCAGAGAACGTTTAAGAATTTCCAGTGAATGTTTATAGAACGCTTAGGGGTTGAAAACATCAGTGAGGGATTAACAGAGCAGAGCACACGAAATGACATTTAACTTGTTAATATTTTCTATCGTAAAATCAATGATAAGTTGTCCATTATTTTTTTCTTAAAAGCAATAGATAAGACACAGGTTTGGCCCAGGGGGCGGGCTCCACTATATGCAAAGTGACAACCAATTATAAAGACAGAATTATGGTAACGATGTCGTGGCTTTCAGCGCCCAGTTTAGCGTAATGACTTTTCAGTGAATCTACTGATTGAAATGTAACTTGCTTGGCCGCAGGCTTAGAGCAAGAAATGGATATAACATTCTCGAAGACAATCAGTAGCTATAAAACCAAGTATTTCCCCTTCACCCCTAGCATTCTATCCATGCTGCCATTCTGTCTATAGAGGTGGTAACCTATGATGTAAACCGCTGAGGTGGAAATATATGCATATACTGATGAAAAAATTATTAAACCAGGAACCGCTTCCAGCAAATACATATTAGCATATTCAGAGTAAATATGCAGACCATTTGTGATAATAAGGGGTGGATTATTCAATTCAATGAATGTTAAATAGATGAGGAAATTGTGTGCGTTATCTGCAGTGGCTTCTATTTATTTTCATCTCTTCTCACTTAGACCCCTCATCCGTTTCTCTTTTTTTTTTGTCGTTCCATTTCCGCTCTCCTTTGGAGGCTTCCTGGTGTCGGGAACCAGGGCTACGCGACACGTGCGTTGAGTTGCTTTTCACCTATTCTGGCAGCAATCTACTGTCTGGAGCTATACGTGGCGCGCCCTGCGGCCAACGTGCGGGATAAGCGCTTTTCATTATATACCACCAGAGATAACGGCCGAGATTAGCATGCAGTCAGTATGCATAAAAGTGAAAAAGTGGATAACTTAAGATGGCATTCGCGCTTATGCATTTTCACTGTACCGCCATATTCTCCTTCTTCTCCTTCTCCTAACTTTTCCACTTTCAAGTTTCACTTCACAATATGTTGTTTTCCCCAATTTTGACTTTTGATTAAGTATTTTAATGGCAAATTTAATTCAGCTTCCCATATCTTAAACTGGGCAAGCATCTCAAACTTTGCCTTATGCAACAAAACAACATTAACCAGCAACATTAAATACTTAACTAATGTTCTGCTTAGTCATGATTCTTATAGACGTTATGGAGTTGCCTCAACTTAGTGTATATTCTCTGCCAAATGTACAGTTGTTTTATTCAAAAAGCTTTGGCTTATCATAGTGTAACTGCACCTCTGCACTTACACCTCTGCACCTCGATAACTCATTTAAAATACTTTTTTTCTATTAAAATACAGCAACTTATTCCATAACTGTGGACTGTGCTGCCCTCTCGTGGATAAATCACACAGTGTTCTTACAGACTTCGGAGACCCTCATAATTAATGAATACAACAAAAAACACAAAATTTAATATTGTCTTATTGGGTTTTTTTGTGTGCGTGTGTTTGTAAGTTCCTGATCCTGCCTCGAAAAGAAAAAGGTATTTATTAGCCTCATAACCTTGCCTTATACACATTAAGGTAGTTTGTGGCACCAAGTAGAAGTCTTGTCCTCTAGAGCAGTGAATAAACCCCTTTTTTAACAGGTGAAATAAATTTCACAGCCATGCTGCATTATTAAACATACACTTAATATGTTTCCTGTTCAGAATAGCATTGCTAGTTACACCATTCGTAATTATTGCATAAAATCAGTCAGTGTCAGTTATGAGATGGGGGATAGAGTGGTGCAGGTAAATATTCATAATATTGTATTAATCTCATAATGAATTATTAAAGCTCCAACAAATGCCAGTTGTACCTCTTTAACCAGGAACCCATAGTGACTGCCGGTTAATGTGTGTTAATATCCATTGTTGGCTAAAGGAGTTATGCCCCAGAAAAAGGTTTGAAGCAGAAAGAAAGAAAGAAAGAAAGAAAGAAAGAAAGAAAGAAAGAAAGAAAGAAAGAAAGAAAGAAAGAAAGAAATATATAAACAATAGCATTAATGACAACTTTGTATATATGACACCTTTGACCCATTTAAAATGCAGTTCAGTCTCAGAACACTTTCTGGAACAAAGTATGGTTCTCTCATAAAAGAAATCAAATTGATATGAAATAATTAAGAGAAAGCATAAGAAAGTGCTAGAAATATAAAGTTGTAAAAATCAAGCAAGTTAAAATAAATAACGACAAGAAGAAAAGTATTTTATGGTTTTAATACTTGTAACAAAATACTGAGTGGAAAATGTTAAACTGTAGTTTGACATAATTGTAATATACAAATATTACTTCTGTAAATGATTACTCCTCACTGATTTCTCTCTCTCTTGCACAGTCTTCCACAGGAGGTACCTGGTCCACTGCTCCTCACGAGTATGGTAGAAGGAGGCGCAGATTTTGTGGCGGAAGCGACGGGCAAACACCTCCCCCATCAGCATGAAGAAACTAATGATCAGGGAGACACAGACAGAGATCACAGTGGAGCTTTCTGGTGCAGAGATTGTGTGAACACACTCCTGTGGCAGCATTGGCACAGTATATGGATAATGTTGAGTTACTTTTTTTATTGTTATTAAATACCAGTGATTGTAGTTTTTGTCTGCAAATAAGATGAACAAAAATTACATTTATAAACATTCTTAACAATCTTGCAATTATCAGCAGGGAATTTTCACTGAAAACTGTATAAGAATTAGACTTCCTCTTTCTGGAAAACTGAACATAAATGGGTTCATTTTGAGACATATGAGACATTGTGAGAAAAAAAAAATATTGTTTTTTTTTAATTTGAGATATGCTAATGAAAGTCAGGTCTAGGCTTCAGTTGTCAGGGTGAGGATGTGCATCTAGGTGTGCACTACTACAACAGCAGAGATCATAGTTCCTCTCTTCTCAAGTCATCTCCCACAGGGTGAATGCTATGTGTTTGCAACCTAGTAATGCACTGGTTGTTTTACAGAAGTTTCCTTCTCAGCTCAAACCTGTTCTATGTCACTACAATTGGCCGTGTGAAGTAAGAGGGTTGTTTTGCCCACCGTTATGTTCAAGTTTACAGCAAAGTCCACAGCAGACATGTCTAAGGTCTGTGAAAGCATCATCTGCAGTGTGCTATATACAAAATAGTCCAGACACAGCACCATCCCACACATGAGTGTGTAAAACAGTTTGACCAGCAACCCCCAGAGGCTGCACTGCATTTCGTGCCTGTTCATGCACACCCCCAATGTCTTCATCAGCTTCTTGCAGTAGGTATCTGGCAGCGTGTCATCTCCACTCACCCTTTTCAGAGCCTCCAGCAGCTGCAGTGAGAAGTAAATGTTATCGTGCATGATGTGCGTCAGATAGCCATTCACATACACCATGGAGCTGCCGGTTAGTAACAGGACGGACAAGAAGGCAAACAGTTTCTTGGAAACCAGGCATGTAAGACCTATACTGTGGTGCAGCATGGTCATCTTTGCTCTCATACTCTCAGCTACCTTAGAAAGGTTACTCTTGAAGCTCAGCATGTCCACTTTGCTGTCCAGCTTCAGTGTAGTGCTGATATGATAAATGGAGGCCAGATTGTACAGATAATTGTTAATGTCTACCATGGCTGTGTAGCGCACACTGCTGGATCCAGCACACTCAGGGTGGCATTGCCCATGCCGCATTCAAGCATATGGAGGATGCTGACGACATTGCTGGTCATGTTGGGTACGCACGCAGACAGAGATGGCACAGAACAGCGCCGCAGACAGGAAGATCTTGCGGCCCTCCTTGGTACCCAGTGATGGCACAGTCACAGTCACCACACAGCGCACGGGAAGAACCAGGATGAGCAGTGCCGACACGACACACGCGCACACGCCAGCAATGGCCACCACCACAGAGGACCTTTAATGTAATTTCACTTCTGCTTACAGCCCCAGAATCTGATATCATGTATCAAACTTAGGCTCTTTTATGTTATATATGGCAGAACAAGACTGAAATCACAGATACACACAGACCCAGGCACACGCACACACACACGCACACACACACGCTTATTCACATACACACACACATGCTCACTCGTGCACACACACACACACACACACACACACACACACACACACACACACACACACACATGCAGAGCCTCATTCAGATTGCAGGATCCGCTGCAACAGAGAGGCTTGAATTACTCCTCTTTGGCCGGTACAACAGACAATAAGGACTTCAAAGGATAAACAATGCAGCAAGTCTTTCTTGCATTTCAGTGATAATGAATGCAATATTTTTTTAATTCACAATTAGTAAACATGGAACCTTATTTAACTGTACAGAAATAAAATCCATATGGATGATATTCCAGTTATTTTTATCTTTAATTTTCTGAAACTAGTTGAGTATAAAGCTAATTTAGTGCCAAGCATATTCTTAACATATTTTGTGAATTCTTGCTATTTGCATACACACACAGTACAGTGTAAAAATACAAAACATAACTATATTATACACATTGACCTGTGCAAATACAAAACATAACTATATAATGTATACAGTGTGCTGTGCAAATACAAAATGCCATTATTGACAATACAAATGTGACTTTCAAATACAGAGCTGCTTTTTAATACATTAAACTTAGGCTAACAAACATATATACCATTTTACAAATATAACAAAATGTTAGCTAAGAAAAAAAGCATGGTCTTCAAATAGTCCCATGTCATGATTTGCAAACAAATAGAACCTGTTCTACAAATGATGATCTCATTTTAAACGAGACGTTGCACACTGCTCCAATTGTGAGTCACATGACATTTGGCACAATTTGTTCAAAAATTGGCTCACAAATACGTTGGCTGTGTTAGAAATAGCCATACTATTCATGGACTCATTGGGCCCCAAATTGCTCTGCATAGTCTGTATGCAGTATGTGACAAATATGAATTTTTCCAGTACGGAAAAGATACTTGGATGTCATACTACTCTGGTCAAATATTCCAGTATGCAAACAGAGATATCTTCATCGTGTACTACAGCCTGTCATGCAAATGTGACAAAAAATATTGCACAAGTGGGCGGAACCTTCATACATTCATGTGACACCATAATATAGTTTGCGTATGTCACATACTGAATGTTTATTTTATAGAGCTAGCATCTCCATTTGAGGATGCAGTGGATGAAGCTTTTGAAAGGAAAAAGCTGAAGTACGCAGACTTGGTGACTGAGGTGAGAGAACGCGGGTGGAAGGCACATATAAGACCAGTAGAGATAGTTGTTAGGGGATTAGTAGCAAAGTCATTGCTTGTGCACTTCGGCATTAGAGGCCATAATTTAAGAGTAGCTGTGAAGGAGTTATCAGAGGTGACTGAAAGGGCTAGCCAGTGGTTGTGGATTAGGAGGGCCAAGACTGGTTAGGGTAAATCACAATAAAGGTGGAGTGGTTAAGGTTCTGTCATTGGGTAAAGTAATAGGTCCAGATAGAACCAGTGGCATGGAGCAGGCATTAATGGTGCCGGCTTTAGTCACTCGGGAGGCCAGGATGGTTCTGATATAATTGGGTAAATCCATGTGGAACTGGTGGCACTGAGGACACATTAATGGTGCCAGTGGGGCTGGGTACAGCCTTATTCGCTGGAAACGCCATCATGAATATTATTTGGGTTTGTTAGTTTAGCAATTGGAGGGGGGTGATGCTGGGACATCAGACCTCACTGTTGAGCCTCCTGGAGGAGTTGTGGCCTTAATTCAAAGATACAGGTGAAACGGGGAGGTGCCTATCTGATGACCCCTGAGAAGAACTTTTGATGTTGCGGTTGCTGGAGTGAAGAGCATAAGCAGGTTCCGATGTGAAGCTCTAATGGTGTTCTAATGGCAAAGGAACCCTGCAGTATACAGTATATACTGAGTACAGTATACAATATGTAGTAACTCCAGAAATCCTTGATATGAATATACTATAACTTAAAGTTAACCTAACCTAACGCCATAACTTAAAGTTAACCTAAGATAGCCGTTAGCTAACTAACCATTAATAAATAACTATATTTATAAATAACTATAGTTTAGGCTAAACTAGTTTTCGGCTAAAGTTGATTCAGAGGTACATTCTAACTCATAACCTATCTAATTGTAACTTATCTAATAGACTATGTAACGTTCAGTTTCTACAAAGAGTGCACCGCAAAGTAGGATGTTGTTAGCCGGGTGCAGGAAAAAAAACTGCTACAGTTGAAAAAACAAGAAGATGTGAAGAATATTTGAAGAAGTTCATGTCAGATCAAAACTGTGTGCTGTAAACTTTATTTGCCAAAATGTGGCAATTGATAGTGTGAATATATACTTACAATACAAGTTTTTAAATAGTTAAATAGGGCTGGAGCTTGTGGGAAAGAGGTTATAACACTGAGTTATCAGAGCTTCTTCCTAATGGTTGGTTTGTAGTAACTGTCTGTAGCCTATTGTTTCCCAATCCTCAAGATTCAACACAAGTATAAAATGTGCTAAGCATGGGGCACCAGGGACTGATTTTGGGAGCAACTACTGTAGCCTATCTGCTTCTGCACAATTTATCCACCTGCCCATCCCATTCATCAGTGGTAAGGGACCACCATAGAACCATCACTGATCAAATATTATTTGGTTAGTGGGCCATTCGCAGCATATACATAGTGTGTAATGCATTGCTGAGTGTAGGAGGCACAGCAGCGTTATTGTGCCCATGAATGTGGTAGAGCAGGGCTAATACACTATACAGTCACATATGGGCTATAGTCTCCCAACTGTAAACATGCAAAATGAACTTTTAGGTGCCATTACCAGATAAAATGGCCAATAATTGTAGGTTAAAAATGTATGTGTATTCTTAAATGTGTTATATACCTTCTTGCAATTAATACAGAAGTATAGCGAATGTTACTGTCTTTTTTATTACCTTTACATCAGTTGCTCTTTTTGTCCCAGGAAAGGCTAAAATGCACCATGTTGAATTGGCTTCATGCATGCATCGTGATGTTCTCAGTCAAAAGCCCATGGACATGGATTATCTAGAAGTGAGACTGTTCTCTTTGGAGCATTCTCTGATCAAATTAGTGTCTCAAAGCCTATTGTTGATGTTCTCACAGAGTTACACAAGATAGTAAAGGCAAGGAAAGGAAAGGCAAAATGAACTCATAAGTATTCGTTCATGCCCACTGTGCACCAAGTATATGCTGCCAGCATTCGCTTCTGACTGAATCAGTTCTCAGCCCAATGTTACTTATACACATACATGCCAACCACAAACTAATCTGTTAAGTGCAGTGTGATGTATTAAAATATTCTGTAATGATCTGTGCTCTAAAATGGCTGACAAACTACATAATTGCAGCTTCCTAAGTATTAATTAAGTTAATGAACAGTATTAACGAACAGTATTAATATAGTAACATATTTGTCACGTGATATATGATAACCGTATGTATGCATGCACACTGATGAGCCAAAACATTATGATCAGCTGCCTTAATATGCTGTGGGTTCTCCATATATCACCAAAAAAGATCCTTCCACAAGTCCTTTGAAGGTAGTAAGGCAATATAAAGAGTGTTTACAGGGAAAAGAGGCTTAACATTGCATTAGACATATTAATAGCATATGGGTATTCTCCGGAGGGTGCCTCAATAATGTTTGTTAATGTTAACCTGCAATAAAGGACGTGACAAGCTATTCTCTTCTAGTAATTCTGAAGTCTGCATCTTTATTTTATATTTGAATGTTTAACTAGTTGACTGGGGATTTAGGAATGACAGTAGTGTCTGTGGTACCTGGTACCAAGCCATTCCAACAGACCCTTAAGTCATGTAAGTTGTGAGCCCAAGCCAGTGTGGGTTTTTTGAGCTGTTATAGAACCTCATAAACTGCACCCATAAACTGCACCCAACTGTACCCAGCTATCCATGTGATATAAAAACAAACAGGACTCATCTGACCAGGCCACCTTCTTCCATTGCTCTGAGGTCCAGTCACTGATGGCCACATATCCATTAAAGGTGCTTTTGATGGTAGACTGGGGCCAGCACGGGCACTATGAGTGGTCTGTGTAATCAAGCATCAGGACACAGGTAAGTGTGGATCCAAATACAAGAGCTTATTTTTAATATGGGCAGGAAGGAGTTGTGAGGAGAATTAGAAGGGTCGTCATAAACGGGAGGGGAATGACAAAGAGGAGAGTAGAGAGCACAGTCCAATGTAAAAACCAGTAGGCAGAATCCAAGGTCATCCGAAGGGCTAAGAATAATGCATTGGCAATGAGGAAAGCAGAGGTCAAAATCCAGGAAACACGACAGGAACAAGGAACGCTCGGTATGCATGAGAATACAATACTTCGCGAGTACGCTATGGGACCTGGGAGGTTATAAAACAAACTGAAATGAGAGACAGGTGTAAACAATCAGTATTCAGGTGAGGGTGATATATGTCTGGGCAGAGAAAGGCTAGTGGGCAGGACTGACGCTGTTACTGTCTGTCTGTGGCTATGCATCCCCATATGCAGCAAGTGGTGTTGCACTGTGCACATTGCACAGCATATGTTGTTTTGACATAGATTTCTACAGAACAGTACCTTCTCCTAGCTAAACTGCTCATGATACTGATGGTAGCAACTTAGATAAACAGATACACAGCAACTTTTATAGCTAAAGTTTAACCTAGTACTCAATGAATAAAAAATGTTTTTTCTTACCTTATTTATTTAGGTAGATAAATGCACCGAAGGAAATGGAATTCAGTACAAAATGTTCAAAATGTTCTGTCTGTTTCATGTATATTTCCACCAGAGAAGTTGCCAGTTCCCCAAAACTACATAGTGCAGCTTTAAAATGTGTTTAACATTTGTACAAGAGATTTGTATTTGCTTGTGAATCATGACACAGGAATATTTGAAGACCATACTTTATTTCCTTGTTAAGATTTTGTTGGATTTGTTAAACAAGTTACATTTGTTAAGTGTGATGTATTAACACATTTGTATTGGCAGTAATTGCATTTTATACATAGCATACAGCATACAGTGTGCATTATATAGTCCTATTTTGTGCATTATATAATCATGTTTTGCATTTCCACAGCACACTGTATGTATTATATAATCACGTTTTGTATTTTCACAGCACACTGTGTGCATTATATAATCATGTTTTGTATTTGTATACCATGTTGTGTGTGTTGGCAAATAGGGCATTCACAAAATATGTTCTGTTTGATTCTAAGATTTGGTACTAAATTAACTCAGAGTGAATGCATAGACAACGGGTCAGCTGAGCAATGTAGTCCTGTCTAGTTCAACAATGACATCTACTGGTCATAACAAGAAGAAATATATTCATAACTTTTGTATTTTCCAAATAATAGTCCATGAGGAAATTAACAGGCTTTTTAAATGTATATTTATGTTAGCACAAATATAATATAATAATAATGATAATAATGTTACGACCTAAGTTAAGGCACATGCACTGGTCTAGGGAAAGGCCAAAGACCACAATATAAACACAAGTGAGACCAAACCGAGTAACTTTTCTCTTTTTTAATAGAGCTCATTTAAACATACAATGCATTAACTCACAAACAATTTAAAACAAATAAGGTGGCACTATATGTTGGAGTGGGCAATCCCGCCAACACAACAAAGGAACCCCAAACTCCACGCTAAGCACTAACTTCTCTAGTCATAAAAATAAAATACACTAACCTAAGTACTTAATGGAGCAATAAGCAATTTTTCCAACGATTCTTTTTCACTTTATGAATCAGCCATTATACTGACACATAGTAGCCTGTATAATGTTTGTTTAATTGTTTGTGTGAGTTAATTTATTGTATGTTTAAATGAGATCTTGTTTTATTCTCACTTGTGTTTATATTTTGGTGTTTGGCCTTTCCCTAGACCAGTGCATTTGGTTTAACTTACACAAGATGTAGCATTTTTATCATTATTATTATATTACACTGCCTGGCCAAAAAAAAAAAAAGGTCACACACTCTAATATTTCATTGGACTGCCTTTATCTTTGATTACGGCACGCATTCGTTTCCACAAGCTTCTGCAGTGCCACAACATTTATTTCTGTCCAGAGTTGCAATAAATTTTCCCCAAGATCTTATATTCATGATGGGAGATTTGCACCACTGTTGCAGAGTCTTCTCCAGCACATTCCAAAGATTCTCAATGGGGTTCAGGTCTGGAATCTGTGGTGGCCAATCCATGTGTGAAAATGATGTCTCATGATCCCTGAACCACTCTTTCACAATTTGAGCCCAATGAATCCTGGCATTGTCATCTTGGAATATGCCCGTGCCATCAGGGAAGAAAAAATCCATTGATGGAATAACCTGGTCGTTCAGTATATTCAGGTAGTCAGGTGACCTCATTCTTTGGGCACATAACATTGCTGAGCCTAGACCTGACCAACTGCAGCAACCCCAGATCATAGTACATAGTACTCTTACCTATTTGCTTAGTTAAATCCAGGTGGTGACGGGGTTTTTGTGTGCGTTTTTTTTTTTTGGCCAGGCAGTGTATATTTGAGCTAACATAAATACAAATAGCCTGCTATAAACCATGGTCCAAAGGTCTATTGTAACAGTTAGTAGTAGAGGTTAGATGATTCATAGATTATGTAAACTATTTTAAACATGGCCACTTCCTCTCTATGGAGCATAAACTAGTTAATTTGAAACTGCTTCATACATTTGTTTCTTCGTTTCATGTGAGCTGTACTTTTTAGAAAATAAATTCTAAAAATAAATAATCTCAAAAATCTAAAAAGCATCACTTTCATAAATATTGTATTTTTTGGTGGTAAAGATGACCTATGCGCATTTAAACAACAGAAACAGAAAATATGAACTACACTACTACAAGCCTCCAACAAAAAAAGAAAGGTAAGAAACTACACACAATAAAGTTTCAAACTGCATGTTATCAGAGTAGCTCCACAGTCTCAACATACACAGGAGAAGTAGCTCTCAGTAAACTCTTTAACAATTATGCAACTGATAATAACAAAATTCATATTTGAATCTGTTATCTGAATTGCGGAAAGCATCATTCGGGTGTACTTTTATAGAGTGTCTCCCTCACCGTTGTGCTCTGTTGGTACTTCAGCCAGACTGGTTTAATGGCTTGCCATCGAAAAATGACTATGATATCGAAAAATGACTGTAACACGTCATGTGAAGGTGCTATGCATGAGGTAGGCTGTTTTGAACATAGTCCTCCTCTCTACAAATTCTCTGAGACCATCTTACTCAGGAGCCAATCCAGAAGTGGAACGTCCTCTAGTTACGTCGTTGCATAGCTACTATGGAGTATCCGATTATCGAGACAGACTTACACAGAATCAGAGCAATCATACATTAGGAATATATATATATATATTGTTTGTTTTTTTATTAAACAAATACAGTCCCAGACTGTATATGATCTATAACTCTGACCTCCAATGAAAATTACCAAGAATGAAACGACGAAAGCAGTGGGAGGGTTTTAAAGACGCAGCAGCGGAACACCGCCTAGCGAAAGTAAACGTTTTGGACGAGACTTGTCTTGCCTGATTTGCTTTTTGAAGGTACGTTAAAAACTGACTTTATTTGCAGCAGACCAGCTTTACTTTTTATTGCCATCAGCATATTGCCATCTGCTATTCTAGTTTTCTTGGTTTAGTCTCAGCGCGAAAACCACCAGCACTGGCTTTTTGTGGCAGACGTAATAACATTAAGTTTAACCGTGACAAACAACTGTTCACTTTTAGATATAGAGAAGACCTTATTTAAATACGTTAGCGTGCGCAAATTTAATAATTATGTGTTTTGTATGTTCTCTGGGTTGCAGCCAACAGGTTCAGCAGCTTCCATTTTCTTCCTGCTTTAGAAATCCTCGACACATTTGACAATATGGCCATGCAGGTTCTTCTGTACGCAACCTTTACAGTTTCTGTCGCAAAGTTTATAGGAAAATCCGTTTCTGCCCATATTTCGACTTTTGTGTCTTAAGGTATTTTGTGAATACAGAAAGTGATCTATGTTACGACCTATGTTACGTTTAGAGGACATGAGTTTGGCAGCTCTGTCCTTGCCTGTTTCCTTGAGCTCCAAATTACATACGCAGCCTGTCTGACATTGAACTGGTAAGTTTCTTATAACCATTTGCCAACGACTTAAGGTCTGTGATCACTCAAAGTTTGGACGTGCTAAAAAGATGGTCTTGGGAGACGAGTATCGGTGTGGTACTTTCCCAGGATTGTGTGAGTTCAAGAAGAAAGAATGAATGTGCCTGCATTTCTTCTACAAGATGGGTGTGATAAGTATTTATGTTTACTGGAGGCTGCACTTTGTTGTCTAACCTCAGAGTGACCTTTATGAAGTCCTATTTAGTGTGAGTGGTGATGAAGGGCAGTGAGGTCAAAAGGCCCAAGCAACCTGTTTCAGAGGGTGAGAGCTATTCCATCTGACAGTCACAACAGATTACAGTAGCTGAGCTGTTAGTGTAGATAGTAGGTTGTAGGTGTGTTAGACATTTATTAGTTGTGCAGACTGTATTTCAGTTTGGTTACCAGCTGGTTAATGACCACGTTCTTACAGCTCAGGTCATGAGTGGATGAAAATATTGAAATATACCAAAATATTAAAATATACCAAAGCTGGCTGCTCACTTTCAAAGGTGCTAAATATCACTGTTTTGTTGATGTATGCTTATACTATAAACATTATTTTATTGGATGCTCATAACATATATTCAGTAGTTATTTGAAATATTCTGAATCTCCTGAAGATGTAAAAGAAAATAATGTAGCAGTTTAAAAAAACATGGGCTGAATGTCAAAATAAGGATAGTTTAAACAGTACATAAAGGTGTATAGATAGTAGATATAAGTGTGTTACGATACAGTAGGATAAAGAAAGGCATACATGTAGCCAGTAACTATATTTATTGTTAACAGAGAGAAGCTTATAGGCCTTCACCATTTTATGAAAAGTTCTTAAAGCAAATTAATTTTCAGAGGAATGAAGGAATTTGTTCATGTGATAAACGCGACTAGGTTATTACAAAAAGACTTCCTTTACTTCTTGAAGGAAGTTGTTTTTTTTTATCAGTTTCATTTTTGAGAACATAGGGTGAGTAGCATTGTGCAATAATCAGATGGATTTCAGTTTTTTAATATAATGGTCATAATATTATCTCACAGTAAATCAATAACATAAACTAGTGTACCAGATTTTCCAAGAGTCCCCCAGCAGGAAGATTCTCCTAGCAAGACTGATGCTGAAGAAGCAGACATCCTAGTGCAAGGCTATGGTTCCATTATATCTTACTAAAAAGCTGCTTATAGGATATTATTGTAGTATTAACATAGGCCAGGAGCTGCCACTCTTGCTACTGAAATGTGAAGCTTTAAGCTCACAATAAGAACAGGAATGAATGCATAAGATTTCACTAGTTAATACTGCAGTAATTTTCTGTGAGCAGTATTTCCATAGGCCATGAACAGCCACTCTTGAAATCTGGAGCATTATTAAAGATTTTTTGCATTCACATTTCGTGTTAATTTTCTTTTGCTTTTCTTTCCAGTGCTTATTTTGATCTTAAACCTCAGGAATAAAACAGTAAAAGCCTTTCAAAAAGTTTGAAATAAAGACATCTGACAAGTTCAAGAAGGTTTTGATTGCAAATACACAATTGAGTGAAAATGCTTATGTTTACATCACTACCTCAATGCATGGACTATATCTGTCTCTCTGTCCGTTAGTGTGAAGATGGCATATGTTAGTGACAGGCTGTATAGAGACGTCATAGTGAAAATGATGGCTCGCTTGGCCTCAATCGTCAAAGTGAGAGAAATCATGCCTCACTTGACATGCCTCACATTTACAGATAAGGTAATGGTCCTTTTCCAACACTACAGTACATTAGAGAGATTTGGGTTGCAGCTATCCTTATAAGAGAAGTCTTTTTGGTGAAAAGTAGAGCTTTTTTATACAGGTTGTAATAGTATATAACACTGCTGAACAATGTCCTAATTGTCTATGCAGGAAGAGATAGAGGCTAAAAGAGAAACAGCAGGAAACTACAATGCCATGGTGCTGCTGTTGGATTACCTCCGTAGGCGAGAGAATTGGCCTGAGGAGTTCATCCATGCACTGCACGCTTGTGAATACTGGGCTCTGGCTGATGAAATCAGTAATGCTTATGAGCAAATAAGGGGAATCAACAGTAAGTTATTCACCTCTCTATCTACTTACGGTAGGAACAATTACTACATTTATTGTATTGCAGAACATGGCTATGTTATAGCTATAAAGTGTATGCTTAGTGATCTGCTAGAGGGGCTGCAACAATCTTCACACACCTACTTTCCCCAACTTTGGTTCACTATTATATTTAATGTAAATGTTTTTATCTTCAGGCCGGGCTTCTGCCGCTTCAGGAACTGATCCACCTGCATACACTCTCACCCAGATGCCTTCAACTGTCCCTGCCCCCTGCACCACAGCTACTGCTCCAGTTCCAGTGGCAACCTCAACAACAGTAACCACAGCAACAACCCATAATGTACCACAATCCTCTCCTTTGCCACCTCCAAAGGGACCCCCTACACCCATAGCCCAGGCCACACCCTATGGCTCAGTGCTAGCCCCTGAGACTCCAGAAACCCTTCCTACAGGACTAGCCCACACCGCTGACCCTCAAATGCCAATCTCAGATCCTCAGGAAAGGACCTCTTCTCCTGTATTAGCTTCTGAGGAGGTTCACTCTCTGGAGCCAAGCGAGGCCTCAGTGAGTCCTGGAGCAACACCTGCTTTAGGGAACCTTTCTGGACCACCCTCAGATGCTGCTCCTTGCCTTTCTACTAAGCTATTAACCACTCCCTTAGGTCTATCCAACATTCCTTCCACCACTTTGCAGCCCTTAGGTCTATCCAACATTCCTTCCACCACTTTGCAGCCTTCTGCTGGACCTGAGATGAGTCAAGAGCCAGTGGTAGCCACAGGCAGCCCCAGTTCATTAAAACACCCCATCCAAGACAGCAACCCTCCTGGGAAAGTCCCGAAATCAAAGACCCAGAACAGTTCAAATGTTAATCAGGTAATGCACTTACATACCCATAACCTGAAGTTTGTTTTTTTTTCATGTGGATTCATTGTTGGCAAATAAGGATTTATACTCTGCATTTAATAGCATTTTGCATTTTTTCTGTGCAGCTTCTGGATAGGGCATTATCCCTCGGAACAGCACGAGTCTCAACTTCAGCATCTATTGTTAGCCAGTTGGACCACACTGCTGAAGAAGATGAGAACTTAAGCAAGCCTGGTGTTCTAGCAGAGGAGCCCCCCTCAGTCAGCTCAGATGATTTGGAGATCAGTCATGCCACCACAGGGACAGACATCTCACCAGAGCAACCAGCACCTGTGTCCAGTTTCCCACAGTCTGTGGAACATTTACAGGAGCTCTGTTCAACAACTTCTGCAGATCTTATGATCAGCAGCACAACAGAGACCATAGACTCTTCACCAGTGCATAGAGAGGACCTTCCTGTTGAAACTAGTTTCCATGAAGTAGTCTGTGCCATGCAAACAGAGACAGTCCCTGTCTTTAATCCTGTAGCTTCTGTACATTTAATTTCAAACTCTAATCATGAGGCATACACCCACCTGGAAAATGGCAATCCAGTAGTTCCTTCCTCTAATCAGCCAGTGGAGGATCATTATGAGTCACAGCCTGCAACAGTGGTAAATACTCTCCATTTCTCTGAGAATCCCTCCATCCTAAATCTTGATGGTTGTTCTTCAAGGATGCAAGATAATCTAATTGACACAAATGACAAGATAGTACATCCAAACCACAATACCCACATTGGGAGTGTCATTCCACCTGTCATCTGTGAACATAAGTCTGCTCTAAACAACCAGGGCAGTTCAGGACCAAATGCTGCAACAGTAATTAATACCCCTATGTCAGAGCAGAGAGAAGATGGTTTGCTGGCTCAACTTCAGTCTGACCCACGAATTATTGCAGCTGCAGCTGCAGCTGTCATTGGTGTGACTGCTGTATTTTTGGCCTGGAAGCTCAAGTACAAATACTAGAGCAAGAACTATAACCATTAACCAGCACTGATGCCTTGAAAGATCACCAAAGTATCTTAACATAAAAACCCATACACATAACAGTCTTGATTGTTTTATTACCCATGATCAATTTTGTGATAGGTCATTCATTTTCTGAAAATCTGTGCCTGTGAAAATCTGGTGATGATGCTTATTAACAAATAACCCGGCCCACCTAGCATTTAGAATTCCAGATTCAGGCTCAGTAAGAGCTGGCTGGCCACATCAGCATCACAGTCTGTTAAAATAATGGTAGTAATCTTGGCCACAACTTCTTAAAGTTTATTTAAGAATCAGTAATGCTTACTACCTACTGCTTCACAAAACGTTCACTTGCTGTGCCTCCTGCACTAGACAGAACTTTCCTGACTATCTGAAATGCTGCTGGGCTTAGAGTATGAAGATGTATAGTAGATTCATGGGGTTAATATATCATGCAGCCCTTTCGCACATAACTGAATTTCACTGAGGACATTTGGACTTTTCTCAACACTGTGATTCTGCATTGAGGAATCTAACTACTGCAACCTTCTGTGTGATGTTCTGGAATTCTTTAAATATTATAGTTACTCTGACTTAATGGTTTTAATGGTATTCCACATCACATATGATGCCAAGTATAATTTGGCAACCTTTCTCCAAAACAGCATGGTTTTAATTAACATGTAATGGGTCATTTGGTTTATATTTGTGTTTTCACCAAAAACATAAACTTGGATCTAAGGATACATATTGCAATATATGCCTTGCACCAACTTAAAGACATTGGTGAACTTTGTTCTGATATAATTACATTTGTTATGGTTAAATTATGTTATCTGTCATACCTGTGATTAGCTATGATATTCTGTGCACTAAAAAGTATTGTCATTTGTTAGAGAGCTAATTTGCAATATAACCGTACATCATTTTTGCAAAGGCATACACTGGAATAAAGATTAACCAACAATATGTTTTATACTCCAATTTACACCACAAGCCTCAATGATAAAAACCTTTAATAATTAGTGAGGATGTCATGAAGTGATTCTTTTAGAAACCGTTAACTAGCACTGTTGAATGCACACAGTGGTTGTGTATATATTTCTTTTTACCCCAGATCATTGTCACAATCTGATTATTTCTTATGTAAATATATTCACATGAGCACTTTAAAGTGGGAATCTTAACTTTTTCTTTAGATAAAGTCATGGCTGAGCTTATGTTTTATTCTTGTCAAAAAGCTGTGTGATATGTATGGCCTACTCTTTCTGAAGCACTTGTAAGCAAAGGAAAAGGTTTGAATTAAATAAAATTGTATTTTGTAAATTATCGTATGTGAGTAAATAAATAAATAAACACAAAACATTGTGTACCATTTATAGATCTAAAACATTCCAACGGTATGGCGTATGGGCATACTTATTTATGTTGTCCATAAACTACTGGCTTGAGTGGGTTTTTTTAACTGGCATAGGAATATGATAGCCTAGCGTTAAATCTACGGGTTTTGCAGGGTTGAACATTTTCACCTTGATTTCTTTTACTTTTTAAGTCTGTTAAATGTATTTGTGTGATTGTTTTGGTCATTTTAAAAACGCAGCTTATGGCTACCTGCACACTGTTCAATTACAATTTTTTGCTCAGCTCGGATTTACCTATTTTTAAGGTTCACGTTCATAACTGCAAGCGGCATCTGTCTTGTTAACGCCTATGTCCTCCGAAACGGCACGCATGCGCACATTAATGCATTTTTGCAAACGTTACCCACGTCACCAACAAAAAAGTCAAATTTGTGAAATGACTCGTGGTATTTAAACCGCAAAATTGATGCGCTAGTAGTTCATGTTGGCATCGTATTTGGCTCTGGAGGATGGCAAACCTTTAGTCAGCTGCAGCCTACATGATCAGCTCTAGAAGGCGAGGAAAAAGCCAGACAACTAGCTTTTGTTTCCGCCATTGTTTTGATGACGACACTGCTAAGCGCGTACTATACCAAAATAGCTACGTTAGTTCCATCGGACTGTTCTCATTTAGGTCGTATGGCAACCAATCGGCTACGAATCCAATATAGGATCCGATGTAAAACCGCATATGAAATTGATTCAAACCTGATTTGAAAAGTTCGGATTAGTCTGTCCACATATCCCTGAGGGGAAAAATGGATTTGCGTCACTTTTTTTTGGTAATGTAAACGTAGTCTATTTAAATTTAAGTAGGCATACCCTAAAAGTATAGGCTATACAAGTCTTAAGATTGGCAGATTCTACTGCGCTTTTATTTGTTAGAATTGTTGTGGGGTTAAGTTTTTAATCAAGTTATTTTTTATGAAAGGTCTGTAGGCTGAAATAACTAGTTTTAACAATGATTCTGAATTTGGGAACTGAATGGCTAGGAAGCTAATTGGTCCAGGCAAATAAATTTGGCATGACTGACAGCTCGAACAGCAAATCAGGTTCCTGATGTTTTCGTTGTAAATACGGAGTCGTAAACATATCCAGTGACGCGCTTTGTTAATGATTATGACCAACATTCAGGTAAAATATGTTCGGTTTTGTCAGCATTTAGCTAGTACACTGATTGTAATTATAAAACCTCGAAAAAGCACTGCGGACATCTGTTATGGAGCTGAATGGCTACCACTGTGACGGTGAGGCTTGTCCGGAAACCGAAGATGAGGATACGACTGTGTCAAAGCAATGCTGGGTCGATGCGCCATGTAGCAATATTGAGAGCGCGAATATGGAGAATACCACGACCAGTGGAACAGTCCACCGAGAGCGGCGAGTGTCTAACTCGACCTCGTCGAGACAAAGGATCGATTCGCTGAAGAAAAACAGGCCGCGTAGGTGTTCCATTTTACGGCGCCAACGTTACTGAGCTACCTTACGAACTGGCTGTTAAATCTCGCATCTAAGCTACAGGAACATGTTGGCCAGCTAATTATTTGACACCTCATGTATAGAGAACTAAAATTAGTTACGTTTTTTATTTTTATAATAAGCGAAAATTGTATTTTCGTAATGTCTAGCTGATTTATTGCATTGGTAATCTATCTTGATTGATAGCTATTTAACGAACACGCATATGCATCCGATAGCTAGTTGGCTAACTAGCTGTACTAACTAGTTATGTTAAATAATCAGCTATGTCTTGCTTTGAAGGTTTGATTAATTAGTCAATAAAATAAGGACAATTTGAGATCCTAGCTAGGTTAAATAAATTAAAGATAGTTCGTTTGATTTCTACCGCCGTTCAGCAACGTTTTTGTTGTTGTTTAACGTGAATGTTAATTGCCAAGCCATTTAATCTGTCTGCAGATAATCACTTTGTTAGTCGTCGTAACTAACATAAAATTGCATTTTAAAATGTAAGATAATCATGAGGTCCACCTTTTACACAACATACCCAATACTCAATACACCATTTTTTATGGTGTTGGCTCCACAGCTTTCCCATGGTTTGGCATGGATATTGGTGGTACATTGGTGAAGCTGGTCTACTTTGAGCCCAAAGATATCACTGCAGAGGAGGAGCAGGAGGAGGTCGAAAGTCTGAAAAGTATCCGTCATTACCTCACCTCCCACACAGCTTATGGCAAAACGGGTATCAGAGACGTGCACCTGGAACTTCCAGACCTTATGCTGTGGGGCCGCAAGGGCAGCCTGCACTTTATTCGTTTCCCCACACAGGAGCTCCCGGCATTTCTGCAGATGGGTCGGGAAAAACACTTCTCCAGTCTTCACACCACACTATGTGCCACCGGTGGTGGTGCGTACAAGTTTGAGGCCGACTTCCGCACGGTGTGTACGCACATGCAGATTTGCACTGCTGTCCAGATTGTAGCTGAGCGAAGAAGCTTGCTTTATTAAATGGCAACTTGCCCTGCTTCTTCTTTCTAAGATGGCGGACCTGCAGCTTCTGAAGCTGGATGAGTTGGACTGTCTGATTAAGGGTGTCCTTTACATTGATTCGGTGGTCTCAAGTGGGCCTTCTGAGTGCTACTACTATGAAAACCCCACAGATACAGAGCACTGCCAACAGAAAGCCTATAACCTTGAGAATCCTTACCCTCTGCTACTGGTCAACATTGGCTCAGGGGTCAGTATACTGGCTGTCTACTCCAAAGACGACTACAAACGTGTTACCGGCACCAGGTCAGTCAGGGCATGCAGACGAGGTACACAATTTAGTTAATTACATAGTAATGAGAACATAGTGTTATCCAATCACTGGGCACAATGTAATCAATGAGTTACCAAAGCTACAGGTTGTAAGACACTGGTACTCTGAGCAGAAGCTGTCAAAGCAGCATGTTGGATTGATTGCTGTCTTTGTAGCTTGGGTGGTGGTACCTTCCTGGGACTCTGTTGCTTGCTGACTGGCTGCTCTACCTTTGAAGAGGCACTGGAGATGGCTGCAAGGGGGGAAAGCGCTCGTGTGGATAAACTGGTCCGTGATATCTATGGGGGTGACTATGAGAGATTTGGTTTGCCAGGGTGGGCTGTTGCCTCCAGGTATGCACCTAGGTTCTCATGAATGTACAAACTCACAACACAATGTCTGTGACCGTTCCTTATATCAGGCCTTAAAAATATGTTACAAAACTATGGTTTTGGCTTTATGTCATGCTGTATCTCACATTTAGCTTTAAATGAAAAAAAGGAGTCCAAAATCCCTTCATTTAAGAACTAAGCCACAATAGGTTAATCAGTGATTCAAGTGTTGTTGTATTGCAGTGAACCCAATGTGTTCATCTATATCAGACATGTTCTTTACATGCACTGTATGGGTAATGTGAATTTTTGTGTGTTTCCAGTTTTGGGAACATGATGTGCAAAGAGAAGAGAGATTCTGTCTCAAAAGAGGACTTAGCTAGATCTACACTCATCACCATCACAAACAACATTGGTTCTATCACACGCATGTGTGCACTCAACGAGGTACAGCATACACCACCACACTAACAGCTTTTGTGCTTTGCACGTGTGCATTTGCCATTGCCCTTGTCTCTCAGCCTCTATACGGTGCTGCCTTGTAAAATCTGGATCAAGCAGCATTGTACAGGGCTATGAGCAACCAGGGACTAAGCAGCTGGGACCATAGACCAACAGTTCTACCATGCTGAAACTGGATCAGTACTGCTTTATGTAGATGATAACTCTTTGTCCTATATGTAGGGCCCTATTAATGGGAAAAATTGTTAATTTTACTTACCTAGTTCATCAAAAATGACTAGTTACATTTTGTCACATTTTTTAAAATCATCTAGAAGTCATAGCTAGCTAGGATAATAACTTGGCTATGTCATGCTAGTCTGCCAGGAGACAGTGTTAGGCTTCATTCTCTCATACTGAGATGAAAGTACTTGTGTTTTGACACAGTTGTTTCTTGTCAGTAGCCAACACCATGTTGCTAATATGCTGGAGCTTCACACAACTTCAAAAACATAACAGCAATGTTTGTAAAGTCAGTGAAATTTTTTTGTCAGAACCAGATATATCGGTGTTAAGTTTAAATCCACATCGGAAATCAAAAGGTGTTCTTGCATCTACTTTAAGTCGGCACTGTTTTTCTGATTAAAAAAAAAAACTTTGTATATTTTTTTTGTTTTTTTGTTTTTCCTGTATTTCACAAAAAGTCAGATTTTTCATGGGAAAAAATTATTTCACATTCTGTCAGGCAATTTTAATTCTTGTGACTTTGCCTATGTCATGTATAATCTGTATTATTAATGGAACATTGTTCAGAAACAGTTTTTTAATTAGTGTTTCATATTTAGAACATTGAGAGAGTGGTGTTTGTTGGGAACTTCTTGCGGGTAAACACGCTGTCCATGAAGTTGCTGGCTTATGCTTTGGACTACTGGAGTAAAGGACAGCTCAAAGCCCTATTTCTCAGACACGAGGTAGGTGTGTGTGTGTATGTGTAGTAAGGATAACCCTATTAGCAAAGATTATAGACACCTAAGGTATGCGTGACATTTCTGTATATGTTTCAGGGTTATTTTTGTGCTGTTGGGGCGTTATTGGAACTGTTGAACTCATCCTGATCATCTCTGATCATCATTTAATACCTAAGGTCATGACTGCCAGTAGCTTTGGAGATTTAACACTTGCCTGATCTGATACGGACATTAAATCTCTGCCATTGTCATCCATTCTGCTTGCTCCAGTTACTAGTAAAAGTCAGATTTACCTTATAGCCTTTGCCCGAGTCTGGACAAGTGCGATCATCTACCTACATTGTGTAGGTAAAGATTTACTTAACAGCCTTTAGCCTTTTATCCATGAACAGCATGTAATGGCATTCATCATGACATTTGAATTATTCTGACTTGTTTGTAAAGCTATAAGCTACAATTTGTGTAAGATCTCACATACCTTAAGGAACAAATGCTGACTTTCAGTAGTCACTTGTTAGAGTGGGTGATATTCATTACACAGTTATAACACATTATCTTTGTGTGTCGGATCAACATTATTATGGTATGTAGATTTGTGATGCACCAAGCTGGTCAGTACTTATGTAATTTTTTATAAGATGAAATGGCATTCATATGGACCCTTTAGTATTTTCTCCTCTTTAACTTTTGTTATAATTTATATTATGAGTTTGAGAACTTAGTAGATTACTTGTAATGTTATTGACGCAACTGTTTACACATGCTGTTTTCACTGAAATATCACAATTTCACCGTTATATCCACAGTATACAGCCACTGTATATTTGTTATTTTTGCTTGAACAGGGCATGTTATACAGTAATCACATTGTACACAGTAGGCAGGAAATGGATTTATGTTGAAATTTATTTCCAGAGCCTATAATTGGTAGCAAGTCCTGAACTCTTAGTGGAGCACATTTCACATTTTTTTCTCACTAGGTGTGTGTGATCATTTGAATTTAACTGGTTTTTTGGGGGGTTTTTTGGGGTTTTTTGTTTGTTTGTTTTAAAACTAATGATTGATTTTCCTCATATCTGCTTTAAGTTGTTTTCTCAGTCTTAAACTGTTCTGTCAACACACTCCCAAAATAGTAGAATTTTGAGGGATTGCATTTCTGTTTGGTTCAACTTTCCACATTTACCTCTGTGCTAACCAACCTACTGTTGGCAGTACTTATTTTCTTCCCATATCTTTTAAAAGGTTACTTTTTGTTGAATTTTATGCTGGAAGAGATCATGAACTGCAATACACAGACTATATAATTGCATACCAGTGATTATTAGGTAGTAATTTAATATGAAAAGTGCCTAAGTAAAAGTGCCTTGCCAATGGGTGGCTTTTGTTACAGTGGGTGTATTGTTTAAACCAGAAACCAGACTTTTTACTTTGTTTCTGAATATAGTTTTTTTTTTATGTAAATATGCAAAAGACTCATATTTGCACATTATTAAAGACATGTACACGTGACTGACTCAATGTTCGTGCATATCTTATTCCATACATTTCATAATATACTATATACCATATGTCGCAGATTTAAAGGTACCCTGGTACTTACTTTTATAACTCGGATTAAACAGTTTGAAGAGCTATTTAAGAATGTGAGTTCTGTCACGCAAATGGAACTACGGGGAAAAAAAGTTTTTCCTAACGGTGAAAGAGCTAGTGTGTGTGTTCTCGAAAGAAAATCCTGCCCCTTTCCAGTTGTGCAAAGTCGGCTCCGAGTCGCTCCTCCTCCGAATCTCTCCATCGTTCTCACAGCTCTGCTCTGCCTCTGGCAAGGCTTGCCTTTAAGGTCAGAGTACTTATTGGGCGTTATTGGGAGACTCACCCTTCGTCATAAATAACCCTAGGTTTTGCAACAGGTATGTCTGGGCCGTATCTTTTCGTGTTTCGTGTCTGTTAAAAAGAAAACGCCTATGCGTCAAGGAATTTGACCAAAACTGGAAAAAAAGGTCGATGAGTTTAAACTTCTGAGGTAGGACGCAATTGTTAGCTATGATTTGTTCTATTTAGATTTTTTTTGGGGGGGGGGGGTTCGCTCGTTAATGTGCTACTCTTCTCATTTGCAAAAACGGAGTCTGAATATTTTGGAGTAACGGTTTCGTTATATCGTGATCACGTAAGCTGTGATAACCGGGGGTGGGCGACACGTAGACTTCAATACGAATGATGTATTTGCCATTAAATATACCTTGTCTAGTGTAGCATAGCCTATGTGGTTGTTAAAGTCATGTACTGAGTTTACTGAGATGATGTGAATGAAAACCACGCTTTCACCTGAGTTTTTTTTTCTTCTTCTTTTTTATTGTATTGGATTCAATTTGGCAAAGCTGACCTTAATAACCTGAAGAAATGTCGTCTTATAGGTTGTGTATTTGGACTAGCCTGTTGTCATTATACTTAAAATGTTAATGGTTACACTTTTTATGACAGTTACAAGTCAGACAAATGACTCCATGCGCCTGCTGGATGATCTCTGTCTCTTAAATATGGCTACCTGAAAATAATCAGTTTTATGAATCATTTTATATATCAGGATGCGATAATTTTCCTGTCTAGTACCATACCACAATTGTCATAAAGCAAAGTACAAGAATAGTATTAAGGGACGTTATTAGAAAGCCCAGGTAGATTTTCCAGAATTTTGCATAGTCCAAACCAACCAAGCTCTTGTAAGTACGCTATCTAGGTAGTCTGGGTTTGACTTCCTTTTCTACGCCGTAGGGGCTGTAATGCCTTTTCAGTCTAACGTAGCGTTGCTTCATATGGAAATTCCGTTATGCATTAGAAAGATCTTCTGACAGCTATCTTTAATGCCCGCTGCTGAAGTTCAGAATTTTGTACGTACTTCTTTGCAGACATGGTTTAAAGTATTTTAAGTTCAACTTTACCAGATGTTACAATACTGAGGCTGGTGGTAAGGGTCTTGAAATAGTATACCAGGTGCAGCTAGATCCTCTAGAGTTTTACTCATGCTTATGCAATTAATAATAAGTTAATTTAACTCAGGCTTCTTAGTCCTGCTTGTTAAAATCAGCCACACATGAATTCTGCATACATCCAGATTTACACATTCAACACCCAATGTACTCACTGTATGCACACTGAGTGCATTTGTAATCCTGAAATAGGCAATATGTTAAACTTGGCTGTTGGTACACTCATATCCCCCAAAGCACAAAGACTGCTGCCATATACTTATGTATAAGAGCACATGAAGATATATTGCAGTCTATAAATATTTATTCTCCAACATATTCAGTATGACGTTAACCAATGATTTTGAAGTGTAGAATGGTTAACACTGATTTGAAATTAGTCACATCTATATTTACAGATACACTGGCTGAATTATATATGAATCTGTGAAGCCTTATTTATATTATAGGCTAAACTAAAGGTTTAGAATTCACTTGAGTTGTGGAATTTGCATCTGGAGATTGCTGTTTCAGCATGAGAACCAAAGTTAATTAAAACCAGTATATAAATACTATAGGTGTGTGTAAAAGAGATAGTAAAAGAGAAAGCATGAGAGACACCTATGTCTGTATAACTATAAAGGTGTACTTACAGAAGAAAAGATAGTCATTTCATGAGTGAATGTGGAACTTTGGGCACATTGTTTCCTCATGTTTCCTCAAGTGGTGAAAAATACCCCTTTGTTCTTATACTGTGTCCAAAACTTACTTGGTCACACAGGTGAAAGGTCAAGGAAATGCCTGAGAAAATGGGACTTCAATGTGATGCATAATTTTGCATAATTTGCTCATCTAAATGGATGGTCATGAAAGCACACTCACATGGTACACATCGTGCATTTTTTGTTAGTTCCATAGTGCCAGTAGTTCATCCCTTTATGTTTCCAAACGCAATCTGTTTGCTTTTCTAAACTCTAGACAGCTGGTTCACATCAGGCGTCCACAAAGACACAGATTCACACACATAGACAGGTATACTCTGCTTCTGTTCAGGACTCTATCAAAGGATTTCTCTCTGCAAACCTAGATATGGACCAGTCTCGGTGGTGCAGACATATAGTCTTCCTCTTCCTGGCTGTTTGCCTTCCATCTTGCCTCGCCCAGACAATACCCTCTGTACACCCAAGTCCCACAGCAACACCCCACACACCTGAGCGTCTGAAGTTCCGCCTGGCTGGTCACCCACGGAAACACAATGAGGGACGAATTGAAGTGTTTTATAAAGGCGAATGGGGAACTATATGTGATGATGACTTCTCTTTGGCCAATGCCCAAGTGCTCTGTCATCAGCTGGGATTCGTCTCTGCCACAGGCTGGGCGCACAGCGCTAAATACGGCAAAGGAACAGGTACCATCCACAGCACACACCAAAATCATTTCACCACTTAAAAGGTTAGAATATCATTTTACCAGTCAAAGCCCATTTCATTTGTCGATGTCTCTGTGATTTTGGAAATAGACAACCCCCCAAGTGCATTCTGCACTGCTTGTGTGGTTGTGTGTTTCAGGGAAGATCTGGCTGGATAATGTGCAGTGTAGTGGCAGTGAGAGAAGTATATCAGTGTGTAAGTCGCGCGGATGGGGCAACAGTGACTGCACTCACGATGAAGACGCTGGGGTGATCTGTAAGGATGAGAAGCTTCCAGGATATGTTGATGCCAACATTATAGAGGTACAAAGTGTCCTATATGCATGGGGCATTTCCCATGAACAGAACCTCTTTCACAGTTTATTGACAGCATAAATCAAATGAAATGCATGTTAGTGCTATCTTTCACATATTGTGCCATCTAAACAGGACCAGAACCTGAGATATAGTAGTCAATGTATATAAACCAAAAATAGAGCATACACAAGTTAAAAACAGAAATCTGTGACAAATTGTCTGTGAAAAGGGAGCTCTTATTCTACACAGCAGTGAAATTTCTACAAGTTAACCACACTCAAAAACCAACATGGTATGGGAGGCCTTTCTAGTTCCACTTCTGAACTCACATTAAGTTTTTCTTATTAGCTGATGTCTGCTACAGACTTTTTCCCTTGACCCCTTGCTGATCCACAGCTGAGAAAGATTAGCTTGAAGGGATCTTTATCTCTCTGCCTTTTCTGTGCTCTCACTAGCTCTCTTTCTCTCTCTCTCTCTCTCTCTCTCTCTCTCTGTTTCTGTCTCTGTCTCTCTTGCTCTATGTCCATCTCTCTCTATGTCTCTCTCTGTCCCCCTTTCACTCACTCTCTCTATCTGTGGTGGCCTGTTTGTGCATGTCCCCCAGGTACAGGTGGATGAAAGTAAAGTGGAGGAGGTGCGTCTGCGGCCAGTGGTGTCCATGGCAAGCAAGCGGCTACCTGTGATTGAGGGGGTGGTGGAGGTGAGGTATAAGGACGGTTGGGCTCAGATCTGCGATAACGGCTGGACGGCCAAAAATTCACGGGTCATCTGTGGCATGATGGGCTTCCCACATGAGAGGAAGGTCAACAAGAACTTTTACAAGTGAGTATGCACTTGTGTTACATGTACCTGTTTTCTGTGACAACCTTTAAGAGATTTTTAGGGTAAATGTGCCTTTTATTCAGATTCACAAATAACAGTCTTTGCCCATGCACATGCAGAGTGCTGGAAATGCAGGATCACCTGTAACATTTTGTGGGTGTGTGGTTAGTTGGTTGGCCAGAGATTCCTACTGTCCTGTGGCAGATATTTTTCCAGTATGGCAGGAAGTGCAATGTAGTTTCACAGTTGTACATGAAATAAGGCCCATCTAAAACACACACACACACACACACACACACACACACACACACACACACACACACACACACACACACACACACATACAAACAAATACCAACACAGAGAAGTAAACTGTCAAACAAACATAATGCAGACATATCTTACATTCATGCAGTACTTGGACTTACTCACATGCAGTTGGTTCCTTGATGCCTGCCCTGAAACACTGGGAACTGTATGTTAGTGCACTGGTTTAACACTGAAATGACCGCTGTATCAATAGTCTACTGTGGTGGCTGTGGAAAAAATCTCGGCTTAAGCGTGTACATTGACATAACATCATGATTATACAACTAGGCATAAACACTATGCTGATCTGTTTGCCTACATGGTTAATTAGGTTCTGGTTCATAAGGAGAATTCTCTGCATTCCGTTTTTCATTTTCTACAGTCTGCATTAGTTCCTCATGTTTGTGTCAAAAGATATGAAGCCTGCAGTGGATGGGAGGAAGAAGAGATGGATGTGTTAGGAAAGAAGGGAAGCAGTGTAGGAGGGGGGTCTTTCCCGAAAACCCACAGAATGTCAGAGGAATGTCACACTTTAAACAATCAGCATCTCACAAAAGCTTGAGCTTCCAACCACTAGAACCCACCTCAGCACAACACACACGCACACACACACACACGCACAGGCGCGCACACACACACATACCAGTGATGCTTAAATAGCATAGTGTGATTTAGTCTGTGGTCTGATGAGGCTTGGTAAAGGAAATCTGTCTGTTTGCATTACTTTCCTGTTGGGCTGACCTCAAGACCACTCCACATAACTTAAACCCTGATAAATGGTGTCTGATAATGTTTCCACTGCCCCACTTTTTGGACTATTTTACCAGAACCAGTAAATGTAACACTTTGTTGAGGCTCTGTTATGTCTCATATTAGAAAATCATGTGAGCATATGAATAAAACTCATTATTTTATATTTTAATTTGTGCAATAAAAGAAATCAGACCATTTTGTACATTAATAACGTTAGAACAAATCATAGTTAAACTTTATAGCACTGCACCACACGTGCCCCTTTCTTAGGTATTCAAGGGCATTGGGTATTAAAGTAACATTACCTGGCCTTGCCCCTGTTCAGAACTATGTGTGTACATGTTTGTCTGTGTTTAACTGTGTCAGTGCATATTTGTGTTAGCCTGCATTTAAATGTCTGTGTGTATATCTGTTTCTGCCCATGACAATCTAAGTCTGTGTGCATAAGCTCACATGTGTAACAAAATGTCCTCATCTCCCGTAGGCATCTCAAAAAAAGGTCCACGGAGCAAAAAGTCAAAGTTAGAGTTACAGCAGACAGGTACCATCTGAGAGGGAGAGACAAGCAGTGCTCTTCCCCTAGAGTTCTGCAGTATATCTTGTAGAGGCTTTTATGTAGTTACAGCAATGATGTCTATAGTTGTAATAGTGCCAACTAACACCTAACTTCTCTTCAGGGCAAGCATAGATTTCTATGCATTGCTCAATTATCCTTCAGATAATTGAGGCACTCTTATTTATTAACTGTCCTTCACCTTAGCCAGTTTTAATGTAGAATTACTATTTCTATTTATGCATTTTGTTATTTTATATGCTGTAAGAAAAGAATGAGCCTCTTCCCTGACTCTTCACAGAAGTTAGAGGGAGGGAGACTCTCCACTGTGAGAATGTTGACAATGATGAGTCAGAAGACTGCATGATATTCAGATTCTCAGTGTTTAGTTGCACATGTAGAGTCATGTCAGATCAGTTTTCCAGAATGATGGAGTTCGTCTAACATCAGGCAGTCAGTCTAACTACACAGGAGAGATCCTTAGGCAGAAGGAGAGGTGAGGGGGTATAGATACAGAAGGGGTGGATAAGACCTTGGAGGCCTCAGCTTGGAGCATGTGCTGACCTTCTGACCTTGGGGCCTGCTTTCACAGAGGCACATTGTGCACATCGCACCATGGCACAGAAGACAGCCACAGCAACATTCAGAAGAAATATAGAAGCACTTAGTATTTAGTACTAACACCAAAGTGCTTAATTCTTAAGTGTTAATATGTCAAACATAATATAAAACAATAATAAATCATCACAAATGCAACAAGCATGTAAGATATATAAAGTGGAAATATGAATTCCTTCAGCTGACTGGAGCTCAAGCCAGAGGGCATGGATGAGGCCCGGGGGTAGACCAGGAGCGGCAGTGGTCGGATGACAGGGAGATAGAGGAGGAAAGGTGGGAACGACATAGGGAATGCTGTACCACGTGGAACACTGGCCACATGAAACCCATTGCCATCTGTTGGTCTTATTACCATAGTTTAGAGTGAACTGCAATTGAACAGAGTAATATTGGAGAGAGAGAGAAAGGAGGAGATGGGAGAGAACATTTTCAGATATTCCTGACAATCCTATTTCAGTCATGTTATACTAACACATACTTCTAATACCCATTCACAGCATGTTTTACCACTGTGACTGACCATTTATAATAATTTTAAATCATGAATAATATAATTAGTGCATTTATATATTAATATAAATATATTATATATTAATTATATATTAATATAATTAATATAATATAATTGGTGCAATAACTGTGGCAAGCATGGGAAAGTTGAAAGCTTTCTCATTTTTGTCTGTCTACATATTTTTTACATTTACATATTTTCCAAGTGCCTACATTCCTAAATCTTAATAGTTTCTGCACAGATACTGAGATAGTGACCATGTAGTTATCATTTACCACCTTCCCCATGTAACCATTACCTGCTTTTGTGACTGCATGTGCGTGCTGGATTTGTGGTGGAAATGTGATTGTTTGTCAGACTTAATGAGTGTTTGCATTGCAGGCAGGATGGCAAAGCTAAAGCTATCACTAAAGCTAGCTCTAAGTCTAAACCTGGCCACGCAGCTGCAGCCAAAAGGTAACCTGGGTAAAAGTGGGACAATCTGACTATAGTCAGCCCTGCCCAGAAATAGGAAATGTGTGCATTTGTTTGGATTTTGGTTTCTATCACATATTATAATAGTGTGTGCGTGCTATTATACGGGGGGGGGGCTCTAAAAATAATGACATAAGCACATTGTCATTTAAACTGTACGGTATTCTCACTCAGACACACCCTGTTCTTCATTTATAGGGTTCTGTTTGTTTCATACTTAATAAAGGAAAAGTCCTCATTTGAATAAGTTTGTAAACAGTACTTGCACTCTGTCCATCTCTCTTTGTCCATCTGTCTCTTAGATTGTATGCAGAACGGCAGAAGAATCACTTCCTGGTTCACTCTGTGGCATGTTTAGGCACAGAGGTGCACCTGGCTGCCTGTCCTTTGGACTTTAACAAGGACAACGCCACAGAGACCTGTCCTGGGGGCATGCCCGCTGTGGTCAGCTGTGTGCCTGGACTGGAATATGCTCACAAGCAGGCCATGAAGAAACAACTCAAGCCATTGGTAATATGTATGTTGGTGTATGACTAAGGACTGTTATGTTTTATTTGCAGGGGTGTTCTGATTGGTTGTCGTGTTTCTCCGTCTGTCTGTGTCTTTTTGCCTGACTGCTCCCTCTGCTCCCCTCCCTGGCTTTGTCCTCTTGCCTGCTGAAGAGTGTAGTGCGTCTGAAAGGTGGCGCGAGGCCAGGGGAGGGCCGTGTGGAGGTGCTGAAGGGCACCGAGTGGGGCGCGGTGTGCGATGACCGCTGGAACTTGCAGTCTGCTAGTGTGGTGTGCAGAGAGCTGGGATATGGCTCTGCTAAAGAAGCCCTCACTGGAGCCCGCATGGGCCAAGGTGAGGCAGAGGGTTAGACAGAGAGAATGAGCAGGGAATACCTCCCTCAAAATGTAGTTGATTTTGTTGAATTTAAGCCTGTCCTATACATATATTTGCAGCATGTATATGTGTGTGTGTCTGATGTCACAGGCATGGGACCAATCTATATGAACGAGGTCCAGTGCACAGGCTTTGAACGTTCTCTGTGGAACTGTCACTTTAAGAACATCACTGCTGAAGACTGCAAGCACACAGAGGATGCTGCAGTCCGCTGTAACGTCCCCTATATGGGCTTTGAGAAAACGGTCCGAGCAACCCCTGTTCTTCACCCATTAACACATTTCTGAAAGCATATTAAGCCCAACGTTTTTCCCATTACATTTGCTATTAGATGCCTATAGGATTCACCGTTTTAATTTCATCAACTGATTTTTACAAGAATCATTGACTTTTTACTCTCCCTCACAGGAACTTTATTTGGCAGTGGCAGTGCAGCTCATTTGTGGTTACTACACCTTTTTTTCTGAGGCTACTTTTAAATGTTATATGAATGTAGAGGGATTCTATTTGCAAGTCACTTAGTGATACTTTAATACAGTAAATAGTTTTAATGTGGTCAGAGAGGTATTCCATGATGAGAGAGGTATTCCATAATGTTGTAACAAAAAGAAAATTTCTTTACTAACTACACAGCACAACTATGTTCTTAAGTTTAACTTGAAACAAAGTGAACTTAAGATATTATCTGGGTGAGTTGCAAATGTGCAGCGGAAGCATTGCAGAGCGACAATGTTTCAGGCAAAGTAGACTGAGAGAATGTTCAAAAGGATACTCACTTGACTGTGTTTTGATTAATGACAGAAAATGCTTGAGTACATAGTCTGCTTTAATAGAGAACCAAATGCTTTGTATTCAGTTTTCTATCTTTTGGCATGCATTACCCGAATTGCACCCCTGCATTTCAAAAATGCTTTCCTAACCTTCCTTCCTGTATGGCCATGTGGGTATAGAGGAAGTTGATCCCTACTGCCTTGCTTCCCTCACGGCCTGTGCCCTGCTCAGGTGCGTATCACAGGTGGACGTTCGCCCTTTGAGGGCCGCGTGGAAGTGCTGCGAGCCGATGCCAACGGAAACCAGCACTGGGGGCTGATCTGTGGAGAAGGCTGGGGCACCAAAGAGGCCATGGTGGCCTGCAGACAGCTGGGTCTTGGATACGCCAACCACGGTCTGCAAGTAGGACACTAACGCTATCGGCAGCACCAGCGTTTGCTTTGCCTAAAGCCTTCTTCACGTCTGTCAGTTGCTGCATGCTTCACACGTTACAATATTACACTCATGCTCATGCATGGAAAATCTCTTAGTGCAGCAGTGGAGGACAGAAGGACAGTCCATAAGAGTAGAGCAGGGGGGTCGGCGGAGAGGTTGCACGACAGTGTGATCTAGGTGAGAGTGTGTGTACTGATGTGCAGCAGGCTGTGTGTACAGGTGCGACTGGTGGGCGGGCGGTCGGAGTACGAGGGGCGAGTGGAGATTCAGGTGAGGCAGCGTTGGGGCAGTGTTTGCAGTGAGGGCTGGACCACCAAAGAGGCCATGGTAGTCTGCAGACAGCTAGGGCTCGGTTACAGCATGCATGCTATTACTGTGAGTATACACAAACACAATTACAAACAGTAGATACATGTTCATGAATTGAATAATAGAACATAATAGAAGTATATGTAGGAGGCTGCTTTGATACCAGAATTAACTAACCAGATCAAGCATTTCATGAGCTGTGTCAGGTGTGCGGGAGTTAGAAAAATATGTAGATGTGCAGTAGATTGGATCAGGAGTACTGAAACTAAAAACCAGTGTTCTATGGTCTTCCATGCTACTGTAACCACAGTCAGCAGAGTTTAATGATGCAAGAGAGAGGGAGAGGGGAGTATAACAACATTCCCGTGGGAGAGGGGAGTACAACATTCCTATGCAAACTGATGTTCTTCCTCATTGTTTTCTAACAACTGCCTCTGAGCACAAACATCAAAATGGAATTTTACAAAACATTCAAGCAATCAGAAGTGCAGTCTTTGTGTTTGTGTGGTGGTTACTAAGGAAACGTGGTACTGGGACAGCAGCAATGTGACGGAGATGGTGATGAGCGGGGTGAAGTGTACTGGAGACGAGCTGTCTCTCGGCCATTGCCAGCACCACAAAACGGTCAGCTGCCAGAAAGTAGCCGCACGATTCGCCGCCGGCGTCATCTGCTCAGAGAGTGAGTGGGCCGCACAGATACACACGCGGCACTCTGAGACACATGCACACGAGCACAAGACCAGGTTTGGCTGAGTTATAGAGATACCTTGGGACTCGAGAGCTCCATCCCAAGCTAGCAAAAGCAGTGGAGTCCTTACATTCTGTCCAAAAGCAGCAGTCAAAGCTCAGCAAATGAAGAGAAGACCTGGCCTTTTTTTCTGGCCTCTGCAGACCTGAAATTTGCAGCCCTTACATTAAAAAAGTAGGACATGACACAGGCTGGCTTACAGAAGCAAAACTGACAGATTATGTCTAAAACTGCAGAAAAATTAAAGCTACATACATCAAACTTCACCAATATATCAATATACTGCACACAGCTCAGAATGCATCAGTCCCATTCTAATGATGTAATTTTGTACTCCCCAGTACCTGTAGCTATATTTTATACATGCAAAACTCTTTGCTTTGTATGAGTGAACAAAACAATGTGTCAAGTTTTAGTTACTATGGTAACTAAATATTTTGACATGACAGTTCATCAGTCAGGATTTTGTATGTGCAGCTGTGTGTCTGTTCTCTTTTCCCAGCTACATCTGATCTAGTGCTGAATGCTGCCCTGGTGCAGCAGACCGTGTACATCGAGGATCGCCCACTGCACATGCTCTACTGCGCCGCTGAGGAGAACTGCCTGGCCAAAAGTGCCGCCAAGGCCAACTGGCCCTACGGCCACCGTCGCCTGCTGCGTTTCTCCTCCGAGATCCTCAACATCGGCCGTGCCGACTTCAGGCCCAAAGCGGGACGCCACTCCTGGGTGTGGCATGCATGCCATGGGTAATAGCGGTGTCCCTTGGCATTATAGGATTAGGGTGATGTGATACAATGATTGTGTTTGCTGTGATGAGGTGTATAAATGAAACAGTTAATGTCCCCCAAGGGACATGAGTATAGATGTGCAGCATAGAGGAAAAAATAAATAATGTGTGATTTTGTGCTGCTTTGTAGGCATTATCACAGTATGGATATCTTCACACACTATGACCTGCTGTCTCTCAATGGTACCAAGGTAGCAGATGGACATAAAGCCAGTTTCTGTTTGGAGGACAGCCAGTGTCAGGAGGGTAAGAGAGGCAGACAGACTCCCACAAGCACATTGTCACTGCTTGAATGAGCATAAAATAAATATTATGTTTGACTGTTTCATGTTTGTGTCGAAGGTGTCGCCAAGAGATACGAATGTGCAAATTTTGGAGAGCAGGGCATCACAGTGGGATGTGTGGACCTGTACCGGCATGACATTGACTGCCAGTGGATTGACATCACAGATGTTAAACCTGGAAACTACATCCTACAGGTCATTTGTCCTATAGAAGTACAGATTCTAATACAGTGTTTATAGTTCAAGTGAAAAAGTGAGTGAAGTTCATTTCATGTTTTGTGGTTATTTCAGATCATTATCAACCCTAACTATGAAGTATCTGAGAGTGACTTTACAAATAATGCTATGAAATGCAACTGCAAATATGACGGGCACAGGATCTGGCTTCACAACTGCCATATTGGTAAGAACACCTTGCCTGCATATGTCTGTGTACACACATTCCAGTTCTGAATGTGATGTAAATCTGTTATATACTGAAATTACCTGGAAGCAGATGTTTTTAATGATTGAGAAATAGTGTTCAGTCTGCATGCTCTGTATCTGTTCTTTTCCAGGTGATGCCTTTAGTGAGGAGGCAGAGAAGAAGTTTGAGAAATACCCAGGACAGCTCAACAACCAGATCTCCTAATCCACCAAATTGCTGTTATGTTTTACATATTAATACAGTAGGGCCATATACAATATATAATCCAGATTACATGTCTTCATCCAAAAACATAATCCAGGTATCATACATGTACCTCATTGCCAACCACAACACAGGAATCAAAAATCCTCTGTGGACACTGAAAGGCAATCAGTACAACATGGGCATTAGTCTACTGTCTGCAATCCATCAATGCACTTTCAGTGTTTAACATGGACATGTCCTTTATTCTGTCCAGTCATTTATGTTTATGGTGTAATTTGTTACCTGCAAAAAAAGTGAAACTTCAAAAAAAAAAAAAAAAGACCATTATCATATGGGACACTATGGCAGTTGCCTTCTACTTGAATGACATTTTTAGAACACAGGGCCATTAACTTAACTACATCAGTGTGCATGAATGTTTGTTTTCCATGCATCATAGCATTGTATCAGTGAATAGGATTTTATAAAACATATGGCATGATAGGTATTTCTGAAGCACTGGTGATAGATATTCTTAAAAGAACTGTTAACTTTTCTTACCTTTGACCTGGTTTTGTTAATGTTTTCAGGGCATTTTTCTGAGTCTACGTCTTGCCTACTCTTCTCTGGACATTATTCAAATGAACCATTTTTTAAGCTAAACTAAATAAACATTTATTTATACTTCAAACTATATGAACCACAAAAAAAAAAACAGTCAAACCTTTTGAGTTATTGCCATAGCTAAATAAAATTACTTTTTAAACTGTCATGCCTTGCTGATGCCAATAGAGCAATCACATTATTTGGTCTTGTGTATAAGGACCAGGCCTGTAAGGATACTTCACTGTATAGGGAACAGGCCAATGCTGGATAGGGAAACAGGCTTGTGAGGATACTATGCTGTACAGGGATCATGTATGGAAAAGTATTTGCTACAAAACAGATGTTAAGGCACTTTAGTTGTCACAAGACCAGAAGTGATTTTTTTTTTAATGAAAAAATGGTCTCAAATGTAATGGTTTCAGCTGAAATATTGTGAATAATCAAGCTATTGGAGATGCCCAACACTAAAAGCAGAGGGCAGCAGTAAAATACTTGTTCACGTATACAGAGGTAGACAAAATTGAAATGCCACTACCTTCAGTGTTATACATATTGTAACTGGAGGTTGGACCATTGAACAAACAATGTCAAACAAGAAGACCACATGGGTTGAATCCTTGCTTCGGTTTTCTTATGCTCCTCCTTTTCCACTGGTACAGTACTTTGATTTTGTGAGCATCACAGCACGTTTTATGCCATCAGTGACTTTACATACAAGTAGTCTCTTAACAGAAGGCCCTCCATAGATATCAGCTTTGTTAATATATTCAGCTTTGCGGAAGCAACAAACTATTTCTATAATCAAATGCCACAATCCCTATCTTTGGCCACTTAATTTTTCCCTTTTGTAAATTTCTCTCCTGCAACTACCCAATGCTGAGTCATCTTGATGTTACTCTGTGAACTCAGGGATCATATGCAGCATCAGAAGATCTTGACCCCTGCGGACCACCATGTTGATGCTGTCACTTGTCCGAACAGCATTGTAGATCTCTTCAGATGTGTTTACCTTCACCCCGTTGACCTCTACAACAATGTCCCCAGGCTTTAGACCTGCCCTGAAATGCACAAAAGCACGTCAGTGAGCCACATTTAGGAGCCACTTCCCAATTGTGATTTTGGACAAAAAGTTGTTTTTTCTAATGAATACTTGTATTTTGGGGGGTTTTCTGCTGAGAAAAGCAGTGCACACATATCTGTTATCAGAATCCACTGAACCAGACAGTGTGCAGTCAAACTACTCTGGATTCTGTATGATATTCATAAGATCGTGGATCATAAAGGTATCCGCAGGATATTCATTGTTCAGAAAACTGCAACAATTCTGATTGAGTATATTCAAGATTACTAGATTACAGAAGAATGTAAATTGCAGTAAATCTCTAACTATTTGCTTATGGTGTAAAATGTCTTCAGTGCACCATCTTGCTCCTGCTCACCTTTTAGCTGGGGAGCCGGTGATCACACGATGAATGAGGATTCCGTGAGTTACATCCGGGAACAAGGGGTCCCGCATCTTCAGCTCAGTGATTATACTGAAGGAGCATAAGAAACAGGGTACACTCTGCTTGGTTCCTGTCTCTTTTTCACTCACTGGTGCATTGGTATTTAGCAACACTCAATATACTATTTTGGCACCTGGGTGTGAGAGTCAACATCATCACTCCTATGTAGCGCCGTTTGGTGTCAGATTCACTGAACCAGGACTCTGAAAGCAAAATTAAAGCAAGAGCAATGAGAGCTCTGAAGTCAATATCACTAATGAAACAGGCAATAAGGACCAGAATCTCTCTCACTCTTTTTATCTGCTGCATGCTCGAGGAAGAGCCGAAGTCTGTCAGAGGGTATGGCAAAGGAAATCCCAGCAGTCACCTTCATGGTGTTAACGCCAATGACCTCACCATCCTAAAGATCACAAAGGTCAGAAATGTAAGTAAGGAAATGCATTTAATTATTCCATGTCTATGTGTGTGTGTATACTCATGTATAACATCCTTAATGAGTGGTTGTTTATCCTCAAAATGGAAGAACTCACCAAATTAATAAGAGGACCACCCGAGTTCCCAAACTGTGACAAGACAGAAATCATTAGACACATCAGAAAGACCTTTTTCATGACTTTAGGTTACACATAACACATTAAGAGGTCACTACACATATGGCAGACTGTTGCAACAAAACGTCTGCATACACAATGATAATATTACTGGATTCAACTGCTCTGTCTGCAGTTGCATGGTAAAAAAAAAAAAGGGTATCTGTTCTGGAGTAGATGATTCAGTGTATGCTCACATCTATGGCTGCATCAGTCTGTATGTAGTCCATGTTGCCATTGGCCAGGCCCAATTCTTTACTGCCTCTATGAGCAGAACTAACTATGCCAGATGTGATAGTATTCCGCAGGGCAAATGGGCTCCCCATGGCAACCACAAATTCTCCCTGACGGACATCTGATGACCGGCCAAGATGCAATGTCGGTAAAGAATTCTTGAAATGAACACAGAAATACCAAACATGAGTGACAGAAATGCAGAGGGCATAGTCAAGGCAGAAATGGGAGCTGCTATCCAGCACATTTGTTCCCCTTCCAAGCACATCAAGTACAGAATCATCACAGTTACCTTGGCATTTATTTTAATAGTTGCAATATCTGCAGCCTGGTCCACTGCCTGTACAGTGGCATTGTAGGTCTCCCCATTGGCAAGTTTGACACGGACGCCTCTCTTGTTGGCTACTACATGGGCATTGGTCACTATTAGGCCATCACTACTGATGATGAAGCCAGAGCCATTAGAGATGGCAATCTCTCGGCCAGAGTATAGATGCCTGTTGAGGAACAATTCACAATATGGAGCAACATACATGTTAATACTACCTAAAGTTACTTATAGCAGATAATATTCTGAATGCAATATTTGTTATTTCAAAATAATTTAATCAATTGTCTGCTTAATCAAAAACATACATAGGCGATATAAGTTAGCTAGTATAGGCTAACTGCTAGTTTGGCCCACTGTGAGATGTATTCACATGTAGCTTACAGGATAAACAATTACTTACCACAGTCTCTAAAAGGGTCTTTGTGATGAATAAGAAGAAACATCATTAAATCTACAAAAAAAATCTAGCTAATGAAAATCGTGGCTTTGGGATGCAATACTTTTCTTAGTTTCAACGTACCGTCCTATGATTTCGATGTACACTACAGCAGGTGCTGACTTCTCCACGACATCTGCAATAAAGTTGTATTTATACCTTGGACTGTCAGGCTTCAACGGGGACGCACAGTGGGCTGTAGGCACGATGTGATCGAGGAAAGTGTCTCTGACAACACATGCTCTCTGAAAAACGTCATTGTGCTCGTCTTTTATTCCGTACAAGAGTGCTCCAACTCCCAGTCCCAAAGCTATTGTTCCGAGGCAACTAGTCCGAACTGAACTGCCACTAGTATTGCCTCCTGTACTTCCATTTGGCACCGTACCTTGAAGTACATGTGCGTTTACGTTTGTTCGTTTCTCAGAAGTGGCATTGGAAAAATGTCGCACAAGCCTCAGATTCGACAAGTCTGGTTGCTGACCAGTCTCGATGCGATTCCTTGTGAGTATCCGTTTGAGACTACAAGTCAGACGTATTGTTGCCATATTGCATCAGATTCTAGCAAAATAACTCCTTATGAATCTGCATAAGTCTTCATCAACCGCTGTACTTTATATGATCCTAAACTTTCTACAAAGGAAAAATATTCACCCCAACCATAAAATTATAGTCATAAACGACTAAGGTTTTTAAAAGAGCACATATTACTTCACGGAGCGTGGATATTCCGGAAGTGCAGTTTAGATTTTGCAAAGTGCGCATGTCAGGATATGTTCGAACGACGCTGTTTTACAACGTCATTAGATGAAACGGATGACGAGACCGTCCAGCATATATTTTATATATACACACCTCCCTGATTCTGCACATTTTATTGTAGATAATCCTCGCTGTAGCCATTTCTGTCTTCTCCGTAAAATTCATAAGGTCATTAATCCTGGACGTCCTATTGTATCTGCGTGTTCCTGCCCAACCTAAATAAAACCCCAGTTTCTGAATGACATTTTTCAACCAATTGTTCAGTCCTTACCGACATATGTTAACGACTCTTTACACTTTCTACAAATCATTGAATGCCTGAAAGAACAAATGCTACCTGGCCAAGTCCTTGCTTTTTTCTATGGGCATAAAAAGCTTGTACACAATGGTTTGAGAGCCTTAAAACATTTTGTTGATGCAAAATCCTCCTATAGAGATTCTCTTAAGACTATTGGAACTTGTGTTAACTCGGAACTGCTTCACCTTTGACTCCAACTGCTCACAAATAAGAGTTAGTGTGGGTACAAAAACAGGACCATCCTATGCAAACCCCTTTGCTGGATTCATTGAGAAACTTTTTTTTGAGTAATATATTGGACATGTACCCTTACAATTTGAGATACATTGATGACATTTTTGGTATTGCTAAATGCACATTAGTAGACCTCCAACTGTTCATTTCTTCATTCTCCGAGTTCCACCCAGCTCTTGAATATATATATGGAGTATAGCACATCCTGGCATGAAGATGGCCTTTTTGGATGTTTCAGTGAAGTTTGCCAATTCTTGTGTAAATACCACCATCTATTATAAACACATTGACTCTCATTCCTAGTTGCAGTACAACTCTTCACCTCCCAAGGCCTGTAAAAACTCCATCTCTTACTCCCAGATACTTAGACTTAAATGCATTTGCAGTGAGATTGAAGACTTCCACCAAAAATGCATGGAAATTTGTGAATCTCTTCAAACTGTGGGTTTCTCAAGGAAGTCATGGATTGTACCTTTGCTCATATTTTACCTGTTCAGTGAGTGGACACACTGACCTATAAACAGTCTGCTGTTAAGACTACATAAGTTCCCTTGGTGCTGACTTATCATACAAGTAAAACAGTGGCTGATATGCCTAAACACTTCAGAATCGTCCAAGACGATGCAGAGACCAGATCCCCTTTTAAGGATCCTCCACTAATCTCCTACAGATAAGAAAAAAAAAATATCAAAAACATTCTCAAGAGAGAGATAAATAATCATTCAAATAATACCTGTGGTACAGTAGCCTGCAAACTCTGGATGTGATACATGTAAATATATTAACACAGCCACTAAAATAACTGGCAAAGGATCACTTATCAACAACCATTCCTCCTCATACATCACTGCGGGAGCTGTCCACTGTATTACTTGTAACCAGCTTTACACTGGAGAAACCAAGAGAAGGCTTGGACCATCAGAATTAAGGATTTGTCGTTTCCAGTGGCACGGCATTAATGCCAAATCTGTTTGGGACATACCCTCAAAGGTTTGGGAAAATGACCATGCCAAGATCCTGTCTGACTTTCAGATAAAGACAAGATAGCCATCCAACCAGACATAGTAGTGGTGGGCAAACAGCAGAAGAGGGCTGTAGTGATAGATGTGGCGATCCCAAGTGATGGCAACATCAGCAAAAAGGAACATGAGAATCTCGAGAAATGGCAAGGGCGGAAGGAAGAGCTAGAAAAGCTGTGGATGGTGAAGGCAATTGTGCACTAGGGGCTGTGACCCCTCCTTTAACAGAGGCTGTAAACTGGGAGAGTGGCGCTAGCAGATCCCAGCAACATCATACAAGATCTCTGTCCTAAAGAGTGCTATGAGTGCTATGTCCAGCTATGGTACTGCACAGGACCGTCAAGCTCCCAGATCTTTGGTAGAGTGCCCAAGCTTTGAAAAAAAGAAAACGTAGTGACATGTACATCATTCTCATTATGACTAACCCAACATCAGTACTTTTACAGGCCCATCAGTCACTCACATTCATACTCCTAAACCCGACACACCAGGCCAACTGTTAAGCCACATGGCCACCTGGCACCTGTAATTTTTGCAGCATGTCTTTCACCAGTGGCACTAGATTAGCACTAGTTTTTTCAGTGTTTTAGGTACAGACCAGTCTCAATCACTCTAAATCTGCTTTTTAAATATTGTAAGTGACCTTAAGTTTGAAAAAGGCCCTAAATAAATAATAATAATAATAATACAAATTTCAGATCTGACAAATGATACAAATGTTTAATTATATTGACTGGTTCATGTGAAATTAATAAGAAAAAAGAATTATGTCTGTATACTGGATTAATGACAGGAGTCACACAGTCATTCTTTAGCAGCATGCTCAATTTTCAGTCTTTTAAATCCTGGAATGCTGTCTTATTGCATCATGGTCTTTTTGACTACTCGTCCCTCTTTGTCTATAGCAAAGTTGTAGTTTTTCGGGTTATCCAGTGCCTCCTCAATTTGCTGATCCAAATTCTCCAGTGTGATAAAGTTCTTTGCTTCTTCCTGAAAGAGAGAGAGGATATTTTGTTATGTGTCTGCAAATGATACTTCATTTTCAGTAAGAAACCTCTGCCAATTCCAAGTCTGCTCATTACTGCATCATTTATAAGACTAAAATGCATTTGTACTCATCTTCGCTCCTGAGCAGCACTGAGTAATCATAATAAAGTTGTTTCTTCTTTTTTATTATCCAGTTTAGAAGCTTGCATGATCTGCTGTATAGCATACTGCACTTTTTCAGTATACAACAAGTTCTTTCAGTCATTTTCCTTCAAAGTTGTCCTGGGCAATGTTTTAGAAATACCATTTACTGGATCTATGACTGATTATTTTTATAGAATGTTCTTCATTTTCATCACATGGCCAAAAGATGTTAATGAATGCAGCCCCACACAGAGGAAATTATACAGGAGGTTTTCGCAGAGGCTGTTTCCAGTTACATCGTTCATGATTCTGCACTTGTGTGTTGGCCTCACCTGTAGTTGCAGGATCTCTCGTTCCTTTTCTGCAATATGGCTCTCCAACTCCTGCTGACGCAAGACTACAGCTTCCTTCCTCCTTTCCTCTGCTGCATCAGCCTCTTTCTGCACACGCAGCTCTCTAAAAGATACAGAAAAACACACATACATTTGTTCAGTTGTGGAAAAAGTAAACTGCAAGTTCAACAATACATTTCATTGTGTTTATTTGACTCACCGTATTTTACGCAGTCTGAGGTTCTCCGCATCGTTCCAAGCCATTAATGTCCGGTGTTCCTCAGCCTCCTGCTTGGCTCTCTCCTCAGCCAAAGATCCAGTCTCCTCCTCATAACGCTTCCGCAGCATCTCCTCTTTAAACTGCAACCTGTACATAACAGGACAGTGCAGCAGTAAATGGACAGTGACAAGTTTTGTTCTGTACTCCATCAGACTCGATTTGAAATCAAACAAGGGCTATGAGGGTAAATTACAGAATAACAACTTTGAGATTAACCAAACAGGAATCACTGTCCTTTACATTTACATGAAATTTTTTAGAACTGACCAGTAACTTTTGGTAATGGGTATAAAAAATTCCTAACTATATGGTTCTACAACATAGATTAAATAACCTCGAATAAGCTAAACCTTAAAAAGGCGCCAGATAAAAGAAGTAAATGTAAAGTAGTCATTCTGCTTTAAAAAAAAAAAAAAAAAATCATTTCAAATCCAATGTGGCGGACTATACTGTCAATGTACAATTAGTTACGGAATGCCCTTAACTCCACAATATAATAAGGGTTTTAAAATGATAAAGGAGAGTTGGGATAGCTAGTGAACCAGACTCGTAGACCATTGCCATGCCATTCGTCCCTGAAGGGTAGCTATCTTATCTTAGCTTCGATGAGCATCCTGGTATCTCACACTGTGAAGGATGACTTACCTAAGGGCTTTCATGATTAAGGTGTATTTAGTGAACCGCTCTTTTAGTACCACCATCTCAACCGGATCCACTGGAGGTGGAGTCTTGATTCGCCCAGCTTTAGACTTGGCTTTCGGGTCATTACGCGACTTTCTTTCCCGTACTGTCTCAAGGATACTAGTCCGGGGAGAGAGAAGACGAACGACAGGAGTCCGGCTCCTAACTACTGCCTGAAACATTTTATGTTATTATATGTATCCGTTAATGTAATTAATGCGTTCAGTACCCGCTTTTAATACAGCCTAGGCTACTACGAAAAACTGTGAGCTCACTTAACATTGAGCTTCTTACAACACATTGCCATATTCAAGACCTTTCACTGCGGAAGATGTTCCTCTACTTCTACCCTGTGTCAATCTGTGTTAATGCAAACAGTACTGCCACTTAAGGGTCTAAAGCAGAACTGCGGGCTAGCTGTAGAGCGTTTAAAATTGTAGCGCTTTATTAAATGTTATTCCTTGGAAACAAAAATATTCTGAAATCCCCATGGAATAATGTACCAATATATTAAGTCTGTTGAACTTGTTATTTTTCGATGGGTAATATTCTGAATTGAACATTCTTCAGTACTAGGTTAAATAGTTGTCTGACACTCTACATTTGTCTGAATATTTGGAGTAATGTATAAAGGATTTTAGGTTATTACATTTTATCCCTTATTTTGATTCTGCTTAGTTTACACAGATTAGAATCAGAATCAGATTTATTTATTCAAAGAATTTGTCTTGATGAGTGCACATTTATCCTACCAAATATATAGACACTGATTTGCAATACTTAGTACATAGAATAAAGAATAAACTTAAATAACATAAAACAAAATAGATATTCTAAATTATAAATGTAATTAATACACAAGTGTTATATATATATATATATATATATATATATATATATATATATATATATATATATATATATATATATATACACACATATATATATATATATATATATATATATATATATATATATATATATATATATATATATATATATATATATAATTTTAACAAATATATAGCACATAATCACAGGCAAACTACACACGTGGAGTTTTTAAAATAGTTTTATTCAGTCGGTATTTTTTTTATAGGTGCAGAGGTACAGCATTGGGCTTCTCTGCTTGGTTTTATCCCACTAGTCATTATATCCATTTCATTTGAATGGGTAGAGAACAGAAGCAGATGAGAGCACACAGATATTCACAACTGTGGCGTTTTGTCAGAAGATCTTAGCCCTTCCCTGATTCTTCTTGCCAGTGATTCTATACTTGCAATATTTCTCTTGATCAGGCAAACAATTTTACCTTAACATGACATTTTTACTTTAATTTCTTTATATCTTTAATTTCACATACTCACATGAAATGAATTACATTTCAAGAGTTCTATGAAAGCTCACAATATTAGAATGTAGGAAATTAAAGAGGAATATAAATGATATGCATTTGAAATGCTCCAGCTCTCAATGGAAATTAAGTAACAGGTGACTCGTTTACTTGCTACAAATACAGGGCCAGGTGTGCAGAACATCATCCTGTTGGCAGATTCCAGGTCAAAAGTTAGCATAAGTACACCTCAGTGTAATTCAAGGGCTTCAAACATGATGGGTTTAGAACAGAATCCACCTTTACAAACAGTTGGCTAAGAGTTTGCACAGAAGGGGCTCGATCAGTCATGATTGGCACTTGTAATAAAACTGAGGAGTGAGAACTTGCCAACAGGATATTGACATCTGGCTGGGCAAGTGCTGTTCTTAGTTATCTCTCCATGGCGGCCATCTTACTTCATTTAGAGTGTGAAGAAGAAGGGGGACGATCGTGGTGTACCTCTTGTATAACACAAGGGCTCGTCTGTCTTTATAGCATTATGCAGTTAGGGTGAGCATTAAGGGTATGGTTAGATGTCAGAACGTCAGGTTTTGAAGTTAGGGGTTAAGAATAATTTTAGGACGTAAAGGGATTAGGAAAAGGGGGATTGTGTTAGGTTCAATAGGATTAGGTTCAATTTAGGGTGAGCTTGTGCTGAGGAATTATGTGTAATCTTTAGGGTTAGTTAAGGAAAAAAGATATGAGAAGGATAACCTATATAGACCAGTTGCTGTCAGGAACATGAGGGTTCATTTCAAGGGACAGGGATTAGATCTTAAAGGGTCTTGTATGGCAGGGTTGATGGTATAAAGAAATGATCAAGTGCGAGGGTGAGGGGTTAATGCGGGTTATAAGGGTTAAAGGTTAAGGATAGGGTTTAGGCCAAAGCCTGCAAGGAACAATAGGTCAGCCGAAACTCCTCTCCCTCCAACAGTTTCCTGTTGAAACAAACATGAATATCATCATGCAACCAAAACCAGAAAGAGGATATAACTTTAGGAGGCTAAAAGAGCAAGTATGCCATTCAGCACTGCATTTTTTGTATGTCCAATTTCACAGTTTTGAAACATACCACAAATAAAACAACCATGGTTGGTTTATTTGTGGTATTAGGTGCATTGTAGAGGCTGAGGCTGTGAGAAGGTTACTTGTAAGCTGCTATCTCGATGTCCAGAGCCATCTTCACGTTCAGGAGGTCCTGATATTCCTTCAAGTAACGTGTCATCTCCTCTTTGGCTTCAGTAATTTCTCTTTCCAGATCACCAATCCTCCCCTACAACAAAAAAGGTTCACCAAAAGCAGTTATTACAAAAACTGAATGATGAAAAGTGCCACTCAGTGATGATCTCAAACATAATATAACACAAATATGTCTGGATAAGTATTCATATAAGCACACTCATGGCATCCATCATAAAACGACCAAATAATAAACGAAACTAAACACAAACAGTGACCAACCCTATATCTGGTGTAATATGTACAGTGAATATACAAAACTGACAGAAAAGGCTAAACACAGAATGATACAAAGATATAAAGCTATAAACATAGGCAAATGTACAAAAACTAAACTCAGAATCAAAAGACTAGCAATATTAAATATTAAATATTTAAATATTAAAGTACGAAATAATGTGTAAAAACATCTGGTCATGCAGCAGCATTGTTAGAATGACTCGGGATTCTACCCCAGAATTTAGTTTACTGTAGCTGTATCATTTCTGCCACTATATCAGCACAATTCAAATGGAATACTGTACCACTGTGTATACGACAGTGAGCAGTAGAGTGTATTACAATATAAATCATGTCATACTACCTTTCAGATGTAGGGCATAACAGCATATATTGTTACATTACAGATTATTACATTGTGGTGTAGCCACTCAGAGATTAAGAAATAGAAAACAGCAGTACTTTGGTTACACATTTTCACAGAATTAAGGAACTTGGGTTATTACATATTTATCCCATTTATAACTATGTACTACATAGTTCCCATTAATATGTAGCCTGCAGAAGCATTGCAGTATTTCCTATACTGCACTGTTATTTTCTTGTGCAGGTGCATGGAATAGCAATCACTTCATCATGCACTTCCATTCCCTGCGCTCCCAGAATGTTGTATGTCACTGAGATGCCATGGTCATAGTACTGACTGGCTAACATCATGCTGAAACAGTAACAGTATGGTTGTGTTTCATTTAGCGTCTTCGGAATTATTTTATCCAGCATATGGTTTGTGTAATACCTGATACTTGGCAACCTCCTTGCTCTGTGTCTCCTCAAGCTCTGCCAGCTGTGCATTCAGAGAGTTGATAACATTTCTCAGCGTCTCCACCTTGGCAGAACAAGACTGTAGCAGGCGCCGGTACTCTGCTGTCTCCTCCCGCACCAAGCGCACGGCCTCCTCCTGTTTGCCAGTTATCTGTGCCACGCTGGCCACCTTGCCGTGGTACCAGGCCTCAGCCACCTGCATGTTGCGCTTGGCCAGGGTCTCATACTGGGCACGGATCTCACCAAGGGCGGCCGATAGGTCCGGCCGGTCCACGTCCAGCTTCACGCTGAGGCTAGCCACCTTCAGCTGTGCCCGCAGCCGCTCCTGCTCCTCTGCAAATACCCTCTTGAGGAAATCCAGCTCCTGCGCCAGTGAGGCAGCGCTCGCCTCAGCATCAGAGCTCCATAGTGCTGCCCTGCCCGCCTCCTCTCTCAGGTGCCTCAGCTCCTCCTCTGCCTCCTTGCGCCGCTGGGCCTCCTGCTGCCAGCGGCCCAACAACTGCACCTGTGCCTCACGCAGCTCGCTCCTCCGGGCCTCCATGCGTGCCTTCTCCTGGGCCTCCTGGTGCAACTGCTCATGGAGGTCACGTGCCTCCTGCTGGTAGAGCTGCTGCAGGCGAGACGGCTGACTCCACCTGCACCGCAGAGCCTCCAACTGCAGCATCAACACCCGGTTCTGCTGTTCCAGGTGCCGCACCTTCTCGATGTAGGAGGCAAAGCGGTTGTTCAGCCCCACCAGCTGCTCCCGCTCCTGGGCCCTGAGACCCAGCAGCTCCCCACACGCCACAACCAGGTTGTTCTCCCCCCAGCAGCCCATGGACTCCGACTTCAGCAACCGCCGCGATGAGGAGAGGGGGGTGTGGGAGAGACGGTGGGCACTGGAGTGGTCGTCCCAGCGCCAAAACAGAGAGGGGGAGGATATGAAAGGATTGTAGCTCATGATGCAGGATTTTTTTTTTTTTTTTTTTTGCTTTTTTGGTTGGTTTTTAAATTATGTTAATGTAGTGGGTTTTTTTTATTAAGAAGATTTTCTTCTAAGTCCCCCTTGTTCTGCACGCCATCGGTGGAGATGAACCAGCACTGCACCAGTTCAGAAATACTGCAGCGCAGCATGCTTTATAGTGGACACACAAACAGGATTTCACACTCTCTCTCTCACACACACACAGCCCCTTCTCATTCTCAGCCAATAAGGTGAACAGCAGTGCAGTAAAGCTGGAGGTTGGTCTTGTGTTTCTTTCTTTATCAGAAAAGCATTTGAGGAAGAAGGGCAGGATATGGCCATAGATGGACATAGAAAGACAAAGAACACTAAAAATAAAATATGCAATATACATTATGTGATGAGTATGTGATGAGTCAGTCTGAAAAGAACAAACACGGGTGGAAGATGCGATGGGGGGCATGAAGGTGATCAGTTTGTGGAACTGTGAGAAAGAGAGAAAAAGAAGGTGCTCAAACCACCAAAATTATATATTTTCCATAATATTCAATTCAGATAATTATTTAAAACAGAATTGTATATGGCATGTGTTGTACAGAAACCTACTTACAGGAAACAGAAAGGGGCCATTCAGAGCTCAGAGTAGACAACACTGTGTTACGAGAAAATTGTTAGTTCAACTCCGCCAGTCATGTTCTGTTTTAATTTAACACATTTGTACAAATCTTACACTATACAAAACATGCTATAAAGTATTTTTAAATGAGTTGCCCACCACCTACTAAATGTTTAATTAAAGTATTTAGTGACATTATTTATGTAGTAAGCAATACAGATAAAGTACTCTACCACCACACCAATATGAAAATCTGGCACCTATGAATATCATCACAGCACAAGTAGCCAAATAAGATTACACAGCTCATAGAGGACACTTAACCATCCATTAATCTACTGCTACTCAGGAGAGGAATTGATTCTGGTGAAAGCTTTTTGTTTAAAATCATTCTCAGCCTGTACTGAATGTAATCTGATTCCACCTTTATATAATATTCACTCAAATGCCCATTCATTATAAACACAACCTCGTACCTACACTCACCTGGCAGTTTATTGTAAAACACATTCCTTGTGCATACATTCACTGGCTATTATTTTATTTTTATCTTATAGAACTGACTGACCTATGTTCAACATGGAACTACAGACTTTAGTAATCTGCTGACATGCTCAGTTTGGGCAGGGAACAATTCTCAACACAGCGTTAAATCTGGCAGGGTAGTAGCATGGTTGTCGGCGTTAAGCTAATGGATGTTTATTAGTCGCATCAGTGTTGCGGGTTTTTTACACAACAGTGCACTGTTGGGTTGTTCCACAACCCCCAAAATAAGCCGCCATTAGTAGGCCTGTGATCAGAAACTGACCACTGATGAAGGCAAGAGGATGGCTTGCACTTGTGTATGGAACTGGTGGCTTACAGATTCTAAGGTGTTTCTAAGATTTGTTAAGTGTTCCATTGTACTAGAGTACTGCGTTGTTGGAAAATGGCTTATCATTCTGTATATCAGTACACCTGAGACAACTCAAAAGAGATATGTAAAAGATGTAAGCTTTTTAGATTACAACAGGGTGTCTCCAAAACAGGCAGAGCTACACTGGACAGTTAAGAGTTCAAATTCACCTATAAATACACGTTGTAGCAGTATGTGCACTTTAACGCTGAATCAATGCCAGAATTCAACATTCAACTGGACAACGGTGAGTCAACGTTGATTCAACGTTTCTTTGCTATCTGTGCGATCTCGTGCGAGCAATTGGTTGTCGGTTCCGAGACTGTCATGCATATTATTTTTTTTCACCTCTCGGCTTTCGCGCTGACGTGAAATACATTTCAAATTGCACCGAAATGTTGTATAAATACCAAGCATACTAGCTAGCTAGGCTGTGGCTAGTATTTTAAAAAGGTATTCTAGACCAATAGCTAATGAATACATCATATAGTGAGCTTCAGATCATATTAAGCCGCTTTTAGCTGTTCCATTATACAAGCCTTTTTCTTGTTAGCTATCGTTATTTTGCAGACCAGCGTAAATGTAACATTTGGTTTTCATGTACTGTTGCACGTTCGCAAGCTCATAAATGAGACAAAATATTTTTCCTAAAGAGCACCTGAGATTTGACCTGTGCTCACAGTGACTCGAGTCTTGACTCGGACTTGCACCCCAGGGACTCGACGTAACAGTAATACGCACCTCCATGTTAGAACTGTTCCATCTATACCATTTCCATCCTAGCTATTAGAAACTACAATCAAGTCTAATCCATCAGATCCACATACTTTCAACAGACCACAAGCTCCATGCAATGAACAAAGCTGGGGCAAAATACATGTAAACCAAGTATAAGCATTGGCATTTTCCTTGTGCTTTGGCATTACGATATATTACAGTACAATAAACAATACAATTGCAGTGCAATATATTACAAAAATTACAATAGAATATGAACAAGACATTAGGTGTTTTGTGTAACCATAGGTCAATATTCTAACAGGTGTGTATGGTACACAGGTCATTAAATCTGAGGGAAAAACCACACACACAACCAATAGTTAATATGTTTATTAGACTTTCTAAAAAACATTTGTCCATAATGAGACTGTTGTTCCTCACCCTACAAAAACATTATTATTATTATTATTATTATTATTATTATTATTATTATAAATCTGTAAATAAATTAGCATAATAGACATGTTTGTGCTGGGATAAAAACAGTTGCAACAGAACCTAATTTGGACCAAGTCAAAATGCAATTTAAAAACATCTCTTTATAGAAAGACAACCAACAACACAAAACTTGTTAAAAAACAAAAACAAAAACAACACCCCCCCCACAAACATTTGCAGTGAGCCTGCCTTTAATGCAGCTTTTAAATGTAAAGGACAAACAGACCAAATAAGTTTGAGTTTTGAATTCTGCCATTATGCCGCACTTTTCTCAATGCAATTAGTTTACAGTGAACCTGAAATTAAGAACATTCAGCTCTAACCACAGACAACGCATCTGATTAATTTTCAAATATAGTGATTGTAAGTACAGTAAGCTTGTAAGATTATAAATAATTGCAGAGTTACAGAAAAAATATACTAAAAGACTTCTGAATATCCCAGCAACTAGTCATCCCCGCCTCTTAGTTTTATGTATGACATTGGTTTTGTATTCACTCATTAATTTTTTTTGCTCTGTGCGAGTTGGAGATTATAATTAATTTTTTTTTTGTACTGTGAAATATGAATTAACATCCATCTCTCAGCAAGCACTTGGAAGACCTACTATCATTTAGCCTTTGGTTGGTCAATGCCCTTGTGTTCTGGTACATGTCTGTAGGAGCAACGATTATTCTTAATACAGCCTGCTGTCCTCCAGAATTGGCACTCCTCAGGCAGTTTACTGCACAACAAAGTACATTTTTAAAGATATTTTACATTTTAATAGCACATTCATTCAACAAAGCCTACTTACACAAGATTCACTGAATTCTAGACCATGCACAACTGATCACAATATACTCACCTAACCTTCCCTGTATTAGTTGATGCAGTTGTAGATACTCCAAGATGTGGGTGGATTCTGTCAGGGTAACGCACCACAAGACAAGTCCCTGCAAAAGTGTAACCCTACAATCCACAAGCATATGTACAGTCACTTGAAGCACACAGAAATATACCCTGTACACTCACATCATGATCCTCTGCACCATACTAGGGACAAGCATCTGTCAGTAGTTGAAATCTTGTCAATATAAAATGACCTGCAGGATGCAGAGTTTAACAAGATACACTCACAGTACATATGGTTAAGCATCATTATTGTGGGGGAGATGTGCTCTTCACTTGCAACAAAATGATATCTTTTGGATCAAAAGTATAAAACAATCAAAACATTTAATGAAATATCACTAATTGGAATATCAATGCATGAAACAAAATTAAAATTGCTTAAAATATAGCTTTAAATTTTTCTTTACTATTCTAACTTTTTTCTCTGCATAAAATTTCCTCCTGATCAATAAAGTTCTATTTGTAAAATGCTTACTGCATATATGTGTACTATAAACAGCTATATGTATATGTAAACTGTATTCTGTTTCCATTCTATTTCTCTTGCACTTATACTTTTTTCCCCACCAAGGAATTCTCATTATTGCTTAAACAGAACGTTTTTCATTGAGTAGTATTGTATAAAAAATTAATAAATAATTTTAAAAAGCTAAGGCTTTTAAAGACATTTTGTAAACCCATTATGTCTGCACCATAAAACTTTCCTCATCGCCATGTCTGCCAGATGTCATATATTATATAGTAGTGCTTCATAATCAAATATGATCAAGCAAACACACAACTACACACTTACATGCATGTCTCGGATTGCTTTAGCAGAGTCTTCTTTGTTTGTGTAGTTGACAAAAGCACAGTGTTTTTCTGACAGTACTTTTACATGGCAGACTGGTCCAATTCTGTGTTTAATTACAAAATGCACACACACTCAAATATTTTAAACATCATTTGACAGACTATCTTACAGAATCATAAGGATGTTTCACATACATCTTTTACCATTCTCAGACTCTTTTATAATGTTTTGTAGATTATTCAGATAGTTAAGTGCACTAAAATAACTGCACTTTTAGAGGGACCACAAAAGCAGAAACAGACCTCTCTTTTATGTGAATTTAGAAAATACAAATTGTATAGACTGATGATTTATCAGGTTCAGAATTTAAAACCACTTCATCTTTTAAAACATTTGTAATGCCAAGTTATTATCAATCAATAAAACTAGTTGCTTAAGAAAGCACAGAAACAAAGACTGAGAAAGCTAACGCACCTTCTAAAGAGCTCAGTGATCATTGAATTTGTTATGCCAGGTACTAGATTCCCAACCCAGATGGGAAACAACCCTCTAGTAGGAGAACACAGACATATGCATCTTAGAGCCCATGTACATACAGAAAGGATAATTTTATACATGCATGAACATATTAGATTGAGCAAATTCTTACGAAGATGATGGCGTGACCACAGAGCTGGATCTAGGCTGGTTCTGAGGGACTGCTCTGAGTGGGACTTTATGAGATTGAGGATTTTTCTCTAGCTTTACCCATTCCTCTTCATCATGCTCTTCACAGTGCATAGGGGCAGCTGCTATACTACCTATAGAAAAAGACAGGACATAAAAAGTGAAGGCACGGCTGAAGTATGAGCCAGGCTGATTCAGGAAGACCTCTGAGTGTAAGCAGGCGTTGCTTTACCCTCCATCCCTGAGAGTGCTTCTAAAGCTTTTTCTACAGTTCCATGTATGATCAAAGCATTTGAACTCTGCTCTCGAGAGAAGCCCATGTCCTGTAGATAACACAGAATAACAAGCATTTTAAAGACATGCAAAACAGTGATCCTGGGAATGTGTATGTGTGTATGTGTGTGTATGTGTGTGTGTATATATATATATATATATATATATATATATAATTTTAAAAAGAGACATTCAATAGGCCTGCACAGAGGTGTGGACCATCTGTGTACCACGGAAGCACCTTTTTAAAAATCTTGATGTTTTTTTAGATGTATATGCACTTTATTTAAGTTAGATGTCTTCTATAATGTGAAGACCCATCATACTGTGCACTACCTAATTACAAAAAACACAGTCTTACCATTAACCACATTATTTGTGCCAACATCAGTTCCTGAGCTGCCTCTGTACAAGAGCTGTTCAACTTTAAAATTTCCTTATAGGTCAGACAAGCCTCATTATACCTCTAAGAGAGGAAAAGAGAAACATTTGTGATGTCTGCAGAAAAATCAAAATGTATGTTTTTATGTACAAATTTTCTTCAGTGACAGAGGTTACAACTGGCACATTAACAGTACCTTAAGTCCAACCAATGCTTTGCCTTTCCTAAAGAGTCCTTTAATAAATGTAGAGTTCAACTGAACAGCAACAACAGCATCTGTTAAAGCCTTCTCATACTGTTGCATCCTCTCATAACAGAAGGAGCGATTCCCAAAAAACCTGTCAAGAACACACCCCAAAGCACAGTTTATGTGAACTAGTTTGTGGAGATGACACTGAACAGCTCTTTCGTCATAAACTGTCCCTAACAGATAATGTAAAAAATGTAAGTGTAAGGCATATAATGTATATTGTATACAGTATAGATTGGTTGTACTGTGCTGCACTCAATAATGTTAAAACTGCTGCAGATTAGCATATAATAAAGTGCATTTTTTTGTAGTCTTCCTTTTGCTGTAGTGAGTGACCTTCTACTTTGCACATCTGATCATCGCGTTCATCTCCATGAGTGTAGGTCAGGATAAACAAAGACACTTTAGGTCATGTGGTTCAAAATGTACCAGGCAAAAGACGAGAGCATTAAAATGTGTGTTTCAGCATGCCCCTGTGATGCCTAAGGTACATGGAAGACACCTGAGCCTTTACTGTAATAAACTTTTGCGATAACCAAAAGCTCAGGGCCACAGCGACTCAAGACCCAATGGAATAGAATCCAAAAAACACTTACTTATGCTCTTTAGGATTGTGTTTTATAGCCTCAGTAAAATACTTCACAGCCATATTAAAATTTCCACTGTCAGCATATGCATTACCCATCACTGCAAGAAAAAAGATGATTACCAGTAATTATTGCACATCTAGCCCCTAATCCAGAACATTAAGGTGAAATACACACCTGCCAGCTCCATGCTCTTTGTTACAAAATCATTTCCTGCCTCCTCAGACCCCTCCTCCTCCACCTCCTTCTGTGGTTTGAGAAATAATACAGACACTAATTCAGTTTTCCTAGTCTTTTAACGAGGACGATATCTATTATCAATTCCAGCAAGGAATTTTAATATGTTGTTTTACAAATTTTAAGCATTTCACCAAATTACAATTCATATAAAGGATGTTTTCCACTGAAAAAGAAAAGAAGGTAAGACTCCTGCAATGTTTGGCCTGATCTGATGAAATCAGGTGACAATTCATTCACTACAAAAACTAGGAGGGAAGCCTCTGACCACTTGAAAAGTCCAAAATAAGTCCAAAACAGTTGCCCTGACAACAGCACATATTGACCTTTATCGGCCACATTCAGACTAAGATTAGTCTCATATTTTTAATAGGACCTCCAATGATGAATCACCAATGGAATTACATATACTCCAAGACTATGCCTAAATCAGTGTCCAGGAATCCAGGCCTACATGGTCATTGTACACCTCCCTGGTTTATTTTGCAGACCTTATTATGAGGCTGCACTGCACTTTTCTGTTGTCCTGTTTGTTGTTTGGCGTTCTCAGCTTTTTTGTCCTTCCTCTCAAATGTGGGTTTCTGCTTGAGTTTGCGTTTGGCAATGGCAGCTGCATTTGTCACAAAGCAACTGTTTAGATCCAGCTCCTGAAACACACATGTTGCATTGTTCTCATCATAAGCTTCACAAGTATATACAAAACAGAAAAAGCAAATAAACAAAAATGGATTTACACCTAATGATTCAATACTTAGAACAAAAGCAAACCTCTCGTTCATCAGCTACATTCTCTTGATCATCTTCATCTTCATCATTGCTGTCGCTGCTCACAACTGTACTGTTATTTGACTTAATCTCATTTTCACACTCTCTTTCTGCAGGTTTAGATTTCACAGGAGTAGGATTAACCTATTAAAAAAACATGAGACAAACATCTAAAAGCTATATTTTGTAATGGCTCCCACAGTTGCAGTATTAACTCATTGTCATGCTTTTAAAACCAAATACCTTGTAGTGCTTAAATAAAACGGGTGTTAAATAGAAGTTGTGTTGTTTATTAGATTGTTATGGACCATACACATTAAGTTACCTGTTTGTTTCCAGTTTTATCTGCATTTTCCTTTTCTAACTTCTCCCTCTGACGTCTCTCCCGTTGCCTCTGAGTGCCAAAACAAAAAAACAAAAAAACAAAACCCAACAACAAAAAACCACTTCAGTTCTGGAATTCAGGGGTTCATTGTATATGCAGTGTCATGTATAAAACTTGACACTACCATCTTCTTCTGTTTTTTCTTCTCTGATTTTTTCTTCAGTTTTTCCTCTTCATCTATCAGTTCTTTAGCATTTTTGGCAGCCTCCTAAAAGTATGCAAAACATTTAATATGTAACTGCCTTTTAAGGGCTACACAGTTATGATAAGGGAATTGCACCAATGCCAAACTAACCTCTGGTGTTATGCGTTTGGTTGTTTTAAAGCAAGGCAGTCCAGGCAGCGGTTTTGGAAACCCACTATTCAGGAAGTGTGGAGCAAAACCACAGTATCTATTGTTTTGTCTTGGATATTCGTCATCATCATCAGACCAATCCACATATTCTACGAATTCAGTTGGGTAGTTATCTAGACCTAAAACACAAACATTTAATTTTGAAGAATGAAAACCTTCAGACCAATATGCAATAAAATGCTATCCTTGGTTTAGAAATAAAAATCTCCTACTCAGTGTGAATTTTCACCCTTCTGGATAACAGTTGCAAAACTTATGACAGGAGCATATTGCCAATTACAGGTTGTAAAATGTAAAAGTGATTGCAACCCTTCAAACTGCCCTGTGCTCCTACTTCTAAAGTTTTACACTTTTGCTACCCTCTACCAAAAAAGCACAAATTAAAGCCAATATACTAATATCTGTCCAATGTAGGGGTCTATCCTCCATCCTCCAAGGTACAATACAGGTACTCATGATCATTATAACAAACACTTGAGGTTATAAAAAGTGTGTTTACAGGGAAAATATGCCTAACATTGCATTAGACATATTAATAAGATAAAACATAAAAGGAGTATAGAGATTCTGTGTTCTTTCAGAATTATTTGCGTACAGGGCAGAGGCCTCTGTAGAGGCCTATGCAGGCTTCAGCAAAGGATCCTGGGAAGGCTTTTGTGGACCTCGGGGTAAGATATATCACCTCTCCACCATGCTTAGGACTGTATAGAAAAACAATCTTCTTTAAGACAAGGTTAAGAGAAGTCTTTTCTTGGAATGCGGTGGTAACGTGTTCCAACTGGTGTGGGTGTTGAATATCAGTTTGCATATGTTGACTAATGTATGGTTTGGATGTAATGGTGGCGAATGCAAACACTAGTATGTAAAAAAGGTGGGGTGAATACATGATCACTTTTGACAAATGTATAAAAATGTGGGTTCTTTGTTTGATTGTTAGACATTCCCCAGAGGGTGCCTCAATAATGTTTGTTACTGTTAACCTGCAATAAAGGACAGGACCAGCTATTCTCTTTAACTAATTATGAAGTCTACGTCTTCATTTTATATTTGAATGTTTAACCTTAAGACTAGCTGACGGGGATTTAGGAACGACACACTCCCTACCAGTAACCCTGCAATGACCATGCAGCCAGTTTCCACAAGCAAGTGCATTTCAAAACCGGTGCCAGAATACAATCACTTTGTTTTTCACATATTCACCTAGAAATGTTCTGCAATATTGGAGTGGTATAACCCATTAGAAGCACAACATCTTAACTGCTAGTATCTGAGAGTCCCATTGCCTTTCTAAACATCAACACCTCTAGAGATATAAATAACCCCACACCCATTCAATACTCCAGAATTTTCATATCAGTAAACCTGTTCAAGACACATATCAGAACAACTCTACAAATATGTACAAAGATAAGATTCAGAACTCTCTTTTAGTATATGACGACATCAATGGGTTAAAATGCATGAAAATTACAAATTGTGGTAATAAAAGAGAAAAAGAAAGGAAAATCTTACTGCTCAGGGCATCCAATAGCCCTAGATTGCATCCTGTCATTCGCCCACTGATGAAGTCAACCATTGCATCCTATAAAAGAGTGCATTATTAAAGACAAAACTTACATGAAGATTACATTAGTGGGCTAAATCTGACGTACAAATCAGGTTAACATTAAGAAAACAAAACAGTATCAGTGAGGAAAAAGCATTGTATAATTATATATTACAACAAAAACTTAATTTGATTTTAATTACCATAAATTTGGGAGTTGTAAGGTAATAGAGTGTTTACAGGAAAAAAAATTAACAACATAAAACAAAGGATCATAGAGAATCTGTATCCTTATAAAATGATCTGTGTACAAAGCAGAAGCCTCTGTAGAGGTCTCTGCAAAGGATTCTGGGAAAGCCTCTGCAGACCATTGTAAGGCACATTACCTCTCCACCAGGTACAGAATAGTAAAGAAATACAACCCTATCTTGCAGATGTATGATGAAGTCATTTTTTACAAAAGAGAAGTCTTCTCTTGGAATGTAAGCTCCAACTGGTGTAGGTATTGAATATCAGTATGAGTCGGATATAATGGTGGAGATTTGAAACACTAGTATGTAAAAGAAGGTGGGGCTATTACATTATTACTCCTGAAAACTGTATAAAAATGTGTTTTTTTTGTGTGTGTGATTGTCAGACAATAATGCTTGTTAACACGATCTGCAATAAAGAATGGGACCAGCTATTTTCTTCAACTAATTGAGACAATAAACTGTTTTGGGGTAAGCCAAATATTATTCTATATTTTCATAAGGCAGTCTGTGATCTTATTATAGTGGGCTTTGAGGGTCACTGTAACAGGTACAGAGTGGTGCAAGACTGTGTTTGAAAGCATGGAGATTTATAAATGTTTCTGTGGGTATCTTAAGGTCATGGTATAGAGAGCTTCAAGCCCACTGAGCAGGAGCAAAACAGATTATTCTGGTTTGACCTAGCAACGGATACCAGGTTGTACAAGAAATATTGTTATCAATAGTAGAAGGCCATATGAGATCATACTTTAAAAAAAAGAAGAGAGAATGCCCTAGTTTGGATTTAATGGTACCAAACTCTAACTGGCATAAGTATTGAATATCGTTCTGCATAATGGTAATAACGCATGATTTGGACATAATGGTGGAAACTTCAAAGGTCAATATGTAAAAAGATGCGCAAATTATGTAATCGCTTGTAATCATCAACTTGCAATAAACAACTGGATCTACTGTTCTCTTTAACTAATTCTTGAGTCTGCATCTTTGACATCTGAAATTATAACTTTGAAATCAGCTAACTGGGGATATACGTACAACATAATTCTCAAGTCTACATTTTTAATCTTGAATGAAATAGAAATTATTAAAACAGCATATAGACAAATTTATGAACGACAGTTGTCGTGGAAAAACAATACTCAAAACTGGTTTCCTGTAAACAAACAAGTGAGCCAAGGCAAATACGTTCACTGAGTAGTCATTCTGTATGGCCACTTCATACGAATACACAGTGAATGCCCTAAGCACCAAGTATCTTCGAGGTTACAACCAGAATTCAACTACTTATACATAACCGTGTTACCATAAACTATATAACTGGTTAATAAGTGAGTACAATAATTGGATTAATATGTCTTCTTAGCTTTCTTTGTTAATTCAGATATCATCATCTTTCATATGGGTATGAGCATAAAAGTAGGTACAATGATAGGGCTGTACCCCAATACAAACTTAAACATGTCTTGGGACTTTCTGGTATGTATATTTATACTTATATTGAATGAGTTCTATCTAGATGATCCAGATAAATTCTAACCCTAACCCTTCTAGGTTCACATGTAGCATTCTTCATAAAACCCCTCTCTTTGCCCTCACAAACCAATCATAAATCCGTCCACCACCAGTCCTTTTTTGTTCTTCCTTTTATTTATTGATTTATTTAGCTATTTATTTATTTATTTATTTAAAACTGTCTCCTAATGCAATAACCCCCTTCATCATATGTACTGAACAAAGGCATGTGATCAAAGTAGAGAGATTGAGGTAATAAAATGATATTGTAAGCAGAAAATTAAGGATGGTCTGGAATAAACCAGTTTCATGCAGGAAAGGCCTCTGTAGGCTTCAGCGTAAATCCTCAGTAGGCCTCTTTGACTGGCCTCTAGGGGCTTGGGTTGAGGGGGGAGCCTGGGTTCAAGGACGGGACATCCTGGCCAAGTACCGGAAGAAACAATATGGACATCACCGGAAGAACCAATATGGGCATAGAATATGGAACCGGATTGCCTTTTTAAAAATAGAAGTAGTTCAGGTTGAACATAATGGTACCAAGAACTGGTTGGAAAAGGATTGTCTATCAATTTGCATACACTGAATAATGTATGGTTTGGACACAATAGTGGAACCTGGACAAGTATTATGAAAAAATAAAAATGGTTATGTAAGTGTCCTTGAAGAAAATGTATAAAAAGTGTGCCCACCTGAGACTGTTAGACATTCTCCAGACAATGCCTCATTTGTAACATTAAGCTCAGAATTAAGACAGGACCAGCTATGCTCTTAAATTAATTCCAGAGTCTGCATCTTTATTTCTGTTTAGTGTGTATTGAGTAAACAGTCTTGAACTTAGGAAGATCTAGGAACAAGATACAGAATGAGTACTCCAAATGTTTCTAACAAACATTATAAACCAATGTATTACACCCATTTGTTAACTAAAGGGGGGGGGGGGGGGGGGGGGATTTCATACTTCATATTTCAATATATATAATGGAGTTGCTAAATTCCCCAGTTTGCCATCTTAAAAGTTAGAAAAACTAAAAAAAAAAAGAGATGCAGGCACAATAATTAGCTGGAGAGAAAAGCAGGTCATGTTCTTTATTTCAAGTTAAAGATCACATGCATTAGAGGCACCCTCTGGACAATGTCTGAGTCACACAAAGGCACTCCAATTTTTATGGTTTTTAGGTGCATTCCAATCTTTGAAGTTAACAGCATTATGTCCAAAATTTTCATTATGTCAACTGAAGTTTGACACTATTATATTCCAATGAAAGCTATACCCTTTTTGCCCTACTACAATTGATAAAGATTGTTTCCTGTACCACCTGGCACCTGATACAGGAATAAACCAGAATAAATCGCTTTACTCCTGCTCAATGGCCTTGAAGCTCTCTGCACTGTGCCCTCATATACCCACAGATGCATTATTAAAGATTCCATTTAAATGGATAAATCTTTATGCCTTCAAATACTCTTCTGTATCACTCTGCACCTGGTTCCCTATAGAGACCTTCAAAGACCACTACACTTGGGTCACAGGTCACTTTATGAGAATACAGGCTAATATTTAACTCAGTACTTTAACTCTCTTGCTTAAAAACATTTTATTACCTCAATAGGATAGTAAATAAATTAATATGAGCACATTTCCCACAGAGTCCATTTTGAAACCCCATAGCATGAAGCATATTATAATATTTCAGAGATGCTTACTATTTGGGTATGACATGCACTGAGCACTTTCCCCAAAGCGCTCAGTGCATGTCATACCCAAACAGTAAGCACCTCTGAAATTACAGTCAAACTTGACCTTATACTGTTATTTGGTAAGACTGTTATGCAAGATAGACTGACTCATTCTTAAACATGTATTGGGGCTTTCCTATGTATATTTACCTCAATCAAGATTTTTCCTTTCAGGGCTTACATGTAGTTTTTTTCCGTAGTAAACAAGCTCTTCTCTACTCATGACCTGGTCATGAAGCCATATACAACTATCCCCCATAGACATAAAATAAGTATTTAGATAATTTCTAACACACACACACACCTTATATGTATTTTGTTTAACTAAATTGCTAAATATTTCGTGTGTAAATGAGTATGATATTAACAGATGTTTCCCTCGCACAGAATAGACAACGTGATCAAATCTGCTTTAATCAAGGCATACTTACGTGTTTCTGGATGAGTCGTTGGTTTTCACGCATACGGAAGTAATCTGAGGACAAACAGGAAATATTTTTTCAAACATGTAAGAAACCCTATAGTTAACAAAAATAAGTTTTTGTGTCGTTGATGTCTAACGTTAGCCTTCAAAACTTGATAACGTTATTAGTTAGCTGGCGTCTAGCTAGACGTTTAGCTTCACATATCGCTAACCCTATCTTTAGTTAGCTAGCTAGCTATCAAATGTAGCTAGCCTATTGATCACGCGTAAATCGCAAGGGAAAGGAAAAACCTAGTTCCGATTATCATGACAGTTTAATACTGCATTTAGATTTATACCGCGGCCAGTCTTGAAATAATTCCAAAATTCTAGCTAGCTAGCGTTAACCTAATTAACTACGTATTTAGTACGCTAATAGCTAGCTAACCTAGCTAAAGTTTGGAAAAACTCATATAACGTAATCTGTCGACGAAAACACAGATACGTACCCGGTTCGAATACATGTCTTTTAGACATTCTCATTAATATTTTTTATGTGTGTATATATATAATATATATTAGTATTAGCTAGCTAGAGTCTAACTCAATCCTTCCTAACGTTTACATTATCTGAGTCCAGCGCACGTTTCCTCTTCATATTTGAACAGAAAACCGTACGCATGCGCCTTCATCTAAAAGACGCTGTACATATTTTCACTGCATCGAAACCAAGATACACAATCCACGCGATCATTTTCCCGTTATCGTGTTACTACCCAGTACTCTTCTGGACTGCTCGGGAAACACACCACTATTTCTTTACATTTCTTACTGACTCAACACCTCTGCACACATCATGCTCTTCAAGCCAAGGCATGTTAAAAACAGGCTCACAATTGAACCCAGGTTTTTGCCTTGTTCCCTTTAATATAACAGCATTTTCCTGGCATATACGTATTTATATATTTTAATATTTAATTTCAACATGATGCCAGCTAAGTCGTGTGTTCAAACATTAGTTTATGAGGATAGAAAAGTCAACATAAATACGCAATAATAGTTAACGGTTACTAGACTAATCGCCAGTTTAAATATATTAACTAGTTTTCAGCCATTGTTAGTTTTAACAAGACCGCTTTATAAATCACACCAAACTGTATTCTCGCACTGTCCACAAACAAATCCTTTGATTATTTATTTATTTTGACTTGTACTACTGTGAAGGTATTGCCCTCGTCATTCTTTCTACGTTTGAATTTACCGCGTGAAGTCGCGGGAAAATATGCAGCTATCTGACTGGACAAACAGACTTATTTTTGTTCCGCTATTCCCTCGACACCCAGATCCATTATGAGACGGTAAACTTTAATATAACCTTATGTAGATCGTTGTATTAAATATTTCAGTATCACGGATTCTACACCGATCTCCGTGAAACCGGGACTTTTTCTCCAGCAACATTTGCGCAAGCGTGGAAAAATATTATTCTCATAGAAACCATGACTAGCTAGTAGCTAGTGCTGCTAGCTAGCTAGCAAGAGAAATAACAATGGAGCTCCCAGTGCAAGGTGAAGATGCAGCCAGTGTTAACCGAGTGAGTGCGTCTTAATACAATACAATACAATACGTCATTATTTATTGAGTAGTTTAGAGAAGTTGTGTTGCCCTGACACCTGGATAACTAGCTAACTAACCAGCAACAGATGGTTATTTAAATAACTAGAATGGATATCTAGCGTTATGTAACCTAGCAGCAAGTGCGACCCCAAGATGAGAACTTAGCTACGATAGCTAGTAAACAAGTGTTTGCTAGATAATATAGATAGTAAAAACGTGTCAGAGAGCTGTTATTGGCCAGTGTTTACTAGCTGATTTTGCAACTAAATTCGTTTTTGGAAAATGTTACTTGCTAGCGTTAGCTAGCTACATAAGCGGCAGAAGCGATGATGGTGTATTGCAAATTAATCAGTCCGGTCCTAAAGGTTAATTGATTAGCCAGATAGGTTAGCTATGGTAACTAGCAGGCTCTATAACTGTAAAGTTAAACTACTTTTCATTAGTATGGGCATTGGATTAAAAATGGTAAAATCTCTGTAACGTTTTACAGCAGTTTTTAAATCAGCCTAAGTCATAGTTAGCCATTTCCTTTGTATACTCAGATCAAATTGACTAGTCACTGTTGTTCATGGTGAGCGTTCTGATTAATCACCAGCAAGCATGAACTGTATAACGGATCACTATGGTCTATATAGCTAGCTACCTAGGTATGCTAGCTATTGTTGATCAGCTACATACCAGCCTGTCTTTAATGATGGAAGATGGATTTTTTTTTTTTTGGATGTTTTTGGTTGTAGGTGGTGGAGTCATGGGACCAGCTACCTGAGCAGTCTTCTAGTTACTTTCTAGGGTCACTGGGACACCTGCCAACCTTGTCTGAGGCTGCTTGTCCACATATGGGGGCACATAGCCCTGAAAGACACTCAAGCACTCAGCTGGTAGCTGATGGATTTGAATCTTTACAGCTAGGTAAACACATATCTAACCATTATCAATAACAAAAATTACATTATCATCAAAAGCTTCTAAATAATTATTTTGAGGTATTTGTTCTTCATCTTGGCAGAGTTTCAGGACAGCCGTTTATCACCGACACTGACGCTGTTTCCCCAGGGGAAGCCCTTCATATTTTCTGAGTCCTCTCTCCTTCATCAGACAGATTCAGAATTTGTTCCCCTGAGGTACTATAGTCAGTGGAATAACTAAAATTCATATATAGTTTTTGTTCTTTTGAGTATATTAGAATATAATGTATACTTTTTGTTGTGTTTGTGCTAAGGGGGTCTCCTGATCTGTCCATCGCTTCTGAGAGGTGTCCTCAATTGTCACACATGCATGTAGATGGAGAGTCTGGCTTACCAAACACATCCCATGAACAGGCCTCGCTATCCCAGCATCCTTTAGGAGAGACTGCTGTCATTTCAAAGGATTATGATAGCTGCTGCTCACTTTCACAGCACAGCCTGTCACCTGAAAGCCATTACCAGGTAGCACAGGTTCATGATGAACCGGGGAGTGGACTGGAAAACAAGAGTGAGAGGCAGATGGAGCGAGAGGAGCACATGGATGCTGATTTGGATAGAGGAGAGACTGCTGTGTGCACTTTAAGTGGTGGTGCTCCTGCTTGCTCCTTGCTGGAGCTTGCTGGAGAAAAGGATGTTGGTATAGCCGGCAGTACTACAGTCTCTTCTGCCTCTGAAACTGCTCTTAGTCAGACTGGAGCTGTATTAAACCAACTAATTTCCCCCCAATGTCAGTCTGAAAATTATGTCCTTACCAATAAACAAGCTTCTAACAATGCCTGGGTGGAAGAACAGCAGTCCAGACCGGCTGGGAGTAGAGTGCAGCCACAAGGTCAGTCGTCTCAGATAAACACTGTAGGGAGAGTTACCATGTCATCTTCCCCTCATACATCTGTCATGTCAAACATTACTGTACACTCCTCAAGCATGCATCCAGATCACATTTTTGACCCTACTCAAAGAGTGCTCCAGTCTTACAGCCACAGTGATGGTACTGTCTCTACAATGGGCAATAGAAACCAAACTGGGAAAACAGACATTCCAAATGCACTGTGCGATACTCCAGCCAGTGGAGGTGTTGTGTGTGCAGCAGGGCTTCAGAGACCACGGTGGAGCCCTGGTAGTCAGACAGCAGCAGATGGCTCCTTTTTAACTTCTCAACCTGTATCTCAGTCCACACCTGCGGTGTTCACTGCAAGATCAACACCAGCCCTGACCCCACTCTCTCCTGTATATTCCTATCAGGACACTATGGCTAGTGCAGCCATGTCAGCACTTAGTTCAAACGGTAGCGCCAAACCGAGCCAGATGCTAGTACTGAACCTGAGCACCACAGACCGTAAAACTCTTCCTGGAGGTTCCTTGGACGCATTGCAGGCCCACACAAAGTCTCACATCCTCCCCTTTAATCGTGAGGTGCCATGTGACCAAGAAGCCCCTTCCACTGAACTAGATGAACCCTCCTCTTCCTGTGAGCGAATACCTCCTTATCCACACACCTTAGACACTCTCCCACCAGCCTCTGACGGGGAGCTTAAAAATCAGATGTCTATGCAGTCTGTAGGAAGAGTGTGTTCTCTTCCCAGCCTCAGCTACGTTCAGAAAGTTGATGCTTGGAAGGCTGGTCATGATCATTATGATCATGTGGCCTCGCAGGGGTTTGACGGTATACGTCCTCAGAAGAAAGTGCAGAACGCTGTGTCTGAAGCACAAAGCTGTATTTTGGCACAACAAAGTGCCCAGTATCAGAGTGAGACAGTGTCAGCATCCAACATCAGTACTGAGGACTCTCAGACAGGTGTCGGCTCATCTAGGTGTGGAGATGTGGTGGAGGCAGGAGGAGGTGCGGGACCTGCTTCAGCTTCTCCACTTGTCTTCTCCCACTCTTCTCTGAGCACAGTTGTCACTTCCATCCAGCAGGATGGAGCTCAGCACAATCTACCATTTCAGCTGGCACACTCCAACGACATCTCTCCAGGTTTGGGCTCAGCTGGGGCAGAACTGGCACGGCTCACAGGCGGAGCAAGTGAACTGAGCCTGTCTTACGGGTCGGCAGCAGGCCCTGTAAAGCCCTCTCCTTTTTTCGGTCCAGATACATTCAGCAACTTGTCCCCAAACCCTAACATGAGCAGCACACTTTCTAGCTCTCGGGGCAGTTACCATTGTGAGCAGAATTTGGGGGCGTCAGTGGATGCAGCTTCTTCTGTCATCAGTCTAGAAGTGGACAACTATGCCCCCTATTGGACTTCCAGACCTAGCTCCCCACCACAAGCATTTGAGCTGAACATCGACGACAGGATTCCTGTAAGTTTAAAAACCGAGATTGCAAAGCCTTGACCTTTAACTTTTTTTAAAGGATGTATTTGACTTTAAAAAAATTTAGATTTTATGAGTTTCAATTTGATGACAGTTTATTATTCTGTAGCTATACCTTCATAACTTGGGGATTGATCAGTCTCCTTCAACAATCCTAAATCCATTTGCTCTTCGTGGACCCATCAGAGAACCTGAGTTTTCTCCTACTGATTTGTGTACAATCAAAGGCTCAGTAGGAACATCCACCAAGAGCGCACAACCATCTGAAGGTAAACAATCCATTATGACGTGTCCTTACATAGCTATAAGTTGCCTTTAATCAAAATGTTTTTTCTTAGGAGACCCATGAGTTTAGTGATTTAGTTCAATTTTGTGGGCTGTGAGCTGCTCTGTCCTAAGTGTAATTTTTTATCCTGGTGTAGGGGTCAATGTTGGTTTTTTTGTTTGTTTGTTTTTTCCCAGGGCTGCTGATGATTATTAGTAATCAAGGACTCCCAATAATCCATATTTGGGCCTGATGTTCAGTTACCATAAATTTCATATTTGTATTGTGAATATTTACAACAAAGCAATTCTTACTCATGTCTCACCTTAAATGAACACAATGTTTAATATTAGAACATAAAGAAGTGCTTTGAGCTGTATACAATATAAAGATTGTAAAAATTGTAAATTAAAAACTTTTTAAATTAATCTTTGAATAGATAATACTAAATAACTTGAAATGGAAAAGTCCAGTAAAATGAGAAATGGAACAAATTCCAATCTCCAGTATCTTTTCAATAGTCCCACTTGAGCAACACTCACACATGCAAAAACAAGTAGTTAGATGTGTTGAATGTATTAGACTGATTGCTTCTTGAACATGTGCTGCATGATTCAATGGAAATGGGCTGTTTAGCCTAAGGCAAGTGGTTAAATCTTTGGATGCAGCATGTTAGTAGCCGTGTGTACTTTTAACGAAGAAAAATCAAAATGAAAATGATGAGACATTTTGTATAAATGAGTTATTAAATGTAAAACATTCAGTTATGGTTTTACAAATAATTATTTTACAAACAACTCATTCAGGTGTAATTAAATAATTCCCAGCACTGTGGTAAGTGGTGTCCTCTCCCTTTTTTTCAAATGTTTTTTGTTGTCAAAATGTATTATCATGTGCAGCCATTATTTAACATCATAGGCAGGAAAATGTAGTCTTGAATACATGGTGACTGCCTTTGTGCTTTAGTTGTATGACTTTGTAAAATACAGTGTGGGCAGTGTGTTTATGGTTAAAGTATTTTCTCATGTGTTCTGATGTCTTTTTCTATAATTACTTCTTGTTCTGCTGCTGTTCTATACAGGTGACAGTCCTCAGAAGGAGACTTTCTCTAGTTCTAGTATGCTCTCTACAGATTCCAGTGGTTCTTTAACACAGAGGCTTGCGGTTCAGAAACCAGACCGACCTGCTAGTCAGGGGAGTGTCAGGATGGTTCGTTCTCAGGCACACACTCCACCTGAACATCAAACTCCAACATGTCCATTCAGTGTTTCTCATGAATCTGACACACCCCAGCGGGAAGGCAGTTATGGCCAGCTAAGCTCAGTGAGTGTACTGCCTCATGAGGCCTTGTTGGAAGTCAAAGAAAGCAACTCATCTTTGGTAGGTTCTAGGACCCTACAGGAGATTAGGCATTTGCTTAGGCATGCAGGGAACCTGGTGTCTGGTCACTCTTCACTGGCTTCCTCACCTGGATCACACAGTTTCTCAGAGAGTGATGCCTCCTTCCTGTCACTTAGGCAGAATACACAGTTGTTCTATGATGACTCCTCTTTGTCAGTTGGTGGAAAGGTCTCCTTGCTGCTGGCTCGCTCTTCCTCAGACTCTGCTTTGAAGGAAAGCTCCTCATCCTCCTTTGGACTTCTTCAGCTGTCCAGTCAGACTGATCATATAACCACAGAGCCTTCCATGCCCTCTCAGAACACACAGGAAAATCATAAGTCACGTGACCTTCGTGTGGCCCCAAGAAGGGCAGAGCCTGAGGGCTGCAGTGCGGCAGACCCAGACAAGATGGGCCCATTGACCCTGACACTCGTGCAGGGGAATTCCCCTGCAGCATCAGAGGATCACCTGCATAGTCAGGAGAGTGCACAGAGTTCTGGGGTTAACTCACCTGAGAATAGCCCCACCCACAGCCCAACAGAGGTGGAGCTTGGTGTTTTGAGTGATGGCAGCAGTGAAGGTTCAATGGCTGCCAAGGTGGCTAAGCTTCTACAGAGTGAGTCACCGGTGTCTGTGATTACCAGCCGGCCAAGTACCTCTGACCCAGAGGAAAGCCGTGCTAGAGGTAACACTTTTGATCATTACAATGAGCAATACACAGCCAAGCCATTCTGTGAAAAAAATGAATGAAATTAGTAAATAACAATTTTTTTACAGAGTGGATCTTCATGAAGGCGTCTGGTCAAAAGTGTGAAGCCATAAAGCTTAATGCAGAAGATAGAAAGAGAATTGATGAGATCAAAAGAGAACTTCTGCTCTACACTAAGCACACCAAGGTACAATATGATCTTCAGACAAGGAAAAAACCAATGATAGAAGAAAAAAGTATTTTTCTTCAACTGAGAAGAAATTCCGGAAGTAGTTTGTTTCTTTAGCATTTGCATAAATAGGTAATCAGAGAGATTTTTTTTTTCCTCTTGGATGCTGGCAGACTGCTTTGTGGACAGTCCTGATAGTCAAAGGTAAAACTGTGTATGCAATGATTGTGTGTCAGAGTGATATTCTCTTGTACAGAAGAGCAGTTAACTGCAGTGTTCCTACCTCTTTGTCTGCATTCCCACTGACGTCCTTCTGTCTGAAACAAACTTACACAATCCTCTCTCTCTCTCTCTCTCTCTCTCTCTCTCTCTCTCTCTCTCTCTCTCTCTCTCTCTCTCTCTCTCTCTCTCTCTCTCTCTCTCTCTCTCTCTCTCTCTCTCTCTCTCTCTCTCTCTCTCAGTGGAGCTCAGACTCTGAAGGCAGTTCCCAGTCCAGCGTTCTCCCTCAGCCTGTGGTGGGCTCTGCAGCAATGCGCAGTGTGGAGACACAACTCTCTGAGCAGCTATGGAGAGCTAATCGGATCCCGCTGGACTCCACTGTTGAGCCACCCATAGCCTTGCAGGACGGCCTGGAAGCCAGGGTCCGTCAGATCGCCCTCAGGGAGGGCATCACTGGCCCCGCGCCACACACTTCCATCACTATAGCAACTATTCGACAAACACCCTCCCCCCAACATGAAACCCATTGTCTGCATGTGCACGATGACCTCGCAGGCACTGTCTCAGAGCAGGAGCGCAGCTGCAGCCCCACGCACACAGCCCTGAGATCAGCTGCCAATGAGGGTAGAGAGCAGGGCCTTGTTGGTAACGGAGGAACAGAGATGGAAAGGAAGGGGATAATGGTTGAGGACAAGAAGAGGAATAGTGAAGACAAACATCATGAGACTAAGAGGACTGATCCATCAGCAATTCAAGAGGTGGCTCTTAAAGATGTCCCCAGCAGGCAAGAGATGCCACCAAGTTTGGTGTTCAGTTCAGTTCCTTCTGATCCACCTCACATTTCCCACATCCACCTGACCATTTCACCTAAACCACAGCAAAGCACCAGCCAAAGACCTCAGTTACATGCTGTGGATGCATGCAATGAGCTGCAGACTGACACACGCATAAATCAGACAGACAGAATGTGCAGTCAGGACACCTTGAGAAGCTCTGGAACCTGTGCAGAAGAGTATGCCTCAGTGCCTAGTGAGATCAGCTCAAATAAAGGATCAAATACAGGCCAGGGCACGACCACAGGAACTGTTAGCAGCTATTCCCAGATCAGCTCCAGATACCGACAGACCTTTACTCCCCACACAAGACTGGCTGGGCCAGAGAGACTTCTGTCTGTTCACGCAGCACGTAAGCAGCAACATTTTAAGAACTCACATCATTGCTGTAGTTCTTTTCTATCTGTTTCTGTATTTCCTGTCAGTTGCTCAGGTGAATTTTTGTAGTAATGCCCTGCTTTTTGTGTACTTCCTGTAGCAGTTCCAACCCTGTTACCATATAAACCTCAAGGAAGTTCGGAGCTTTTCTACATGCCACAGACCGACGCAGAGCTCTCTCATTTTCGCTCTGATACCAGCATTGAGAGTTCCCACCCAGGTACAACAAAGAGCAATACCTCCTCATTGTTTAAACAGAATATTCTGAGGAACTTTGAGTTTGTGTTCTGGTTGCCAAGTCAGAGAGTTGGCTTTTTGGGCTGGTGTTCAAAGCACATCTTTGCCACTTAGAAGTCAAAGGTTTGAAGCCAGGCACAGACCATTGTTGTAACCTACCACAATGGCCAGGCTTGTGCTGTGTGCATTCCATGTACAAACCAGCTACGTGTGCTTTTTAAAATGTTTAATTTTAGTACTGCAGAGTGACACTTCAATTTTTACAACTAATGCTCCGGTAATTGTGGTAGTATTCTATGCTTTGGATAGCATGAGGAAAATAGTACACAAATCCTTACTTATTCGGTTTTGTCTTTTGTTCTTTGTTCTCTTGCATTCTCTGGCTTTCATTCTCACTCACACACTCTTTGACCCCTCCCCTTGCACTCCTGCATTATTCATAGTTGCATTTGTCTGAGAAAGATGAACCCAAGAATACATTACAGTCTAAACCGTATGGGGATGTACTGTCACTGGCATGTGTTGTTTTGGGCTCTGCTTTCCGTTTAGTGTTGCTCTCTCCTCCTAACTGTTTTTTTCTATAGGGTCCGATGACGCTGTGCCTCCTCGCTTCACCGCCGAGGTACTTGGCTCAAGAGAGATCGAGGACAGGAACATTACACCAAAGCATAAAGAAGGAATTTACAGCAAGAGGGTCAAAATGAAAAGAGGTGAGAAGGTGGTCTGTTTGTGGAATTATACATTTGAGTTAGCATGTATCTTTAATGAAATGAATGAACGGATTTTAACCCCCCTCTCTTGGACAGAATCCACTAGCCCTGGAAGAGGCCTTTGTATCTCTAAGACTTCAGCTTGTAATGAAAGCAACACTGTTACTGTTCATACTACCTCTGTTGGTTTTGACATGAACCAAGGGGCCATGGTTTGTGCAGAGGAGGAAGAGTTTGTTCCCTTGCACATGGAGGCTGACTACAGCACAGATGACCTTCACCACCGTAGCCTTATGGGACAAATGCAGAACTTGGCAGCAGATACACTCCCTATGTCTGTCAGGGAGGAGGAGCAGGGAGTGAAGACTCAAGACTGTGTAGTGGAGATTGGCAGCTCTCTTGACCAGTTGTGGCATCGTTTCAGTTTGCGGTCGAGCCTGCAGGAGGATTGGCCTGCTAATAAGGGAGAAGTGTCGCTACTGGAGAGACTGGAGCGCTTGTCCCGCCTCCTGCACAGCTCCTCCCCATTACGCATGACGGTCAAAGAGGCTTGTGGCCAGGAGGAGAGAAGCAAGAGCAGTAGGAGGGTACAGGAGCTGAGGCAGACAAAAGGACAAGAGGCTACCAGGAGAGGGGAAGAGGAAGAGAGAAGTAAAGGGAGAGTACTTCCAAAAACGTCATGTGAGGATGAGCCTTCCAGGACCAATCACACAATAGAGGAGGACGGGCAAGAGAATGCTTATCGGTGTCCTGCAGAGAGAGACGAGTCTACCAGTGTGTCTGCGGAGACAACCAGCAGCCAATCCACCATCAACACACAGCGTTTGCTCAGAGCTTTCGGACCGCACAGGGTTAGCAGTGGAGCATCAGAGGTCACTAGAGGTCAGACCAGTAGCAGCCTGCTCAGACTTTACAACACCATCAATAAGCAGAAACGAGAGCTCGGCTCTGGCATCTCGGAACATCCCCTCTCTGCCGCCACAGAGATCATCAGCACAGATGATTCCACGGTAAAGCAGCATACTAGAAATGTACATGTCAGGCCAGAAAGTTTCTTGAAAGTCCAAGCTATTTTGGCAACTGAGACCTGTCTTTCCTGTGGTATTAGTTTTTCACTACAACTTCATTTAGAGACCTGTTAGGAATGTAGTGCTTTTGTGGAAGGAATGTCTGATTTAAATATTGTATGATTAAGTTGCCTCCAAACATGACAGTTTTCTTCTTTGCTCTAGGCCGCTGTTGTGTACGTGTTCAATTGTGTGCTTGTCATTTCCCTCAGGCCTCATCTGGTCCTTTATCATCTTCAAAAACTCGTATACTCCACTCTCAAAGAGGCACCACACGCAGCTTTAGTGCCAAGAGGTCAAAGGTCAAACTGGTCAGCAAAGGAATACAAGCAGGTCAGTTAAAGAATTTCTCCTAAAGGAATATTGCAGTGTTTCTCAAGACTTGGGATGAGAGGGCTGAGATGAGACAGGCATAAGATGGATACAATAGAATGTTTTACCAAAGCTGTTATGTGGTTTTATTACATTTTTAAACACTGGACACACACAGTTGCAATCAGTCCCATTTACTTAAATGTTTCCTCAGCAAAGTTCTGGCACTTGATGTGTTATTTAATATAAAAAGCTTTTTCTTTGTATTAAGGAGCTGTACTTTCTGTTTCTCAGGCGACCTGGAAATTGTGGTAAATGGCACCCGCAGACACACACGGGATGTGGGCACTACCTTCCCCTCCCCAGGCAGTGGCAGAGAGACCAGGGTTCCTCTTCCAGAGCAGCAGGCCAGTATCCCTGGACCCGCAGTATCTAACACCGTCCCAATTCAGCCACACACCATGCTGAAGAGAGAGGGCCACAACAAGAGCAACCAGATCCGCTATCCAAACGGTTAGTTTGTGCAGGTGAGTTAAATATTGGATTCCTGCATCATGGTTCTCACTCCTGCTGACACCCTACTGCTGTTTTTCCTCTGTGTTTGTCAGGGGTCTCGTGGTTTGTATCTGCTAGCGAGCTGAAGCGGGCATCGCAGAAGGAGAATGAGCCCCAGGCCAAGGTTTTGTGGCCTGCAGGCCCTGCCTGGTTCGAGCCCTACAGCAGGACCCATCCCTGGAAAGATCCACTGAGGGACCCACTCAGAGAGAGGCACATTCAAGTGGAGCAAGAGAAGCCCCCTGAGCCCAAAGCCCTTGCAGAAACCAACAGTAGCAAGCCTTCTGCCCTGGTCCCTCTCTCTCTGCAGGTGGGCGCAGGTTTGCTTATATGTGAATATGTACATTGGCTTGTGGTGTTTTTTCTGGTGGTTCATGAGTGGATGTACCATATTCTACAGCATGTGTTTTGTGGCAAATGTTATGTGGCAAAAGTCTTTTAATTTTTTCTTGCCACGTAATAAAAGTAGCCTTTATGTGCAGGAAGCACTGGAGTTGCATCGGCCGGAGTTTGTTTCCCGTTCTCGAGAGCGGATGAAGAGGTTGTGCCTAGTGGTGGAGGAGAGGAAGATGCAGGCTGTCTTCAACCAAGAGAGAGATGAGCTCTTCAATCACCCTGCTCCCACCCAGCTCCCCACAGCAGGTTGGTGTGGACTCCTTCCCTTAACAGAGGGGATCTCGCACATCACTCTGCCATTTGTCACATGTTCACCTGGTTAATGCTTTTCTGCATGTGAGTAATCATCTCAGGAGATTCTTGCTTCCCTCTTCAGTTCCAGCTACTCTTCCCAGTAAGCGAGTCATTCCAGTGAGGGAGATGGTGCAGAGATCCAAGCGGTAAGCTCAGAATTGTTACTACTCCTTTAGCTTTGGTTATTTTCCACACTGTGTGAACATGATGCATTGTTTACTGTACCTGCTGTCCTGTGGCTTATCCTTGTGCTCAGTGGGGTAGAGGAGAAGGCACACACTTGGAGAAAAGATAGAATCAGGAGGTAGGTGTGGGGGGGGATACAGACACAGAGAGAGAAGTGTTCTGAGGGAAACGTGTCTATGTGGTGTGCATTCTGTTAGGTCAGATATAGTTAACTGGAGTAAAAGTGGACAAAGAAAGAAGGGGGAAAATGAGGGCAAACTCTTATCTGAGTATGTTACCCTTCAGGATTTATGCCCAACTCCCAGAAGTTCGAAAGAGGAGAGAGGAAGAGAGCAGGAAAGCAGAATATCGCACATACCGCCTCAATGCCCAGCTCTTTAACAAGGTGTTTATTTATTTTTTAAATACACACACTCACAATACTTATACATTTCACACATTTTTGTGATGTTACTCATAAAGCTCATGCTTTATTATGTTTTCTCCTACAGAAAGTTACCAACCATGTGCTGGGAAGAAGAGCACCTTGGCAGTAACCTCAGAATATATCAACCTGTGTCTTAAATGGCAAAGTTGCTTTTAATCTCTACAGCCTTATTATGATATAATGAATTAATTTGATCAATGTGAGCACTGATACCACTCTGGAGATGTGATGTTACATGTAAGGACAAAATTAATTTATAATAGTTTTACAATAGTTTTTTTTTCTTGTAATGTTTGTTTCTTTTAAATAAAACAATCTTTGGCAGCTGTTGGGTTTTGTTGTTTTTTGTCCCTATCAAAAGAAGTGGTAAGTTTGTTGATTTGATTGTGCATTATACAGTGTGCAGTGTATCTTGGGATTTTTGAAAGAGTATTCCACATTTAAATCTAGAGTCTTGCCATATCCCTGATATACCTAAATATTGATTACTCTTCTCAGGCATTTGTCTGCACTCGGTAGCTCTCTCAGGCAAATATTAAAAGTTACAGGAAGTCCCCTGGGTAACATTTTGTCTCTTTACCTCTAGTGTTTGCTATTGAGAGAATCTGCTAGAAATTATTGTCTGATAATTTTATTAATATAAATGTAAAGGAACACTCAAGTATTGAAAACATGAACATTTTATTTAGCAATCGGAGCAATATAAAATGGTTTATTTTGGAGTAATATGTGGTGCCAAAAACTGACCTTGCATAGACTACCTTAGGACATAATTCCAGGGCATAATTTTTACATTTTGGTCCCAAGCATTGGAAGAGAAGCCCCCTAAACTACTCTGAATGATGACTATAATATTCTTTGATGTTAAACTGCAGTATTCCTTTAATTACTCTACTGAAGTTGTCATGAGGCTAAGGGAGTTGTAGGAGCTGATGGTATGTACCAGACTCTTACGTTCTGCTCAAACAATATTTGAGAATAATTATAAGAAACCACACTTGTACATAATTCCTGGCATCAACCACTTCTCTTGCAGCTGCCCATGTTCTCTGTGTAAATATAGTTTACTATAAATAACACCCCCCCTCCCCCCAGACCTGTTCCACACAGCTAACAGTTAGCCAGTGACCAGGCAGACTCGCCACAGTACTTCATTTTTTACACCGGGCCTATTCCACTGGATTTGTTAAGGTATTCAAACCTTTTATATATTTACTGTAGACTATATATGGTCAGGTGTGTTATGTAGCAAAGTACAGGAGACTCGGTGATTTAAGTGCTATTTTTCATGCTCTTACCATTTTTACTCTCATGTTGCTTTTAGGAATGGCAGACTTACAGCAAGTGGATCAAGATTTCTACCAGTCTAACTATTACATTGATAATCAAGAGGCCTATGACCCAGCATATATCAGCCCAAATTACCAAGATGTGTAAGAATGTTTCTATTATTGATGGCATTCACTACCCTGAACATGCACAGGAACACAAATTGATATGCCTATATAATTTACTGTATGTTTGCAAAAAAGATCAATTCCATGTTAAGATTCTTCTGAGTATTTAATACATGCGAAGTAGCTGTGTTTTTGTGCAGTTGTTTAACATGTAATTGGCAGAGATGGTGTAGCTCCCCTAGCGGATGCCTATGCACCCTCAGTGGATCCACCTTACACTGGGCAGGTGTTCCAGCCCGCCACACCACCTGTGCTGGAAGACCATGACTCCTATGAGGAGGAGCCCCCACTGTTCGCGGGTACACAGCACAGATGATAATAGTGAAAACCAAAGAGTAACAACTCAGAGATCTATGGGAGAGTGAGGTAGTCACTAGCTGTTTATAACTACTGAGCAACTGAATCCATGAAAGGGAGACACTGCTCTGTGTGTGTATCTCATCAGAGCTGGGTATTAACTTTGATCACATATGGCAGAAGACTCTGACGGTGCTGAACCCACTGAAGCCAGCAGATGGCAGCATCATGAATGAGACAGACTTCACTGGTCCTGTGCTTTTCTGCCTTGCTTTAGGAGCCACTCTTTTAATGGTATAAACTAAACTTAATGCCATCCAGAGATTGATTAATTTTGCCACATGATGCATTAACTTTATCCATGCATTTCTAATATGTGCTTTTAAAAATAGGTTTGCTTATCTCTTTGCAGGCAGGGAAGGCCCACTTTGGATATGTGTATGGTATCAGTGCAGTGGGCTGTGTGGGAATGTGCACTTTACTGAATCTAATGAGTGCATCCACTGTATCCTATGGATGCGTGGCCAGTGTTTTAGGATACTGCCTGCTGCCCATGGTGGCGCTCTCTGCCTTTGCTATTGTTTACTCCCTACAGTGAGTATCTACATTCAGGGTTGGAAAGTAAATTTCCGGTGTCCAAAGTAATAGCATCAGAAGATATATTTATGTTCTTATATCAGAATTTTTTTTTTCTGTTTCTCAATTGCTAGCAGCATTTCAGTATTTGGGATTATTTAGACATTAGATATTTAGTGTAGTTCTGGATTTTCTGAATGGAATACATAGAATTTATGGTAAAGCATCTGTACTCAAGCAAAAGAAATCAACCACATTAAGTATTTTTCCAGATTCTTGGCAGGTATCTTACGAAGTGTTTTTTCTGCTTTGTGTGCACAGAGGACTGCTGGGTATGTTGCTGGCCTTGTTTGTGATTGGCTGGTGCAGCCTCTCAGCCTCTAAGATATTCATCTGTACTCTTGATATGGGAGGACAGCAGCTGCTGGTGGCCTACCCCTGCGCTCTGCTCTATGGTGTCTTTGCACTGCTCACTGTCTTCTGACTACTCCTGAGTGCAACTATTCAGTTAAACAGCCTAATTATTATTGCAGCCCAATTCTAGTCCATTTCTAGAGCTAAATTACATTACAACTTCCATCTGATATGATTAGAGAACATTTAAACGTAGACAATATGAAGCTCTACTCAATGAAACTTATTCAGAAATTATCTTCAAAGGAGTGAATAAAAAGTAGTACTGCTTCCACCACCCAGTATACCAATGCTAGCCATATCATTCTTATGACAAGACTCGCAACACATCCTTACTGGGATGCTAAGCATATTCATATTAAAGCAAAGTAAAATTGTTTTCAAATAAGCCTAAATGTCTAAATATATGATTCAAGTATGTTATTTAAGTAACCTGTATTTCTAAATTTTAGCTGTGCTATTACCACGTTTCAGGAGCATTCTTTCCTATTGCTAAAAGGCATTAGTAAGTAGTGTCTTCTTTTACCAAGGTTTTAATGTCTAGCACTCAGCTCACTGCTACCATGTGCACTACTATCCACAGGACTGTTTTTGCCTGTAATATTTTTATAACCTGTAATAACTTTCAGATTTGGCTACTGTAACATTTTGTACTTTTTTTTGTAAAGAGCATGTATGATTATATAATAGATAGACTAATGTTTATGTATTTCCTGTTCTGATTGTTTGCTTACTGGGGAACCTTTGGCAAGTATCAATTTCATTGTCTAAGCTTAGATTGTTACATGCAGCAAATAAACTTAAAAGCTTGAAGAGTACCGTTCAACCACAAAGACCCCAAACTGCCAATGTACATTTTAATTCTAAATCAGAATTGTATAGTAAGAAAATATGTAACATTTTGTTAGAACCTCTTCCATGTGTTTGTACTTGCTTTATGGTATGTACAACTGCACTGGCACAATAAAAATTGAGTATAAATATGGAGAAAATTCTCAATAACAATTAAAAACCTTATCCTTAACATATGCCTTGCTACAATTTGACTGTGGAGATCCACATTTCATTGGACATCACAGCTTGATTTCTTAAGTTTGTCATTCCATACGATGTCCCATCGGTTCAAGTTGTATCTGAATTCACACCCTACTTACTGTTTATTTTCTATTTAAAGTGTCAGCCATTTTATAGTGCTGTCCAAATTCTCAATATAATTCCCCTATATACTTAATTACATTGTTCCGCATAGTGCACTGGGAATGTAGTGAACAACTGATGTTCACTACTTACGCAAAGGTACCATAATGAGCAGCAGTTTCCTAAAGCAGGTGTTAGTGCTGTATTTAGTAGGACTGTAAGCATAACAGACATGTTGACAGATTCTATTTCAGGTGAGCCACAGAATGTTAATCTTAATGCAAACCAGAATAAATTAAGCTTGTGCTCAAGAAATAAGCATTATAGTACTTTACACACTAGTTTTTATTGATAAAATAGGAATATGGGTGTAGCTATAGAGCTGGGTATTATTAGTCACAACATAAAGCTGTAAAACTGCCTTACTTCCGTGTGTTGTGATTGTACCGCTAGGGTACACGTTGTTGATGTTACAGATAGTATACACGACAAAAGGTTACAATGATATGTTTCTGGTGCAAGCTAGTGTCCGAATTCTGTCTGCTGTTTCCCTTATGGGTACCTTATATACTGTTCTATATAAAACTGTGGTGATTAGTGAAAGACTAAATGAATAGACCATTTGAGACACAGCTTGAAACACGTATCAAGGATAATTAAAGTAAACAGGATGCACCTGACCACAATTTGGTGCTTATTTTATTTTTGAAACTCCCCAAAAAAGTTTTCTCTTCATCATTATGGATATAAGTGACAATTATATCCATTCAACATCAAATCCTCAACACAGTAATGTGTGCAATAAGTAAAAGGCTCTAAATACTTTCTGAATCCACTGTACTTGAATCTCTCATTCCTTCACCTTACCTCTGTGCGACTTGGGCACTGTCACCTGGGACCTCCTAAACATAACCTGATTATATGTGAGATAACCAACTCCTTATTCTATTATATATCTCTCTCACTTTAGCTCTCCCTCACTCTCTGGAAATAAACACTGAATAATGCAGAGGAAAATGAGCTGTATGACCTTCTGTTATTATTCATTATTTAACTTGCACAGCTGGAGAATGTGGACACCAATATACATTTGCATCACTCCTTGTGAATTTATTACAAACGTTTTTGTGCTCTCACAAAATAAATATGATAAAGTTTATATTTTGACAATAGTCTATAGTTTTTTAGATACTTTAGACATGTATGTCTCCTGTCTATAAAAAGTAACAAGACAGAAATTCTATTAAAGAACATGGAAATGTAACAAAAAAAATACAGTTTTCATGTTACTAAAGATACAACAAGATTTAGAACAAAATAAACATTAATATGCAAAGCTGAACAGAGGGTTGCTTTCAAACATTGTAGTCATTCTTGTTATTTAATCAAAACATTGCAATGCAAAAGAAACATTTTTAATACAACGGGCATATTTACAATTTAAATCCATAAACAAATAATCAGTATGTGTATGTAATTTAAAAATATAACTCAGCTGCAGTGAGCCCTGATGATTCTGCAGCTGTTGGCTGCACGGTTTAATATGCAGCTGAAGAACAACTGAACATTTTAGAGATGGAACAACACCAGGAACTCAGTGTTTATGCTCTGACATAAGCTTCCACTGGTCCTAGTTCATACCAACTGACCAAATGAATCCTTGGGCTTGGCTTATATTGAGGCCACTTACCCTTTTGTCCTCATGTGACCCTATATTCTGCTACACACTACTTTAAGCTACTGAAGTTTCCTTTGCAGATGGAAGCTCGTGGTCTCTTTTGCCTGTTTCCATGCAGAGAACCCTTATGAGACAAAAGGTAAAATAAACATTATATGTAAAATGTTATTTACTATTGTAAATGAACACAGTGCCAATACAAGGGTACAATGGATGTTAATGTGCACTGTACCAATTAACCCTTCACTGCTACTGCTTATTTACTACTGAATTGTCAGTTGTTTATTTGTACTCTACTGCAAATAAATCCAATCCAGCCCTCCAAGTAATACGTGTTCTTTTGTTTCAGTTCTTCCCTTTAGAAGGAAATCAGCAGAACCCCTGATTATGACACTGTGAGAAAGCAGGGAAAGAAGCATTGTTCAGACTGGCTGGCAGTCTTCAAGAAATGGATTGGGTGTCTCTAATTTATAAAAAGCTCATTTATCTCACAGTTATGCCAAGTTGAAGTAATATGGAGCCATGGACATGACATGTTAGGATGCACCTTGTCTTTTCACATTCTCCCTTCAAGTGGTTAGCTTCTGATCACAAGACATCTGCTGGTTAGATCACTCTTAACCCAACACTGACAGATGGAAAAACTCCTACTAGTGCAACATCCACTATCAAGCCACTACCATGTTGATGTCAAAGCTGGTGAAAGTCCACTGCACAAATAACATCCAGTCAGAATCTGACACGATAAACATAGTAGAGGTTGGCCGACAGAATCTATGCACAAGGTAATTGTTTCAAGTAAAAGTGAGTGTACAGTGTTTTTAATATTTTAATCCCAATGTTGTGTCAAAGTAATGTTCATTAAACCTTATGATAGCATAGCCAAGGTGTATGTATATATTCATGGATTTGGTGAGGTTTTGAATCACTGACTCAAACTAAAGCTAAGTACATCATTTTGTTCATTGTCATGAACTAAACCAGTCACAAATTTTTTGTCACAAGTCCTACTTCTATTTTTCATGTACTCACCCCATACAGCACGGACAGATTGTTGAAGAGCACCTGTCCCGCGCTCACTTTATCCCTTACGCCGCGAACACTGCCATTCTTACTGAAAATATTCACACGTTTGCTGCTGAAGAGTTGCTGCTTCGCGGTGCTTGCATACATAAGCAAGTCATCTTGCTCGCTCCCGCAGTCGTCCGGCTCTGTTCCTGTAAGGCCACTCAGGTGGCTGTTGGCCTCACTGATGACAGGCGAGGTGGCGCGTTCGGGCTCTGAGCTGCTGGCGGTGTCCGAATCCGCCGAGTCTTCAGACGCTTGCACTCTGAACACCTCCCTCAGCACGCGGCCGCTGCTCGCGGATGCCACGCGGAATCGCACTCTCCTCTCCGATCCGCCCTCCTCGCTTCTCAGTGTCTCTCGCTCCATCATAAAATTGGGAGCGGCTACATGATTCGACTATTTACATGTGAATTATAAACATGAAAGGCCGCTTCTAAATAATAGCCAGCACCATCGCGTCAAAGCTCTGCCCCGATGCTAAGATAACAGCGTGTAACAGGGTGTCGCATTGACACCGTATGTGTTAATATTGAATGAAGCAGATCCATGGAAACAGGGGAAACAAGTCTTTGTGAAGCCATTGCCCTCAACAGATAATTAAAAAAAAAAAATCACTCTAAAGGTAATTTTTAAAAACACATTCTATAGATATTTTGAGTGTCGACAGTAAAGACAGTTTTTTTTAAATAATGTGTATTAGGTATTGTTAAAAAAACTACTATTACCCTTAGATAACGTTAGGAGAGGATGTTGAATCCTTCGATTATAAATGGAGCTTTGCGAATAATATCATCAATGAGATATTACTATACCTACGTGACGCTAGATGGCAGTAATTCTCAGGTCATATTCAAATTCGTAGCTAATTAAATTTCGTAGAAAAAGACAAACCGGAACAATAACACTAAAGTAGCCGCAAGCACAAAAGTTGAGCAATTACAGCATCCATTAGTTACATGTCATACTACTTCAGCATCATCTTTGTCATACTTCATGCTGAAAAAGATTGACATGGGATACTTGGTCATGAATGCAATGTAGCTAGCATAGTACGGTAAGCATGTCTGATAAAATATTGCTTCATGTGATGTTTAGCAGATTACACTCAAAATTCGTTTATTCAAGATCACTGGTTTAAACGTTTTCTAGATAGCCTGGGTAGCTTTGGGGTTTGACGGCACGTTTAGCAAGTAGGTCCGGGTATAACTTCGCAATGATGCGTGTTCGTTTTGATAAAGCACAAAACGCAGGGGCTTTAATTACGGAAGTTTTGCTGTTTTGATTACTTGTCAAAATGTTGCTGTGATGACCTAAATCTTTCTTGATCTTTTTGCGTGCAGTGGTGTTCGTGTTCAGAAAATACCGGTCCTCCCCATGATTGTTTCAACGGCCTGGATTTGCCAGTTAACTGAAGCCAGCAGGTAGAATTGATTAGTGAAATCAACTGGATAATACAAAATCATAGCAGAGGTTTTGCTTTTTGAACTTGAACCTATATGCCTCTATTTTTGGGTGTCCATGCCTGTGGAGGGAATTTATGTAAGGTTTCTTTTCTGACACACAGGTTAAGATGCCATTATGGGTCATAGTGGTGGAAGTAGGGTGAAGTGCGGAGTGCCTGCAGTAGTTCTGTGTCTGGCAGCCCTGCTCTGTGCAAACTTGCTTCTCTATGTCTATCTGGATGCTCTATACCCAGACACCTCTGTTCCCTCAACACATATGAACTGCAGGCAGCGACCAGGCTACTTTATGGTGGGCACTATGAGCACCTGCACTCGCTGGCTCCGGTGTCCTGAAATTCGTGCCAGTGTTCGGCGCCTTAGGTTGATTGGACAGGGAGCTGTGAAGCAGGTAGATTCTGTGTAAATAACCGTAGTTTAGTTACAACTTGCATAGCTTGCTGGAAGGGGTGATATTTCAATATTGTATGATAAATATTGTATGCAGATAATAAGCCTCATTTTTTGTATTCCAGGTTTATCTGTCAGAGTGGCAGGGACAAAAAGTTGCTCTGTCTGTTTTAACATCAGGGGAGTATCAAGCAGATTTCCAACATGGAATATCCATGCTGCGTTCTCTTCAGAGTGTCCGTGTCGTATCCCTAGTGGGGGTGTGTGAAGAAGATGGAGTATTTGTAACTGAGTATCACCCACTGGGGTCAGCACTCACCCTTGATGCCACTCTTGCTCAGGACCGTTACCGTGCTCAGGACTCCTGGCAAACGCGACTGCGCTTGGCACTGGACTATGTTGCCTTCCTAGTGTTCTTGCACAACAGCCCGGTGGGTACCCGCGTCATGTGCGATTCTAACGACCTGCACAAGACGCTCAGTCAGTTCCTACTGACCTCTGAACTGCGGCTCTTGGCAAATGACCTGGATGCACTGCCACAGGTGGAGCACGGGCTTCAGGGTGTGAAATGTGGACATCATCAGCTGACAGGAGAATTCATTGCACCAGAGCAGCTGTGGCCTTATGGAAACGAAGTGCCTTTCTCAGATGACCTTATGCCTAGCTACGATGAAAAGTCAGACATCTGGAAGATTCCAGATGTGACACATTTTCTGTTAGGCCATGTCTCAGGGAGTGATGTTATCCACTTTCACCTCTTTCAGATCCACGCACAGTGTAAGAAGCAGGATCCCAAGCAGCGACCATCGGCACATGAGGTCTTGATTGTGTATCGCAGTGTTTATGACAACATGAAGGAAGGTCATGCAGAGACCATCAAAGACATGCTGTAAAACTTTAGCTTGTGACATTTTATGATTCATTTTTTTAAACTTTAGGTGAATCATGGGGAATCCAGAAGAGGCACTCCAGGGCCAGTTGAGATAATCTGGTGATGTAGGTTCATTATCTAAGTTTGTTGCTCCTCTCCATATAGTAGAAGTTGTTAAAAATAATGGGCAATAACAGATCCTGAAGTGTTTTGGAGTTTTCTCTACATTTGATGCATTGCTGGACCATTGATAATTGTTTTAGAACAAATGGATGCATTTAATAAAGATGTAAATCTGTACTTTTGGTCAGTGACATGTTGCTGTTTTTATCTGAGAAGAATTGTATAATACATTATTAAATAGCAATAGTTCTTTGATGGTCTAGTTCACCGTTTTCCATCTCAGTTCCTTATTTGGTCAACATTTTTGCTCTATCCCAGCCCAACTGAACAAAGACTCACTGTTCTAGATTTCTGGATCATGTTTTGTTAGTTAGGATTAGGAAATAACATGGATTGTCTGGAGGTCTGTTATATTTAACACTATTACTTATGATTGAGTTTCTCTAATAACACATGCTCACCAAACTGGCCATCCATACAGTTAGAATCAATATTACATGAAAGGTTAAAACTTTCATTTAATCTTCTTAAATGATATGTGCTAGCCTGCAGAGTTGAGGTGTGAAAATTACACCTTGACTATAGACGTAAGGGAGACGTTTTAACAATGTGTTTTGATCATTTGAATATTTTCATGATTTCAGGAAAAGGGTCTTATTGTTTATAAAGCAATATACAGTAAATGCACTGTCACAAGCAGTTACCCACCAACTTGGAAACATACCTTTTATTTTCTTGAAAATCCAGAGCATTCTGGTCCTCAGGATGCATTCAGCTGAAAATGTTCAATCTTAAAGGATAAATTAACTACCTTGCTGCACAGTTTGCCAGTAGCTTCACAGAGGCATTGCTATCGTATATTAATATCACTATTACTCTCTTGTTACAGAGCACAGCTGTTGGATAATTGTGCATGTCCACTTCAAATTTTGGGTGTAACAAGTCACAGGCAATGTGAAATATTTGGTACTCTTTAAGTAAATCAACAGAAAGTAACGTTTTAACTCCATCATGTTCAGAAAACAGACCAGGTTTACTAAATCCCTGTAAATGGCCTGAATGGAGCTGCCCTCTGGAGGCAAGAAAAAAGTCAATAAGTATATAGCTAATTTTAGAGATTTTGTATATGCGTGTTTATATTCCCTTTGCAAATTGTGGAATCAAAAGTACTAGCTAGCTAGCTACCATTGTAACGCTGGTAGAATCAGAGATTCAGTATTCATGGAGGTTATACAAGGCCTACTTTAAACATCATGAACAAAAATCTTTTTACAAATCCCCAAGTCGTGCTACGTACTTATTATATGCAGCAATGACGATGCACTTTTCTAACGGGGTAACTTTCTCCTGACTCTTTCAAAGGGACTTCTAAACGTGCGCGCCTGCCTATAACGTCCGAGTTGCACCTTTAACAATCTCGGGCTGCAAAAGGAACCGGAAACACGCAATTTGTTGTATACGCATATTCGCATTGGTGTGGCGTTTGCATGATGGGGTTTATGCTACGTTTGAAGCTTTAGCTCGACTGTTTGGCCCGTCCCGGGTTCAGGTCCAGTGCTATCCGCACTATTGCCGTAGGGCGGACAGTGAAGCGGAGTTGCCTCAGGCTTCGAGTCTGCCCGTTCTTTTGTTCAAAACGGAGCCGCCAACTGCAACACCACAATGAGCTCGGGACAACCGAGCGACAACAACGACCCTGAGGAATCTCGAGCCAGTGGCGTCCGGGAGTTGGATGATTTGTTCCAAGAGGAAGAAAGCGATGATGAGGGTTGCTCGAGGCCGTCCTCTCCGGAGACCAGGCGTGAGAATTCCCGAACCCAGGTTAGCTCGAGGCCTGAGTCCGCGGGAGACGGCGCGTCGAGCTCGGTCTTAAGGGGCTCGAGTGTATGTGATTCCCTCTTCTCTTGGTTATGGAACCGGACTGTCCGCAGAGGGCCGTTCGTAGATCCAGCACGGGATAACTTTCGTACTATGACTCGTCTTTATTCGTCCATGAGCCCCGCCGCAGACTCGGTAAACCTTAGTACACAAACCCACGGTGCCGTGTTTAATCTGGAGTACTCTCCGGACGGGTAAGACAGCCCTCCCGTCATCTATGGACAGCCGCTCTCTCTCTCTCTCTTTCTCTCTCTCTCTCTCTCTCTCTCTCTCCTCCCCCCCCCGCCCCCAATCCCCGTAATCCCTGTAAATCTACGATGTCTAACCTACGAGAACGCATGTATGTGTCTTTTAGGTCGGTGCTGACTGTAGCCTGTGAGCAGACAGAGGTGCTGCTGTTTGATCCCGTTTCATCTAGACACATCAAAACATTAGTGGAAGCGCATGAGGATTGTGTGAACAACATCAGGTAAATACGTCCACACGAACATCGGTATAGTTTTTGCTAACGGGCAGCAGATTTAAGGAAAAGTGTTCACCCGCAGTAGTAGTTGTGCACCAGACACGTCCCGCAGTCCAAGGTGCTGTCTTTTATAAAACACTTCTGTCACTCAGGGATTCTCAACGTCAGATACAGGAGTTGTGAAGAACATAAACACAAACGTTACACTATTGAATCTTGTAAAATCGAAAGCAATTCTGTTACATGACAAATGCACATAAAACCTTTATTTGTCATGGTGAAGAAGGGCATTAGTCACTGAAACATGTCATTTATTTACCGTGGTTTTCTATATCCAAATGTGTTGCATGCTACTGCACTACTGAAAATGAAGGGGAAGGGTCATCCATTATTATTTTGAAATTACACAGTGCCCTCGTCACCTTTCAGGAATTTGATAACTGCTGGAGTATTGGTGTCTTGTGTGAGGTCTAATTAGCTGACCCTGTGACTGTGCTGGTAGGTTTCTAGATAACCGGTTGTTTGCCACCTGCTCTGATGACACCACTATCGCACTGTGGGATTTGAGAAAACTGAACTCGAAGGTGTGCTCACTGCATGGACACGCTAGCTGGGTGAAAAATATTGAATATGACACACACACTCGCCTGCTTGTTACATCTGGCTTCGATGGAAACGTCATCACCTGGGATACTAACAGGTTTGCTAAATGTGATATTACACTCATGCGCAATTGTATGCAGTTTGTGTGCTGCGCTCTAACTGGATTGTTTGTGCGTGTGCATGTATAGGTTCACGGAGGACGGTTGTCCCCATAAGAAGTTCTTTCACACACGGTATTTGATGCGAATGCGTCTCACTCCAGACTGCAGCAAGATGCTCATCTCCACCTCCTCCGGTTACCTGCTCATTTTACATGACCTCGATCTCACTCAGAGCCTAGAGGTCGGCAGCTACCGCATCCTGCGGGCCAGACGGCCCCCCCTTAGCACAGGTATTCATAAGCAAAGTACACACATAATGAACAATTTACATGGGCTGTTTTTGCAAAAGGAAAGCTCTGGAAGGAGGAGTGGGGCTACTGGTAGGTGTGCACTATCGCACTACACAGTCATTGTAGTGAAGCAAGCAGTGGCACGCAGTGCAAGAAGCTGCCCCCCCCCCCCCCCAAATAATTAACTCTCAATCTTAAAGTATTTGGATTGTAAATACAGTGCAGGGGTCCTCAAAATGAAGTACAGATAAAAATGCAGCTGACAAATATAACATGTACGTGTTTTACTAAGAATGCTGTAACAGCTTCTCCAGAATGTCATGAAGGGCCAGGCTGCTTTAGGCTAGTCCCAGTAAATCATAAATGTCGTTAGTCAGACTTTGTCATTTTCCTGATATACTTGCATTATATAACCCTTCAAAATATCACCAGAAGGGGCATGTAAACACCTACACAGCAGCAAGTGTGCAGCCATAATAATGAGCCATTTTGATTAGTACCACTCTTGCATAGTAATGCATCTTAAAATAACCAAGAATATGTAAAGTAGCCTATATAAGTAGGTTGAGGTATTTATTTTGCTTTATTTATTAAATATGTTTATTATTATTTTCTGTCCACTTTTTGGTTACCCTTTCTCTGAAGGGTAAACTGGGCCTGACCACACACAACTGGTATCAAGGAATTGTAGCATATTTAAAAAAGTAATTGGGTTTAAGTAACTCGCATGTTGTATTTGGACTTCTAGAATCTGCAAGACTATGCTGAAGAAGCATACTGGCATTTGTGTGTGTGTGTTTAATGCAGATAAATATTTGACAATGTAGGCATAGCAAGCTGGTTGTGTTGGTTGTAACCATTCCATTGTTCCATTGTTGGTGTAGTGATAATTAGGTTTTTGCATAAATAAATGAAAGACGATGGCTTTATCTCTTACAGAAGGTTCCTCAACAGGATCCAGGACAGCAGGTTCTCGCCATGGCAATGATAGCAAAGCCCATCCACATAGAGAGGGTGAGTTACATTTTTATGTTTGTGCTGATGCATATGACTGTTTTCTGTCAAATACTTATTTCAAATGTGTTGTTGTCATGGTTTTGTTTTGGTTGCGATGAGGGTATTTTTGTTTGTTTGTTTGTTTTTGTTTTTGTTTTTAAAGCTACATGTTCTGTGTTTTCTAAGGTTTGTCTCCCAGGAACAGCCTGGAAGTTCTGACCCCAGAGATCCCAGGTGAGAGGGACCGGGGCAACTGCATCACGTCCCTACAGCTGCACCCCAAAGGCTGGGCCACGTTGCTACGCTGCTCCAGCAACATGGATGACCAGGAGGTCAGTGGCTGCACCTTCTGAGGCCTCTTCAGAGTCAGGACAAGCTGCACGCACCCCTGTGCAGGAACACCCTGCCCCTAATTTGATGAATGCTGCAGGTGTTTATTTCACTAGCTTCTCTGTCTCCCCCTCTCTCCACAGTGGACGTGCGTGTACGAGTTCCAGGAGGGAGCACCGCCCAGGCCGCCTGTCTCCCCGCGCTGCTCATTGCGTCTCACGCACTACATCGAGGAGGCCAACGTGGGCCGCGGCTACATAAAGGAGCTGTGTTTCAGCCCAGATGGGCGACTGATCTGTTCGCCATACGGCTATGGCGTGCGCCTGCTGGCCTTTGACGAGCGCTGCGGTGAGCTGGCGGACTGCATGCCGGCACGCACAGCTCTCCTGCGCGAGGTGCGCTCTGTCTTTTCCCACAGCGACGTGGTGCTCACATCCAAGTTCTCCCCCACCCACTGTCAGCTGGCGTCGGGGTGCCTCAGCGGACGTGTAGCACTCTACCAACCCCACTTTTAGCACTGACACACGCCCTCACACATCCTCTCATGCGCACTCTGACACATGCATGCACACAAACAAATCATGTCTTCTGTCTGACTGTGGGGGAAGAAACAAAGAGCCCTTAAAGGGCATGCTCATTTTCTGTTCACAGTTCACAATATCGAGGTGTGAATGTGGGCTTTGTGTAAATGAGTTGGCTTGTTTTTAGAGAAGTTCATTTTGTTTGTTCTTTAGATTGTGTAATTACTATGACTTAGGAACGTATGCAGTAATGAATGAAATAGACCCTTCTCCTATGGGGAGCTGCTTGTAGTGTGGCAAATCCAGGTGACTTTTGGGATGGCAGAATTAGGTTTTGTAGTCTTCATGCCCTTGCTGAGAATATGACCTCACTCTGAGCCTGTCCCAGAGCCTGGCCTGCATGTCCCATGCTCCTCCCCAAGTCCTGCAGCGGTGTAGATACTGCTGGCCGCTTTAGCCAATCAGTTCCCTTTGTTACCATGTAATGTAGCATGGAACATAAGCAGTACAAGCTGTTAAAGCTGTAATGGATGGAGCTTTCTGCATTTTGCCAAATGTTTTTTAGCAGCACTGTATTCATACTTTAGCTCTAATAAGAGCTACTCTGTGTGTTTCTTACTAACTGTCTTTGTTTGAAAGGCAGCTTGCCTCCTGTGACACTAATGAAGTTATGTTTTTATGGGTTCTGATTTGTAGATGGTCAAAGCAGTAAGGTGAGTGTGTGAGTGAGAGTGATTGGTTCAAAGTATGTCTGTCTGTGTAAGTAGATAAGCTAATTGCTGAAAATGATTCTTGGTTAAATGAGTGTTGGTGAGGACAGTGGGCATCACACATACACCAAAACCCCAAGAATGGACATGGACAATCAACATTGTTGCCTAAACCAGAAATTCAGTTTTTCATATTATCTCAAAAATATGTATGCACGCCCAGTGAAGAAGCATAGCCACCAGGCTCTAAGTACTACAGACAGAGATGTCTGTAGTAACATGTCATGATGTGACTTTTAGGTGAGTGTTTCCTACTGCAGGGTATTTGTTTTTATAGCCTTCAAGAAGAATGAATCTGAGGATATTCAGAGTAATACTAGCATTGTTCAAACCCCTCTAACATTTATTGAATAGCTGAAACATCTGGGTGTGTGGGGTCATTCTGGAGGCGAGACATTCCTCTGTTCAGCTCTGCTTCACTTACAAAATGGTTTATGTTAGTACTAAAAAACTACTAAAGATGCAGCGGTACAAAACAATAAAGATTTTTTTCAGGATTTGGATGGAAGATGTGTTTCTCTGATAATGGGATATCAGACAGTAACCTAATAAGAATTGATGGTTTTATGTTGAACATAACCAAATTATATTCCCATCTATCTGATTAATAATAATGAGGTCAAAACATCTGTTGATTCTAAGGTTGTCAGCAGAACATCTGGAGCTAGGGCACAGCTGGAACATTTTTAAGTGCAGTGGCATAGGTTTCATTTCAACTTTGTGGAGACACCACCCCACATAACATGAGTAGTGTGAGCAGGAATTATTCCAGGACACCCCCCCCCCCAAAAAAAAAAAAATTCCTGTTAAAAACTATTCCTGTTAAGTCTGAGGCTAGTACACACAGCTTTATCTCTTTTACTAATTCTCTGATACTCAAAAGAACAAGTATCTAGTATTCTGCTCAGAACCAATTGTTATTTGCAAATGTTTATTATTCTGAATCAATGAAATATAACTAACATTCTCATCGCACTTAAAAAGTACATCTGTCGTTTAGGTCCTTCTTTGTTTGAGAAGTCTCTTTGTACATCTTAAGGATTTCAAAGATGAAATAACTCCATTTATCCATTCACTTTACAACTGTTTCGCACTTCTAGTACTGGAGTACTTATGCACAGTAGTTTTTTCTGGCTCCACACAGAACTGAATTGCCTCATCAGCTATAAACAGACTTTAAATATCCAGGTGCTTTACAAAGGTCTTTTTAGGTGGCACTTTTAGGCTTACCGCAGTAGGTGGATTTTGTTTTTGTAAGTGATTATTTTCATCAACTTATTTGATTTTGCAATATGATTTATTTCAGATCTAACTATTACAGGCATTAGAGTTTTCTATTCAAATACATAAAGGTGATGGATATAGTAAATCACGACAACGTGTCAGATGAATTTTCTTGGAGTAAATAATATGTTTTGCTATAAGTTGATGCAGAAATGTGTGTAGAAAGCCAGTTACACTCTCAGAGGTTTACTAGTGAATGAGACATTTGCAATATCAGTAAAAACATTCAGTGTTTAAAAGCTGGTCATGCGTAGACCGTATGTGCAGAGCAGGGATGGGCAAACTTAATTGTGACACCAAGACACTTTATAACTCATTTTAAAAATCTGCCTAGCAGAACTCTTTTACCCAGGTAATTTTTAAAGCATGTTGACCCTAGGGGCTACGGTCAGCTACACCAGGGAGCAGTGGTAAGAAATGAGAGTATCTACAGTCCAGTGAGTTGTGCAGTGTGTGTATGGTAAGAATAAGCCAACACTTCTTGGTCACACTCGATCGCATCCATGTGTCTGTCCATTCTGTCCGTGTGAGCAGTGGCTGGCTTCTCTCAACGCTCTGAACACCCCACTACCTGTTACTTCGTCCTGGCCTTGGCATGACGTTGCTGCTCCTCTCTACGGCGGTTTAGAATCTTGGTGCTCACCCGTAGTTTGCGCATGCGCAAGGCACGTATCCGGAGCATCTCATCCCGGGGCATCTTACTGCCCCTGGCCAGGATCTGCTTGATGCGCTCACGTGGGGTTTTGGTGAGGCTGAAGTTGCAGATGGTGGGCTGCGCTTCTGAGCCCACCGAGCAGCGGCGGACAAGGGGCAAATAGCCCTCCGCCCACACAATCACCTTATACTCACCTGGGTTCAGCAGGCGCCAGTAATCGCCATCAGCAGCTGCACAGGCCAAGGGAACAAGTGGGGAAATATGAGTGCTTTTCAGCCCAAGAACCTACTTGCATAATACTTATACCCCAGAATATAGCTTATACAATGCATGGAATTTGTCATATGGGCATATCCAGTGTACATACCCGATCTAATGTCATGATCCAGACCTGCTACTTTAATGATTCCATTAGCAATGCCTTCTTTAGTGTCTTTGTCCCTGATCACACCTTTTATTCCTCTGTGGACCTGTGAGAGGCAGAGGTTGCAGTGGGGTCACAGCATCATGCAAAGGTCAGAGACCAAATGCACAGGGCACTGACCTGCTCCATGTAAAGGATCAGAGACTCCTTGTTATTCTCCCATTCAGTAGGAAGCTCGCTGGCATGAGGGAACTTATCACATGACAACTCTACTGTCACTTCAAAACAATTAGTGTGCAGATAACTGAAGTCATTCATACCTACAGCCATAGAAATATGAAATCATTGCGAGACAAATGCCACAATTACAATACAACTAAATGAATATGCTAGAACAAACTATAAACAATATGAATAATTGCTGGTTTATTTGCAGTGTGTGTTCTCACTTCCTGGTACAGTGTGCCAGTCAGCTCCATTAATAATGTTTTTGTGTTGCTGGAAGTCTTCATAATGGCAGATTCTGCGATCAGGGTTTGCCATTACCAGATTGGCGGAAGCATAGACAGCTGCCAACCATCGAAAGAAGTCATTATCTTCAGTGGGTGTGTCCTGACGTGGGATCCAGTCACGTGTGCAGTCGAAGGGGTATGTAACCACCAACTCCCCTCCATGTAGGTTTGCACTCAGGACAAATGGAATGTCCTGCATCCAGCTTATTACTGCTCGTGTCTCTGAAGCAACCTTAAAACACACACACACAACTTTTAATTCTTTTAATTCTAATAAACATTTAAATAGTTCCATAAAGACAAAGAAAGATGAAACTAAGAAATGTAGGGTTTCAGTAATGTGTAAATAAACAGGAGATACTAAACCATGAACATTTGGCTGATCTTAAATCAAATTTGTCTAATATTAGAGTTCAATTCAGTGCTTTCCCAATAAACACAGCATGCCTCACTGAACCAAAACTATGCTTTAAAAACTTTTACTCTCATATCATAGAGCAAGTAAATGATTTTGAGTGTGCATGTGAGTAAGCAAGCACACTGTGTATTACTTTGCTTGCAGTGTTATTTTTTTTGTGGGGGCCCTGGATCAGGGAGATTCCGCTGACAGGAAATGCTCACATTCTTTAAAGATATGCCTGCCCCTGATTCTCCAGTAGGACTGTAGGATATGGACAAAAAAAATCATAACCTGTAATTTATGATAAATACCTCAGTAACAATCTGAATATGCCTAAATAACTTTACATTTGATATTTTAAGTAATGATTAAATATAGCATAATTACTTTATATCAAATGGATTTGGAAGTGCAGTTGCTTTACAAAAAATTAAGCACAGTGACAGAACATGCACTTAAATTTACAATAACTTTGCTCAATTGAATAAAATTATACATATATATACATACACACACACACACATATATATATATATATATATATATATATATATATATATATATATATATATATATATATATGTGTGTATATATATATATATAAAATATACAGTAACAACATCGGAATGTCATTTGGACTGGATAAGTGTGGTTGGATGGTTACAAGGAGAGGAAAGGTAGTCAGAACTGAGGAAATTTGTACTACCAGAAGGCAACATCTTGGGGACAAGTACAATTACCATGGAATCCCACAGACAAATGGGAACCATGAGGAAGCCACAAGGAAAGCAGCCACAACCAAATATTTACAAAGAGGTAAGTCCTGAGAAGTCATCTGAATGGGAAGAACAGCATGCAGGCTATCAACACCAGTCATCAGACACCCCACTGGCATAATAAGCTGGCCAAAGGAGGAGATAGAAACCAAAACAAGGAAACTCCTCACAGAAGATTTCATCTGAAATCCAGTACTCCTAGACTATACACTAAGAGAAAGGGGGTGGGGTGCAAGGATTAGTGAGCATCAGTGCCACTATCAAGGATTAAAGTTTTGGAAGTTCAGAGGTGAATGTGAGACATGCCCCAAAGGTGGTGGATAATGACCATAGCTATGACTTCCAGATCCAGACTGATGAAATAGTAATGGCTAACCAACCAGACAAAGTAGTGATTGACAAAGAGCATAAGAGGTCCATAGTGATAGTTGTAGCAATCACAAGTGATAGCAACATCAGGACCAAGGAAAACAAAAAAAGCTTGAAAAATACCAAGGGCTGAGAGAAGAGCTAGAAAAGATATGGAAGTGAAGGCAACCATGGTTCCTATGATAACTACAGTCTGTGACCCCCAAACTGGGAGAATGGCTCCAGTAGATCCCAGGAAAAAACATTAGAGATCTCCATCTAGAAGACTGCAGTCCTGGAAACAGCTACGATTCTACACGTTATCTCAAGCTCCCAGGCCTCTGGTAGAGGACCCAAGCTTGAAATAAAAAGAGACTGCCTTGAGCAGGGTGAGTGGGAAATTTATATAAATAAATAAATATAAATATAATTTAGAGTAGCTGTGTTGTAAGTAGCTGAAAGGGCTAGCCAGTGATGGTTGATAAGGAGAACACAGGCTGGTTGGAGTAATGCCCCATAAAGGCAGAGTGACTAAGGTTTTCATGTCATGGTGTAAAGTGGTAGATCCAGATGGAACCAGTGGCATGGAGCAGGCACTGATGGTGCCAGCTTTAGTCAGTAGGGAGGCCAGGATGGATTTATGTTGGAGAATGCTTGTAGGTAAAATCTATGTGGAACTGGTGGCACTGAGCATGCAGTAAAGGTTCCGGTGGAGCTGGGTACAGCCTTATTCATTGGTAAGGCCATCATCATTATCCTCAGTAGAACAGAGGTACAGAATACCACTGCTGACTGCCACAGCATAAACAGGTGTGGGCTAGGATACTGCCAGGCAGCCCAACCCAGACAGTAGCAACTACGGGTTAAGGGCCTTGAGTCCAACAGTTGCAACTCGGCAGCAGCAGCGCTCAAACCAGCAACCACCCAATCGCAAGCCAAGCACCCTAACCACTGAGCCACCACTGCTGTGGGGCTGTGTTTGCTTGTGACATAATGCTTAAGGGGTGTGGGTGTGTTTACTAGTGGCAGTGAGGTAGTGCTGGGATGCCAGACCTCACTGTTGAGCCTCCTGGAGTTGTCGTGGGCTTAATTCAGTGAAACACTGATAAAGGTAGGTACCTCCCTGATTACCCCTGGGCAGCGCTTGTGATGATGTGGTTGGCTGGTGTGAAGAGCATAAGCAGGGCACTGTGTGAAGCTCTAATGGTGTTCTAATTGCACAGTATATTCAACATCTTATCCTGTGTATATGTACACTTACTTTTATTTTCCACATTGAAAAGCCATCTGGTCCCTTAAATTTGAATTATTCTTCTTAGAGATTACTATTACTATCAGGTATCAAATGCATTATGTTACCAAGAAATGGCACGAGTGTGTCCTACGTACAGTAGCATTAGTAGTGGTGTAGTACTCCGGCATAGGGATATAGTGGTTGCTGACACTCTTCTTGTTTGTCGCCAGCTCCTGAGCATCCCACATGATGTTGTTGAGGTCGGGGAAGTTATGGTTCAAGTCAATGCCTTCAAAGCTGTAGCGACCTAGACTCCAGCCAGAAAGCTCAGAACCCTAAGACACACCCACCCACCATTATCATAAACCATCATTTTTTAGAGAGTATAAGACCTTTGTCTCATTTTCACAGATACATACTGAACTTAGAGGACTTTACAAAAATATGTTGGCCTGTTTGGTGCACAGCAGTTCCAAATCTGTAACAGTTTGAACCCTTCAATAAGTATTTCATTTCAGCATCTTTTAAAACTTTCAGTTTCATTATGTAAGTCTCGATATTTTCATTTGATTTTACCTTCTCATATGCTACTTCATATCCGTCAGGGTTCATGGATGGTAAGAGGTGAATGCGCGTGTCCTTCACCAGCTGCATTATTCGCTGATTGTCTCGCTTGTACTCATGGCAGATGTACTGCATGAGGTTAAGCATTAGTTCCCGACCAAGAGCCTCGTTGCCATGCATCCCAGCAACGTAACGAAACTCTGGCTCACCTATGCAAGGGAAACATAGCAGAACTCTGGCACACCCGTGCACAAGAAACATAACAGAATTCTGGCCACCAGATGGATGGCTCTGAAAATGTTTCAAACTTTTATTTGTGCTGTTCATATTTTTGCCTTTCATAGAAAGCATAAAAAGCTTCTCTTGTTTGTAAACAAAACTTAAAAGTTTTTTCCCTCTCTTTTGGGCTAATCTGATACTCTGGCTGTGGTGGTAATAAAAAACAGATGATGACAAAAACACTATGCATGAGGCATGATTGAAATCTTTTGAATCAAAGAATATATATCTTTCATAATATCTGTATCAAATGAGTGTCCACAGGAGGACCCAGGACTGGGCCTCTCTAACAGAAACACCATAAAATTGGTCTCTGGATACCAGGGGAAGCATGTGTAGTTTGTTTAGAGTTTGCATAGTTGCCACCTGGGCCCAGTGCAATGCAGCATCTCAGAATCAATTTGGACCAAACCACACAGCACAGCAAGAAGCACACTGCATGCACAACTAATGTACTTCTCCAAAATGTCCTATATATATATGCTTACCACCCAATTTATGAGAAACATTCATTTATTTATTTGAAACTTCTTGAGGTGTACAGTTATAAACTACAGCCCATCTATTTCCTATATATATAAAAATGACCAAAACTGAGCAAATCTCTGTAGAACTCACTTACCCAGTTCATGTTTTCCTGGGTTATCTGAAATCTCCATGACATAGAGTTTAAGTCCAGTGTAACTCTTTCCAATAGTGTAGATACGTGTAATGTCAGGGCACTCATCGTTCACAGCCTTAAGTAACTACACAGGGAACAACAGATCTCATTTCATCTGTGTTCACATTTTCAAGGCTCAATTACATCAGATCAGTAAGACTTAATTAAAGCTCTCTCACCTTTCTCATCTCATTGTAATTATGGTGTCTGAAATCTAATTTGTCTGTAGAACCCCTCTCTGACTTCCAATTGTATTCATGGTCAGGACCTAAGTGTGTTTGTGCACACACACACACACACACACACACACACACACACACACACACACATATATATATATATATATATATATATATACATATATATATATATATATATATATATATATATATATATATATATATATATATATATATATCATTAAAAAATGTTATCATTAAATACTTCTTTGATGATTCATCTGTGACTAACATTTCTGGAGTAGTACAATGTTGTACCTGATAGGGGGCAGCCCAGGATTTCGGCCCTAAGGCAGATAGTCCCATTTTTGAACCAGCTCTGTGGATTGATGCGGATGTACTGGGCCACTGTGGGCTCAGGGAACAGAGCCAACACTGGAGTCTCCTGGTCCTGATTCCCCACAAACACCTACACAGGAAAAGACTATATAAGTCCTACAATACTGTAAGTGCACAGAAGGAAGCCTCACTCAAGCGGGCCATGGTGTTAGTTATATATGCTAGCAGATTGCCAGTGTTTACAACAAATATCCACTTAACTCACCGCCTCTTGTGATCCATTCATACAGGGAATCCAAATCACTGAGTCGTTACTGAACTGCACTTTATAAGTACTGACCCAGTCCAAGCTGCATGCACATGAAAAACACATTCCACACAAATACAAAGCAGAGAAAACAACAAAAATGCCTTTTTCAGACTCTATTTTACAAAAAAAAAACACAAAACAAAACAAAAAGAAAAAACTGGCTTGTGAAAGTATTTTGCAAGAGTGCATTTAGACTGAATGCAAACCGCCAGATGGAGTTTCTGCCCTGAAGAATGACCCCAGTGAAGAGTGTTGCCCTCAGAGCATCCAGCTGCAACCACTGCTCCTGATCTTCCAGGTCAGCACACCACGCACCATCATACTCATCACCGTCTTCTAAACCTGACTACAGCCCCCCCCCCCCCCCCCCACACACACACACACACACACACAACAGTGTAAGAGCACATACATCTACATTGCAGTTCCCATCCTCTAGCGCACACACAGCTAATCACATCAGTGGCTATCACACCCCCAGAACATTGACTAGCCTGTATGTTAAGGCGTCCTCGGTGGGGGCCTAGGCCAATGTTCAATGATGAGGAAGCTTGTAGCTGATAATCAGATACCCTCAGAGATTCTAAACCCACTGGAGGACAGTCTGTAGGGGAGAGCGAGAAAGCAAGAGGGACAAAGGAGTAGACAGTGAATAATCAAATAAGAAAGGAGCAAAACACTTAATCATTAACTCGAAGGATGTGGTTACTTACAGTGAAGTAATACACAATTTGGAATTTTGTCTCTCATGTAAAGAATATTGCTGAAGAAGGAACATCACTCATCACTTAGTTTCAAATGGTTTTCTTCTTCAAAATATTTGTTAAGAGGTCAAAATTTTCTAAACTTGGAAGCATTTATGCACCATAAACCTAAATATGTAATTATCTAACTAACCTTACAATAAACTGCAAACACAATGTGGATGCATCCATGTTGCTTCCTGTAGCGTTAATATTTCTGGAAACTTTTTTCGAATCTCACTGCTACATTGTTACTGTACTGTGCGGTGTGCGCACACAGATTATACATGTAGCAGGTAATCATTACAGATCAGTCTCATTATCAGGTAGTTAACTTTTTGTAGTTTAGCGATATTTGCAGAATTTGCAGAAAGTGCATCCGCGACTGAAAGCCTTTTTACGGAATTTCTAAAGAAGCATTTGTCTTGATCTATGCCCAAACTAGTATACAACAATACGCTTTATATCTTAGAAACAGACAAATTATTGAGCTCGATCGATTGGAAACTAAGTTCCTCTGTATCTGTAAACCATCATGATTTAAACATGCAACAAATAAACTGTTCAGTCAACAGATATGTAAACACAAGCTTGCGTTATAACTTGCGAACACTGTACCTTAGATATTTACATTTTGAAACTTTATTCTCGAGTTCATTTACCAGTTCACAATGCCCCCCATCCCTATCCCAAAAAGATTTTAGTTTACCCCGGTTAGTTGCATATTCCACGTTCGTCTTTACACTTTCCACGTCTTGCGTGTCAGAGACATTCCAGGGCGTCTTTATCTTGTCCACAGTGGCCAACTCGGTGCCATCATCTGTAAAATGATTACGAGAAGATATAAAAATTGATTTTGTATCAGCATTAGTCACATTACTTTCGACTGTTTCGTTTTTAAATGGTACGGAGATATCTACAAAGTACACCAGAACTGCCAGACTAATGCCCACAACTTGTCTAAACATTTTGACTCTGCGGCAAATAACCTTCTTTTGTGTTAAACAAGAATTTAAAAGCTTGTCCCTAGAAGAACTCCCCAGTAACATAATACAGCTGTTACCGTAATGTGTATAATAGCCTAGGCAAAATGCTATGTGAGTAGGAAACAAAGGATCAAAAATCAATTTAGAGTTATAGACAATAAATTAATCCAGATCTTTGTGGTTTTTCAGCATTGTTAATCGGTCTGTTCCCCAAGATTACTTTAGCTGCATTTACAATTTAGCGGGACAACAGAATAGGTGCTGCGCCTGAAATACAATGTAGACCTAATGATTTACAAAAATATCTGTAGCGTACCCGAAAAAATATATGTACTCGAGAAAATCCGAGAAAATGATTAGTCTGTTTTATTTATATCTTACTCGATATGAACAAATGTATAGCGTACAGATGAAGAATGACTTCTGCCAATATACATAAACTGAATAATTAACCAAGATATGAATAAAAGGATAAATGACCTCGAAAATAGGCTACCTCATAAACGTTTAAATAAGCTTTCCTAAGAAAGAAGCACTTTGCTTGCACAACTGATGAAGGACATCTGTCCGAAACGTTTCTCTAGAAACTCTGTGTACAATATGTGATCATCGCTTTACTTAACAAATAAATTCAAGAGCAATGCAGTTCTTTCTGAGCTGGCGACGAAATGTTACAGTGCCCTTTAGTACGGTTTCAAAAGCAATATAATATTCTTCATGATTGAAAGAAGAGGCGCAATCTTGAAAAACTCCAGTGACGTTTACAGACCAAAAAAGGTTTTTGTTTTTTTGTTTACTCCTCCCACTCGGAAATGGCGGCTTTTTTTTAATCGAAAAGACAGCGCTGATATTATTTACAACACGTTTGGAAAATAATTGCTGTTGTCTGTAAATGTTTAAGAATGTGGTGAAGGTGAAGGTGAAGGTGAAGGTATGGAACTTTTGTCATTAAATCTTGGTTTCCATTGTTAGTGAATGAAAAGCAGGACGGTAGCTAGCTAGCTAGCAAAAAGAAACCCGGCTAGTGTTACTCTAACCAGAGAAAGACTTTCATCTAGCTAGCGTTAGTTAACTAATTTACAACGTAGGTAGCTGCAGCTGGGTTTTCTGGCATTGCAGGGACCTAGTCCTTTATATAGTATTTTATATAGAAAGCTAACTTGAGCTATGTCGTTACTTGTTATTTGCTGCAATATCTGGTAAATTAGCTAACCTAGCTGCATGGCTAGCTAGTTAACTAGCTAGGTTAGGTTGCTAGCGCCCTTTTACTGTTTTCTGCGGAAGTTAGCTACCTGGCTAACATTAATTCGATTAAGTAGCGTGCAAGCTAGCTAGCTAGACTAAGTTTATAAAATAAAATCTTTAAAACCGATAACCTCTTAAAAGCGGACGTTGTTCCTAAGTGCCAAGTTTCCTAACTTTATGGCTGCCAACGCAACAAATGACAGTTTTACCTAAATGATATCATGTCGTTATGTCGATTACCACGCTCTTTGTTGTTAAAGCAACTGTCCATGGGACCACCGCTGACATGACATTATTTGAGTAGCGACCATTCTCTCATTCTCATAATATGACACTTTCTGTTGATCGGGGCACTGAGCCACAGTTATTGTGATGTGTTCGCGCACTCATTTTGACTGTCAGTAGGCTGTCTTGAATAGGTACCATTTGTACCAGCCTCCTTTTACGCCTTGCATCAGCGAACTTTTTCAACTGCTGGCCCCGTTGGCTGGATTCCTTTTAAATAGTTGTCCACACCAGCCTGCAAAACACGTGTCCCATGGCACATTTAAAGCCACTTCAATCTTTTTCCTTGCTGATTATATACAGTTGATATCTCAACTCACAAACCTTAAATCTGTGTCTCCGTTTTTTATCTTCATTGTTGTAGATGGATTTCTTAGTTGACATGGATTATCTAACATAGAATTTGGAGTATATTTTCAGAAAAGTTAACCTATCCTAATGGGCATCCATAATGTAATTAAAGCAATGAAAGGGTTATGCCCACAGAGAACTTTGCCAAAGTTTACATCTAGAAATCTAGGAAATGGATGCACTGCTGCAATAAAGGAATTACTGTTATTATTTTGATGAAAACTCTTCACATGCTTAACCATTAAATCAAGGGTTAGTTATGCTTAATATAAATTAATTTTAAAATTTCTTCTTTTTTGCACTGGCAAAGCAGGGTAGTATAGTGTATGAAAACCAATGCAAAATATATGGCTAAAATGTGTGTTTTTGTTTCCCTCCATGTCATACTGTAAAATAGTTAATGTATTTTCCCCTTACCTAGCTGTGTGACTACATGCTTCTTATTTTATACAGATGACCTAGAAGACTTCTAAGGACAGCTGTTTTTGCTTTCGTCATTTCAGTAAAATGAAAAGTAACCTCAAACAACAAATCACCTCCATGGGTGAGAAGTTTTGAGAAGTGTTGCAGAGACTTGGAAGGATTAATTTATTCATTAATTTGCTGCCTTTTGCACCTTTACTGCTGAAGGACGTTCAGTATATCTTCGGCCTTTGTTTATCTTGCTTTATAAACTAACTGAAGCAGCTTTGGTATGTTGATTATTGGGACTTTGTGCTGTGTCTTGCTGTGCATCAGATCTCTGCCTCTGACCTTATGGTCACACTTTGCTTAGGCCTGCATGTTTGGTGCTGGAGACATCTCAGAGCTCAGCAACTTAAAGCAAATCAAAGCATTCCAGTCTTGCTGTCTGTCAGACTTTTTTGTTCGGTGCCTTGTATTTGCATGTTGGAAAGAGTGGCATGGTGATTGAATTGGCTTGTGCATATGGAGCACATTTAACTTCCTCTTTTTTTTCTTTTCTAGTGAAAGACATCATTCCACTTGGTGTTTCTCGACGCTACAGTGCTGATGACGCCACTACTACTAACCTGGTGGTGCACTGCTCTTCTCAGGAGACTCACCAGAAGCTTGCATGCACGCTGCATAACATGAACCCACCATCAAAACTTATGCTGCCTATTAAGCGCTCTGTGCCGGAGCAGAGGAGTACATCAGCTGTAGCCACTTCTTCGGGCTCTAAAAAGTGCTCCAAAGGAGGCCAGGATGCACTGTCCAGTCATAATACTCTCAGGAGAAAACCGCAACTCAGCAACAGGAGAAATCAATCCAGTGAGGATGGGTCACTGCACAGTGCTGCTAAAAAAGATGCTCCAGGCAGGTCTTATAGCCATGAAAGAGACTTCTCCCTTGCGCTGTGTAAGCAGCTGAATGAGAATCTGAAGGTAATTAGATGTGTTTACAGAGATTAAGATACTGTTGTCCCTGAGTGTTACACTTTGCCTTTTTGTATTACACAGAAAAATAGCTTTGTTTTGATTTCAGTAAAGACTATTCATTTAGCCAACTCAAGATCACTAAATGTATGTTGTAATAGGACTGTCATTGTTTAAAATGTTTTGTCAGTATAGATAAGCAGTCTTTTTTTTTTTTTTTTTTTTGCTTTTTAATTACATTTATTCATTTATTTCCATCTATTATGAAGATGTATATAATCAATGAAAGTACTGGTGATTGTCTGATCTTTGATTTCTAGGTTGGAAAGGTTATGCTCTCACAGAGTCCTCAGCACCAGAGAGCTTGTGAGTCTAAGACATCTATTTCCAGACCTGTTAATGACAGCCACAGTTCATCAGTCCCCCAGAGTGAAACCAGAATCCCTGGCACCAGTATGGAGAAGTGGGACCTGCAGGCTACTGGGAAGATGGACAAGCAGCTTAATGGCGATCGCAGCACACCTATTTTCAGTCCTGTTTCTTCACACAGGGTGAGAGCTGCTTCTGAGCAAGGCTGTAAAAAAATAAATTATATTTTATGTTTAGATCATTTCTATTTAATACTGTAGTCCCTGAAATACTAACATTTGTATGTGGTAATGACATGTTGAAGGCAAAATCTAATATAGTGCAGTTTTGACTGGGCTGTATTCATATATTTAAGACAATATTATGAATTATGAAATGGTCTTTGCTTACTGTTCAAGATGTAAGGAATTTTTCATAATTATAATTTATTACACTGGGGGAAACCATTATCATATACCTAAAACATCCCTCTTCACAATATGTATTTACACAAGTGATTAAAGCTCAGTGATATTGGTCATTATTTGGAGAAGTGGTTTTCAGTTATTTCTGTTAATAGAGTTCCAGTCTTGCTCTCATTCACCCGATTGAACTCGGCTCATCAAGGACTTGAGTTTGGTCAGGTGTGTGAGTGGAAGACACTAAAATGAGCAGTAAGTGTTTCCCCTAGAATGAAATTGAAAAGCAGCAATTTAGGCAATCACTGATTATTTACTGAAATCTGTTTTTTATTAGCGTTACCTTGACTAATTTGTTTTATTACATTTGATGCTTAAGCACACGTAGTGTACAAGCAAAGTTTGTAATATTTGTAATGATCTGCTAACTTTTTTCACCACTTTTGTTACAGGGAGAAGGCATACCCTGCCAGGCAACTACACCAGGTATAATGGTACTTTCCTTCTGTAGAAAACATACAGTACTTACTGTCTGACCAAGCAATGCTACAGGACTTGCTGTTTATGTATATAAAGTATAGTTTAGTCTATAGGTAATATATGGTGAAATGAAATTTAAAATAAATACATTTAAAAAAGATAATGAGTGCTAGCTACATGTATAGCATCATTAACATCATCTAGATGTTATAAATATTTTAGCTGATCTTGTTTTTGTATTTTTCTTTATTGCCAGTAGGAGGCAGATCTCGGTCCCTGAAGAGACAAAGAGAAGGCAGCACAGAAAGAACTAGTGAGACAGAGAGATTGTGTGAGGAGAATAATCGGCTCATCCTAAATTCTCCTAGTTCCAGCTTGTCCCCACAGTACATAAAACGGGTCTGCCTGAGAACAAGTTCTGCACCTGTTGGGCATAAATACTCTCCAATCCCGGAACGTTTATCCTTTAAAGAGCCGAGCAGAGAGCCAAGGTCTGAGAGTTGTAAACCCCAGACAGTGACAAGGACCACAGAAGTCCTCAGAAAAGATCACTTGAAGAAGGGAATAGAAACATCTATTGAAAGCAGATGCTCCATAAATAACCCACTCACCTCTGACCTTTTCCCCTCAACTTCCAGCAAGACTAGCCAAAATTGCAATAATGAAGGACATTCACCTGCCTCCTCACACACAAGTTCCCTGTCAAGTCTTATGGATGAGGATAAGACCAGCCTCTTTCCCTATAAATTAAAACCAACAGTACCTGGCTTTCCAGAACTCACAGAGTCATCGAGGGGTGATGTGGATGAAGAAAAGAAGACCACCTCCAGAGCTAGCCTGTGCTCCGTGACTGTAAAGCAGGACACAGCAGAGAAGAGAGCCCTGGTGTGGAAGGACCCTCTAGATTTGGAGCTGGTAGATGAGAGAGGTTTAGGGCTGGATACTTGTTCTCTGAGCCTTAGTAGCAGCAACAGTAGTGAGGAGGAGAAGCTGCTCTCCCTGCAAGAGATCCTGGAACGCAGCGCCCATGTCCCTGCCACACCTGAGAAGGGGGCGTTCTCTGAGCCCAGCACGCCACTTCCTAAAGCCCCTGTAAGAGCAATTCAGTCTCTGAACTATACACTAGGGATTACATAGCAGTCAAAACTGCTTTTAACATAAATATTTACATGTTTACATGAATGTTTGAATCTTTGGCACTCCCTGTAGTCACACACAAATGGCTTAAAAAGTCAAATTCAAACAATTTTTGTATGCAGTTTAGAATTATTTACCTGTACTAGTGGAGAAAATTGTTAATGAAAAAAACTGATGCACATTTCTGATTTGAGTACATTTAAGCATATTAAACTAAAACAGCAAGCATTAATAAAGATTTCCATATTCCTTTACTCTTATCACAATGTAACTAGCCAATCAGCATAGTACAGAAATATCCTGTATACTATACTCCCATGAGTAAAAACATGATAGTTGTTTGATCTACATCTATTTCTTATTCCTTTTCTATTAGGCAGAGGATGTGAAAAAAAAACCTACAAGTTACAAGAACACACTGGAACAGATGCTAATAGAGAAAAAACAGGATCAGAAGTGAGTCAGAAATCAAGTTATTTGTTGGTATTTTTTAATATTCTAACTTTTCTAAAAATGTTATCATAATAGGTAAGTTATAAATTGTTAATTATAATTTATAGGTCAAAAGAGCTTGAAATGCAGTTGCTTGAGGCTTGTAAAGAAGACCTGTTAAAACTGGAGGAAGAGAATGAAAATTTAGAAGATGCACTTTCACATGAGCAAAGGTATTTTAGCTGCCCTTTGCACATTTAAAGGTATCAGAGAGTTTCTGGGAGTTCCAAATGGTCATTTGTCCCTTCTTTGCTTTGCCACAGGCAATTCTTAGATAGATTCTCAGTTCCCTCATGCGCAATCAGAGACCTCCACCCCGGAGAGGACATCTTCACATTAGCCAACTTTGGCCGAATCTTCAACCACCAGAGTCTGGACCTAAGACAGATTGGTGTGACCCCAACCAACCGAGCCCAGCAGACCCTGCTGCAGTAAGTCAGTAACTGGTCACTACAGGCCTACACATGAGGGACATGGACAATTTGTCATGTTTTGTAATAGGACAACCTATTATGTAGCTTCATTTTTGCTCCACATTTTGGCCTGTGGTTATGAGGGGGGGGGGGGGTGCACTTTTGGCCTGTACATGGTAGCTACATGGAAATTGGGTGATGTGGGTGCTCAAGGTTGGTTTGTGCCTGTGCAGGGCACATCCAGAGCAGGTTCTGCTGCTACTCAGTGCAGGCTTGCTGAGGAGAGCCTACTGCTCCTCGCCTTGCCATTCACAGGTCACACGCTGGTTGTTCCAGGTACCTCTGCCGCCTGGCATTCAGACACAGTCACATGAACCTTGCACTGTCAAAAACTCTTATACTCACTCCACAACTTTATGCAAATATCACCGTACTCTTGTCACCTGTTATGAATGGGCTATTATGTTGGCTCGTATGTGTTTTGCTGTTTGTTGAAATTGTGTGGTGGTTCATTCTTTTTAATAACAGTAACTCTTGTGAATTAAATGGCAGATGATGTCAGTCCACCCACACGGCATTGCATGTGCACAGATTCTGCAAGCCATGACGACTATCGCCTTAACTGCTGCTCAGCAAATAGGTATACTGTGATTAGACTCACTAATGCTCTGAGTTGTGTTACTAAAGGGCTTGCTCACAGCCACTGCTGTTCATATGTTGTAGTGGAGAAAAGCAGTAAGATGTTTGAGGTGTGGGTGCCCAGCATACAGGACATTGGGCTGGTCTTCCTCAACATGGGTGTGCCATTTGTCAGTCTGTTTCCTCTGGATGCTCCACAGCCCCCTTTCACTGAGGGAGATCTGCTGTGAGTACTGACTTCATGTCCCCCACAACATATTGAGTAGGATCAGTCTCAACATCTCTAAATAATTGGAAGTAGTTGTATCTGTGTTATTAATTAATTAAATGTGCCTTGCTAGAGAGAGTATACAAATTCATCCAGATGGTGCAAGAACTGAGAATAAACGCGACTCATTTCCGGAGCACAACTTTGAAAACATTATCAAGGTAGCCTTTATTTCAGAAAAGAGCTATAACGCATGTCTTCAGCATGCTGACTAAAGCTTGATAAGTTACTCAAATGCACATATTCTTGTTTTTTTACTTTCTGTTGTTGACTTTTTGTTTGTGTCGTTGTGTCTGTCTGTGCGTGTGCATGTTTGTGTGTGTCTGCATCTGTGTGCATATGTGCGTTTGCGGATGTGTAGTACCTGGCCCTGTGTGCCGCCTTGTGTCCAAGGGCATACACTGATGAGGAGCTCCTGCTGCTGGTGACTGTGGTGTGTAGAGTCAGTTTGGAGACCAGTTTACAGCTGTTCCCCACTGGAGACATAAGCTGCCTGCTGCAACACATACTCAACAACATGACAAACTGGGAAACAATGGTTAGAAATGCACCCACCCATGCACACTAGTAACACTTGAGGCCACTTTCCCAGACCCAGGTTAAGCTTAAACCCCTACTATAAAGAATGGGCATATATTGCTGACACTGCAGTTTTGTCCAAAACTAGGCTTAATCCATATCCAGTAAACTGGGCCTTAAAAGTATCATTTAGAAAAGAGTAAAACTGCAGCAGAGCAGCTTTGAGTATACCTACAGACAGCATTTTCAATGTCATATTGTAGAGGTAGTTACATTGTGAGTGCTCACTATATTGGGCCAGCCTATTCTATAGCTGTACCTAATAGGCTGACATATTTTGTAGTGATTTCCAAGTAACCTGCCATTACTCACAATGCTGTTCCAACTTTAAAGTCAGCTGACTGATTGTCCTGAAGTTCTGGCCCATGTATATGTTGGTATTTCATGAGAGACCTTGTTTTACCAAAAGGCATGTGTCATCTGGATGCTTTAATAAACATTTATAATGTTACATTCCCTTGTTAATACTATTTATGCAAACATGAGTGAATGCTGCATAAACTTGTATATATGCGCTGATTTATATATACAAATTATTCAGAAATCATGTGCCCTTTCTGTAAAAACATATACTAATAGAAGAATGTGACAACTGTCCAGAGAACAAGACAATTGTGCAAAGAACAAGTAAAGAGTCAGTAGTTAAGTTTGTGCATTTCCACTAACTGTTCTCCTGCTGTGGGTTTGCAGTTACCTCAACTTTGCCAGGCCATTACTGATCTGACTGACGATCACCACAACCTCAGAAGGCTGGTGCAGCTCCTGCCACATGAGAGACGGGGAAAGTGAGTGAAGTGTTTGTATGCTGCTTATTATTATATTTATGAAGTGAAAATATTGATTGTGCAATTTTTACCCCTTTGTTACTGGGAAGACAATTGAGGAGACATCTCAGTGTGTCAGTCATCTCTAAACTGTTAAACCACAGATGCACTTACTTACCGTCATCTACAGAATTTGAGGTGAGAGGAAAAATTTTTATCTGGGTGTTATATATTTTGTATTACAGTGATCTTTTTAAAAAAATTAGTGTGTGGGTACAAATTCATAATGTTTTAACACTGTTGGTGTAAAGTTGTAAATGGTAGTCATTCAAAAATACATGTTTCTAAGAAATTTATTTGCAGAATACGTCTTTGTAAAACATTTTTGAATTTTTTGTGCAAACAGAAAAGGAGTTAACCATAGTTTACTTTGGCTACGTTCAAACAGCAGGTAAAAGTGGCCCAAATCCAATCTTTTCCTCCATATGTGACGCAGATTTGTCATTTGGATAACGGTGTAAACAGCAAAACACACACTGAAATCTCATATTTTCAGTTCTGATTTGGATCACTTTCATATGTGGTACTGAAATCCAATACATACCCCATATGTAGCAATGCAACTCTGATCTGCCAGACTGGAATTCATGCAACTTTTACATTAAGCCAACTCAACATTCATGATAATTTTATGCTGCCAGGCAGGAAGGAAAGTTGGATGACAACGAGGAAAAATTTCAGTGACAGGACAGTCAGTTAATGGACCTCATTAATATTTGGGGTGTTGTATGTGTACAAGCAAAATTTGAAGGCACTCATCGCAGCCGCTCCGTCTTCTCATGTAACTTATTTAATAACAATGGGCAATCAGTTTTTCCACTGAATTCAAATCTAAGGCATGTTTTTAAGTGAATTTTACAATAAGTTTACATTACTTATTCATAATAAGGCTTTTACACTTAAAATATGTGAATTTTGAACATCCTTCTTCAGAGTCCATTACCAACACAGGGCCTCCACGTTTGGTACTGATTTCGAATGGCCTACTATACATAATGGTATCTGAGTGTAATTTGTTCTAAATTATTTGTTCTTAGTAGACCGCTAAAAGCAATTTGGTAGATCATGTCTGCTAAATGCTATACAAGTAGATGTAAATATAATGGAACACAAAAACTATGGTTGTTGGAGAAATTCTGAAAACATATTTGGATTCAGTGTACAAAAACACTTAACAGCTGTTTTGTTTGGGTCTTTGTCCTGCTTAGTTCATGTTATGTTTAAGCTACATTAAGTTTTTCATATCAGCTAATATTGTGTATATAACATAAGTCACAAGCATCACATTGGGTTTGGTGATCATTTTATGATTAGTACAATTTCTGGGTATATTCCATGTTCTTGCCCAAGGTCACTTACTGGACATTTTACTTTTTGTTATACTTGCATTACAATTAGGTGACCAATTAGTCAGACCAGCTGGCTAGCTAGATAACTGTGTATGTATGTGGTCGAAAACAAATCAGAATATAAAAACCTTAATTTTTATAAACTTGAAACCTTTCTAATTTTTACAATCTTGATAATATTCCTTAAGATAGGGCATGCATTCCTGCACTCCTGGTTCAGGACTGCATGAGGTCGGTTCAGCTGCTGCATTAGTTTTTCTGCTGCTTGTGGCTTCGTAGCTAGCTAGTCATTTTTTCTTAGCATATCATTGATCTTGGACCAAACTTTACTTTCATATCAATAATGCATGTTAGGATAGAGAACCAATTTCACACACAGATATGTGAGCCTTAAAGAAAAGGATATATTGTGAGCTAATGTCATAAATGTAATCATTTGTACCCCATGTCAGAAAATGTGCCTGTTTTCTATTCATTATGTTGGTCTAGTGTCCAGTTGTCTAACTAAAGCGGTGGCACTTGGTGATCACTAACCCTCCTACACTTGACAGGTTGTGGCAAAATGTACAAAATGTAAAAATAATTTCAAAATTTAATGGAAGGAACGGTGACTAATATAACAGAGTAAAAGTACATTTTTGACTTCGCAAATGTACTCAAGTAAGAGTATAAAGAACCCTTTTTTAAAGAAACTTAAATGTTAAAAATGTTTAAAGAAACTTAAATATCTTAAATGTACAATTTTTCAAAAGGTTACTTAAGTAAATGTAGCGTGTTACTACCAAACCTTTTGGTTCAGACTAATGTCAGATATAGGTCACCTTAAAAGGATATTGTAAACAGCCTAACGTTAAAAATCTGATTTGATCAGAAAATTGGATTTGGCCCAGTTTTGTGACTCCCATACATGGCACTTTGAATCTATAAATCAAGATGTTCAATAGATGTTAAAAAGATGCTAAGCCCTTTTCATCTGTTTGTTAGATGTGACATTCCTTCATATATTTTGCTCTCAGTTGTCTGCTCTGAGATGTTACCTACCTCGTATGCGACCCTCCACCCTACTGAAGGGAATCATGGCAGCAAAAAAAGAACAGCAGGATGTCGAGGACTGCACCACCACTCCAGACCAACAGGTGAACAGAAAGTTCATGGGTCATTATTTGCATTATTTCACCTGCAGATATAATCTGTCCTGGTAATTTGAGTCAACCTATATGTTATACATTTTATATACTTACCTTGAAATGACAAAATTTGGTTTAACTTCATAAAGGTTTTGGTATAGTTTCAATATTCATGAAATGCTTCTATTTCTCTAGGCATATTACCTCTGCTATAGCCTTTTGGCTTTGACCAATGAAGCCTCCAATTTTGAGTTTTTACCATCAGCCCAGAGAGTAAGTGTCACAACATTGTTAAATATTCTTTTTGCATGTGTATAAGTGTGTAAAGAGCCAGAGAATGTTTCTGTCAACATAGACAGCTGTACTCTCTATTTGGTACTGCTATCACACTAACAGCCCAATTTAGAAGAAAAACCCCCTGAAATGGTGCTTGTGTGAACTGCAGTCTTTTATGAGTGATGTATTTATTGGAAGCAAAGATGCATGAGAGATTGGTGGCTAGTGGCTGAAAGAGAACCCATATCATGGGTTTTAAATAGGCCTGCTAAGAATGTCCTCTGGAATATAAAGTCTGTCAGTTTTATGTGCCATAGTGAAATGGCAGCTCTGCTCATATGGACACAAAGACATTACTGATCTGTAAATTCTGAACAGTTAAAGCTTGTCTTCTGACATTGTAAAAGATACAGTAGCCTCCTTCAGTATTAGCCTTTTTGGATGGAGGGCATACCATTGAAGCTTTGTCTTGTTCTCATAAACGTGAATATATTTTTGAGTCAATTTGTTCTCTAACAGAATTTGTGTAGTTAATATAAGTGTGAAGCTACTGTAGTATGAATAATGAGGACTGTCTGGGGCACACAGAGATCCCTTTATAGTCACTTTATTTAAGTATTTATATATTCCTATCTGGCTGTGTTATTCAGAATGAGCTGCAGCTGCTATCTGCAGAACTGGAGAAACACATTAAGTGTGACATCAGGGAAAGTGAAAAAATGCTTTACAGGAGTAAGGTACAGCATATCCCCTTAATTGACCTAATTTTCTTGATGAAAACATCTTTAAACCATTAATAAACAAACACAAATTCCTGTTCACTCATTTCAGGTGAAAGACTTTGTTGCCAGAATATATACCCGATGGCAAGTGCTCCTCCAAAGATCAAGACCCCAAGAGGTATGGATTTCCTTATGGGACTATTAGTGTATTTCATGTCTTATGTCCTTCAAGATATGACACCTGAATTCTTGAATGATGGTTTGTTGTATGTACAGTATATAAGTAACTAGTGTATGCATTCCAGTACACACAATTTGCAGGATACCTCATCATCCCAGGTCTTTTTATGTCTTTTCACTGCTTAACTGTGTAAGCACTACTTCTGAGAGAGAAGAAAGACTGAATTCAATTTTATTTAATTGTATTTAATTGTAATGATCATTATACATATCTGCTCTGGCATGAAAGTGCTGGCTGTCATTGGAGTATGGTTGTCAGTCAGGCTTCTGCCACTTGATTTCAGTAAAATACAAGTTTCTCAGATACAGAAGTTATTTTGGAGATCTTGACAGCAAGAATAACTGTTCTGATAACTGTAGAATACTGAATCTCTTATAAGCTTGAAGGAATAGTTGATACTTTGAAACTTTCGAATAAACATGTCCTCAGGCATTGGGTGTTGATGTACATGTTTGCTTTTCTTTTTTAACTCAGGGGAAGCTGTATGATTACTGGAAACCTCTTCCTGAGGATGAAGTGCCCATTAATCAAGAGAGAGAGCTCACGGAGGGTCTGAAGCAGGAGACCACAGAGGAGTCTCAAAGTGGAGATTCTGAGAATGACGAGTCAGAGGAGCAGTGGGGAGAGGAGGATGAAGTGCTGATGGAGAGTACGGAAGAGCAAGAAGAAAGTGCTGGAGAACTTGACGAGGAGAAAGGAGAAATGGATGAAGTACGGGGAGACATAAAAGAGGATGAATGTATGGTGATGCTGGATGATGAAAATGGAGTGAAAGAGGGGCATAAGACACCTGTAGATGAAGATCTCCTGGGAGGAAGTCTTGACGAGTTAATGGAGGATGTAGATGACGAACTGTTTCAAATAGAAGATGAGCTTCTTAAAGATGAAGAGTCTCTGGAAAGAGATGTAGATTCTGTTGAGGGAGGACCTGAGGAGTCGCAGGAAATGGGGATTTTAGAGGATGCAAATTAGACAAATGCAGCCTTGAGAAGAATGGCTCGTTTACCCACATCAAGGCATTTTTATTCCAATTTAAGGGTCTTTACACACTACATAGTTTTCATTGTTCTTGTTGGTCCAGGGATATTCAGTAGGAATTCAGGAGATCCCTGGGAGAGTCAGTGAATTTCTCACATCTTCCAAATAACCAATGAACCATATTCATTATTTTGAGTAGTGTAATGCATTACATTCATAATTTCCAGTATCAAGACATAACTGTTTGGTTATGAGGAATTCGTAGTGTGGAAGCTGTGACAGTCACAGAACGTTTGTAGATTGTGTAGCGTGAAAGGGCCCTTGTTCCTTAGCACCTTTTGTATAGCAAGCATGATGCACTGCATTGCCTTAACAAGCTTTAGAAGGGCTTCTCCTTCACCCAGTATACTTCATTGGGAGGGATCACTTTTACTAAGCATGGCACTGATTCCTACCATCCAGGTGTATGTGTCTTTTTTCATGAAACCATGCTGGGTTTGTTAAAGGTAGAATGCACACTTGTCTGCCAGGCTCAGGATTCCTTCTCTTTAAGCTGCTATCTAATATCTAAAGCAATGTTCAGTTAAATGTTCACTGATCTGCTCTTTTAGTTTCTTTAGTGGTAAACATACGTATCAGCATGGATTTCTCGGTTGCTGCCATGATTTTACTTACTGTTAGACCTGTTGTTTGAATCCATGCAACACTCCTACTTTGCAAAAGAAAACAGATTGTATACTGTTCATCAAAAAAAAAAACCAACTCAAAATACATATAGACAAATTATCATCATAAAGAACATGATTGACATGAAAGTACATAATGAAGCACTTTTTCCACATTTAGAAATCAATGTTTTGTTAATTGATACTCTTTGTTCATATTTTAGCAAATGTTGACAGAAGTGTATACTTGTTCTGCTTTTTTAAAATTTGTGAAGCCACTGTTTAAGATATGAGGTTTTACAATTTTTTGCATTTTTGTAATGTAATATGTAAGGGTGACTTAATAAGAAGTGCTCTTTTCTGTGATTCTCTTTTAGAATTTGGGATTTTTTCCAGCAATTTTGTATTTGAAAACCGCATCTAGTGTTTTGTTACGGGTAATGTGGGTAATTGTTACTTGTCTGGGGGGTTGTAATCAAATATTCAAACTAAATAAATAAAAATAAACATTAAATTAAATGCTGATTCATGATAAAAGTGTAACAGAATTTTATGCACACAAAATAACCTTTATTAACCTGCGTTCCATGGTCTAAAACATTTTACTCATCAAATGGTCCAGGATGTAATTTTGTTTGTTTTTTGTCGAACTTTTGTTCAGTTAATATATAAACTATTTGTGTGTAGGGCCTAATAGGTAAATTAACATAGAAAGACCTAACGTTTTGTATTAATAATCTTTTTTCCCGTATAAGGTTTAAAGGAATTATGAACAAACTAATAACTCCACATGACATCGTTACCAAACAACTTCAGCATTGATGCACCTTTGACACGCATTGCTGCTCTTGTACTGTCTTCTTCTAACCAAGGGGAGGTGGTAAAGACGCAGTTATTAAAAATCTAGCCAAATGTTTCTATTCATCAAGCCATTTAACCAACTCGTTTGTGATCTTAAGGGTTTTAAATGTTACAAACGCGAGTATTAAAATGAACACGGCTCTTGTGACAAGAACGCTATGCTCTTCTGAGATGCATCCTTTCACAAGGCATTAAATCGTGTTACAGCAAGGCTGAGGTGCTAATACTCTCCACCCTACGTTTTATATCTGTGGTAGTGAATGTGGAAAAATTCGATTTGTACTAATTTATACAGTGCCCAGATCGATTAAGGTCGGAAAGAGATAAAAGACAGCTCTTTTATACTAACGATTAATTCGACCTGAAGCCAGTGATAGAAGCACCAATATTTTTAAGAACTGTTTTAATTAAGCACACATTAATTACGCAAGATTTGAAGCAATCTGAGGAAAATCCCAGGGAGCACCTGCAATGTAGTTAAATGTGTAAAGGTAGTAAAAATCGTAGTGTAGTACACAAGGTTCCCAGAGAAACAGTAGCTTTCGGACAGATCTTCATTACCGGTGCAAGCAAAGTATTTCAAAGTGCTAATAGACATATGTCCGAAACGCAGTTTCTCTTGGAGACTTGTATACTACACTGCGATTTTTACTACCTATGCATATATAAATATATAGCTTATATACGTATTCATACGTCATGGTCGACGAGTTTTACAATCAACCTCACCCTTAACTGTAAACTTCTGAATGAGCATGGAACGCATTAATCAGTAGCGTAAGACAGAACCTGCAGTTGCGCAAGAGGGCGTGTTTAGTTGGGCTACCTGATGGTCACCATGACTTACCAATAGCTCAGTGGAGGGTGAGAGAGAAGAGGTGGATCGCTGGCTGGGGTGCGTTTCGATGTCAATTCTTATTTTGGACTTTTAACTACTGAACTGAACGGAGGTGAAAACTACTAAGACAACAAGGTAAGATCAGCGGTATTAATGCACTGTAAAGTCATAGTTATAGATTATACTTTTACAGCAGGATAGGAGGAATATTTAGTAGCAAGCGTTTAAAAATAGTGATCTCGAGAGAAGTCAAGTTTTGGAAACAATGTCATTTAGCCCATATTTTTCTGTTTCTATTTTTTTGCGTACATTTTTTAAAATCCATGCCCTGTCACATTGTCACCAATTGTGCGGTCTCTCATCCTGGGCAAATGTCTTGTTCCGTGAAGTTATTAAACGACGGAATTAATCTTAAATGTAGGATAAGCTTTTTGATGATGAACGTTAAGCTGCCGATCGCCCTTTAGCCTTTAGTCCTGATACGAAACGGGTTAATTATTAACTTTATGTTAGCCTACACAAGAACCTAGTGGTTCTTGGTTATTATATACATTGGGTATTTTATTCATTTATTTGATGTCAGTTACCCTGAAAGGAAAGACCATTACTAAGGTGTTCGGTGTGCTCTCTGTATGTAATGAAACTAACCAGATTCCCTCACATTGAGAAATACAGAAGTCAGTAAGACAAACAGGAAGCTTCTCTGCTTCAGACCTACGTGGAACTGAACAATTACTATTCCCCTCAAGTACATGTCACGTGTGCTGTATGGCAATGTCAGACAACTATAGCTATGGCATCAAAAGAGACGTATGCCTTCCAGCCAGACGCTGATGTATTATAGAGAAATAGTTCCCTAATCCAATCCCAGGCACCCATTGTCCTTTCCTGATTCATGTTTTCTCTGGCACTCCTAGCTGAACTCACAAACATCTTGGTAACCAGTTGAATGAGCAGGGAAAATATTGAACTTAAAGTACATGCATCCCCAGGTCTGATGATTACATCTAGGTTAAAAAAGGGGGCAAAATAAACTCAAAATTAAACGTTGAGGTAAAGAAAGTGCCCTGTGTTTTGGAGGAGTAAGTATTTTGCCAATAGGAACACTACAAAGGGAAATATAAAGATAGCATTCATGCTTTTCCGCCTGCCAAGGAACTGCTAATGTGACCTCCCCCTCCATTAATTTCATTTATAATTCATCAAAGTCCCTTTTCATCTTTTATTGGAAAAAGACTCCCCCTCTGCCACCCACACATACTGAGTCAGTAAATAAACCCAGTGCCATTTTTTAAAATCAAGATGTGACCCGGTTTATTTTAGGCATTTATATATGCAAGAAAGCAATTCTATATAAGATTGCTTAGTTCTGAGAAGTCTTTACTGAGTGGTGATGCTGTTTTGACATGTCAAAGCCAGCCTTCTTAATATTGTCTGTCATCTCTTAGTGCATCAGAGCCAATGCAAATTTTGTTTTTTCATTTCATTCTTTTTTCCGTTTGAGGTAGAATGAAAATTGAATTAGATTTTAGATTTGAGGAGCTTAAAAAAACTTAAATAAACTTCTGTCTCATTTAAGTTACTTTTCAAGTGTCAATTGTCCTAGTGCAACACAATCTTAGTTGTTCTACTTTAGTTGTTAAAATTAATGAAATTATTGCATGAGTGATTGGTCCACTGCAGTCCACATTTTAATAAGCCTTAAACCTATATTCAGTTTCACTATAACACAACAATTTTCTCCTGATTGTAACATATCACTGTCACCATAGGAGATTCCAGTAGTACTGAATTGAGAGACAGTTGTGGATGCTTTGAGATGAGCTCTTTCTGAATGATTGAGTACTAGAGGACTGACCTTCTAAAGTGATTATGAATATGTGAAGTGTGACTGACAGCTGCTTAAACATGCATGAGAGGCCTGATCCAGCCTGCACCCAGCTGAGCTGTTAGCACATACCCCACTCTCTCTTCACATAATGGCTGGAGCTTTCTTTTTCTTAAAAAATCCCACTTCTTGATTAGACTCTTGGAGAGTCCTTCACCTTGTCCAGTCAGTGTGCTAACCTGTTTTTTAAGTCTCTTTCTAAAATTTGGCTATAACCTTTCACAAGCGTTTGAGAGGTAAAATGGCATGGATCTGGGCTCTCTGGTTTTGACAGATGTATGTTCCACACAAGCCTGTGTCCTGGAGGGCTCTCTGATATGACCAGACTGAGTGAAGTCAGGTGGCAGCGTATGCCCTGCCGATCTGAACGTCAACATCCCATGGGCATGTTGGTGGGTGTTTGAGGAGTTGTGCTTTCCCCAGCTCTCTCCTCTGCTCCGGAGTGGTGAGGGAATTGAATGTGCCCATCTTTAGTCTTTTGTGGAACACACATCTTTTTTCTCTGTTTCATATTACTGTTTTTATATCTCACTCTCATACTCTTTGTGATCATTTGAGATCTGTACAATGCATAAATGTTACCTGATAGTGGCTGCATGTTTACAGTTTATTGACTTGTTCTATAATAAAATCTCTGTTGATGAGCTGATACAAAGTACAAAGTTTACTGAAAGGGATGGTTTAATACCAGAAACTGATATCTATATATGCTTTATGGATAAAGAGTGTAAGTTTTATATGCATACATACATACATGCATACATACATACATACAAATATATATATATATATATATATATATATATATATATATATATATATATATATATATATATATATATATATATATATATATATATACTTTCTGAATGCATTTCAGATATAAATAATCCGATTTTCTTATCAAGGCTTCATCTGTCCCTTTCATTCAGTTTGAAGCTCATTAAAGTGACTATAAGTGACTTTAAGTAAAATTACTGTAGGCAGACTTTGTATGAAATATTACATACTTGTCATTCACAAACTATTACACAATAGTTACAAGAAGCCAGGTTGAATACTACTTGCAATGCATACAGTCTGTCTGTTTTAAAAACAGTCTCTCTATGGGTCTGCAATGAGCCCACAGCTTTCCTGTGCATTAGAGCAGTTACTATGTTTGTTCTTTTCATCGGTATGAAATTTAGAGGCAGTTGTTATCAGACTGAAATTCCTGGGCCCTCAGCATGTTTAGTTTTGCTTGAGCTACAATCTTCTGTTACACCATGGCCACAGTGCACCTGTCCTCTGAGTTCACCGTAAGCTGTGACACCCCCACTGTTGTCATGGTGACAGCACAGCAGCAGAAACCAGTTGTGATCAGTGTAAGAACGATGCTGAGCTATGAAACTCACCAGGCTTGCTTTCCTGCAGCCTAATACTGACAGCAGGTGTGTGTGTGTGTGTGTGTGTGTGGTTGGGGGAGTCAGAAAGAGAAGAACAGAGAATCTTAAAGAGAATAAGTACAGCGTAAATGACACGGCTGTTCATTAGTGTGGGATTCGGAGAGGGGGAGACTGAGAGGTAAGGAGCAGCCGTGGGAGCATAGCCTCTTAGGGAGAGAGAGGGTCTGAAGGAAAGGAAAACACTGCTCATCTAGTGTGCAAGTTTGTTTAATGGAGACAGGCTGAGTGAGTGTGTGTTTATCTTTGCAAAAAAAAAGGGGGTGGTGGTGGGGGGCTACTGTCCCTCTAAATCACGTCACACAAAATGCATTTAGGTGTGTATGTTGCCCATAGCCTGTTTCCTCTGGAGTAGCCATCACCAACAGTCATATCCCTCCCTGGTGAACAAGAGAGATGTGCACAGAGAGACTTGTAGAATGATGGATCTGTACTGAAAGCAAAAATTATCTCTAAAATATGTATAGCTATAAAAGGTTGAATTTCTTCACCTCTCTTCTCTCAACTACAAACACAGCACCATTCTCAATAATGCTAAGAAATTCTGTTACTCTACCAGATCTGTGATTATTTTAATGTAATATTCACTATCTGCTTTATGAATTGATCCTCATTAATGGGTCTTTATATTAGAACTTTGTGCAGTTTAATGTTATAGTACTCACTAATGAATGAATACATTGATTATTCCCAATACAACCTTTTAACATCCTGCTATTTTCAAAAAACCTTAGCTAGTCTGCTCTATAATATACACAGCACATGCTGTTTGTCTTGCTGTTTGTTCCATGTTAGTTAAATCTTAACTGTGGTTTTCCTTAGCTGCTGTCCCATATAGAGCAAGGGGGAGCTCTAGAGCTGCTGTCTTGTGTAGAGCAGGGGGACAGTTGTAGAGCTTTTGTATAGCAGGTGGGAAACATGCGGTAGCAGCTAGTTGTCCGTGCACAGTAGATGAGGTGAAGAGATGAAGTGCAGCTTCTGAAGGATTTGGCTTACAGCTCTCACTTATCACTTATGTCATACATTATCCATCATCTTATATCCTAAAGAAGTTACCTCAGAAGGAGAATGGGATTATTGGCCAAATTGGTCTGTGCCATTGGACACAACACAGAGTCCACCATAAGCCCTTGATCTGTGCATGTGTTATGTGAGTGTTTGTAGAGCTCATGTCAATGTGTTGGCAGGTGTTGTAACTATTTTATAATAACTCTTTGCTTTATAACACACTTTGCGGTATTGATGAACATGTAACTTTCTCTCGTTCTCTTATTTTTCTTTTGTTCACTCATGACAAACATTTTCATTCAGTGTAATTTCTGCCACTTTAAGCAGCATTCCCTGTGGCAGTGCCCTTTTAAGGGCCCCATTGGATGTCATGCAGGAGAGCCTGAGGATCTTGGCTGTCTGCTTTTCTTCACCCTTGCTTTGAGCTGCAGCTCCTGCTGAATGTCTTCATCGCCCAGTGGCCCGGCCTCGTGCACGGGGCAGCCTCAGTGCGTCCCAGGCTGTCTCGGGCCATCCTCCCAACCTGGTTGGTTTCTGTGCTTTACTTTTTTTTTTTTTCTCCCTCAGATTACACATCTAAGAAGGACAATGAGGTAGGACTGCTGGCACCTCGCACTGGAGAAGAGAGAGATCATCAAAGGGTGCACTTCATTTTGTATTCGACTGAGACGAGTGACCGTGCTGTGCTGAAAGACGAGGGGGTGTGGTAAGCTTGAAGTGCTCAGCCCTCCTGGGCAGACTGGCAGTGATGAGGATGACTAGTGATGTGGCCTGGCTGCCCTACCTGCAGCTGCTGTGCAGTATGTCCGCCCTGTGGGCTTATCCCTTCAGACCACCTCTGGACCTGGATGTGATTCCCAGAACCACTGTCCTCTACACTGGTATGAGCCTGTTATTTCCTGGCCCATCTTCCATGCCCTCCCTGTTACAGAGTTACACTCTGTGTGTGTGTGTGTGTGTGTAGTTATATGTTAGATAATCCTACTCTGCTGAAGGTTTCTTATGGCAGTACTGTCAAAGGCAAATGCAGAGGAACATTATGGCAAATTAGTAAGCCTATATTTTTTAAATCTGAAGATGCTCCTGCCCAATAATAACCCCAACAGCATGGTTCAGAGTCAAAGACATTAAGGCATTATGAGGTGACTTGAGACTTCCTTTTATCTCCTGAGTGGAGTTATACAGGCGTGGGGAACGCAAGGTGTCAAACTCTTAAACGTACAGTGCGAGCGAAGGGTTGGCTGTCCCGAGATCTGCACTGACTCGACCATGCAGGGCACTGACGCAGCAGACGATGGCTACGGCAGAGCCTCAGGGTTGAGCAGCACCAGTCGGCTCTTGCTCCACAAACACGGGGAGGGACTGTCTTCTGCTTCTGACCCGCTCCTCTAGCCCCTTCTCACTGAGAATGTGTGCAAAACCTTGAATCTGGCTTAGCAACCAGACTGGCAAAGCTGAAGTGTTTTTGTATCATCCATTGATGTTTGTAACTGATGGAGGATGGGCTTGTGTGTTTTTTCGCCTTCAGCAGTGAGTGATGATAGTGCTGATGTAAGTTGTCTCTGTGTGTGTGTGTGACTGTGTGTCTGTATGCATATGCGTGGGTATTTGTATGCAAATGTGTGCCTGTAATCTTGTCATACTATCGTTCATCTCAGGTCCATCCACACTCGGCGTCCCTTCCGTTTTTCTCTCCCTCATACCACACCTCTCTGCAACACATATTCAATCTTTTTGCGCCTGCCAAGGACATATCTATTCATTGAGATACTTAGCAACACTTCCAGCATTTACCAGCATCACGCAGGGCTAGTGAGGTGTCTGGGCTTTGCTCCACTCCACCTCTCTTTTCATTTATTGGCCCTGTGAGCATTGATAAAAGGAGATGTGTAGGAAAGAGAGACATCAATTAGTCTAATGAGTACTGAACTTCACGAGAGAGATTGCAAGAGCGAGTAGGTGATAGAGACAAATGGGGGTCAATGCATTTCATGAAGCAGCAAATATAAAATGGGATACAACACTATGTAAATCTGAGAAGTCAGTTATGGTTATACATGCATGGACAGGACTGTATAAAACAACAAAGATGAAAAACCCATGAAGGGGATTGGATGTTTACTTTCTTTAAGAGATCATGCCCAATTGATCCATGCTTGACATTTATCAGTATCGCTTTAAAACTACAAATAAAACAGCACTATGAAACAATCAGAACCTGCTAGTCACAATACCCCGAGCCCAACACATCAGCTCACTGTAACCCCTCGTCACCTGTGAGTATTTACACTTGAACACACCAAACATACTACAGCTGATGATCAACATGCAGGTACGCTCCGTGCTTGTGCAAAAAACAAAACAAAAAACAAAAACCTCTCCCAAAGAGGGAGGTGCAGTAGCAGTAGGTAATGTGAAGGTAATGACATGTTCCCTGTTCTCTAAATTTTTAGCACAACAAGCTACTATCCATACAGCAAAATATAATATTTGCCTAGCACACTGTATCAGTAGATAAAGCCACAATGTGTGAAACCCTTATGCAGTTTATCTTGTTTTGTGACTGAACAGCCAATCAGAAAATTCTCCCTCACGGCCGACTGCTGACGGCAGTTCAACATGCACAATTGCCCAAACATCACTGGCGATCACCAACTATAGTTAACTGTGTGGAGTACGAGCAACAGTTGGTCACCAAAGCCCTCCAACGTCCTGACGCCATCCATTGGCCGATAGTCGATAGTTTGTCACTAGACTAAGGCATAAATCAGCACTTAATAACTATGTTTCACTCTTAACTGTGTGATGTGGTAGCATGGAGAGAGGGCCTGTCTCCACATGGGTCTGTGCACTCCACAGTAGGGCCTCTCCCTGCACTGAGCTGGCAAGCTCCAACTTGACAACAATAACAACAACAACACACACACACACACACACACACACACACACACACACACACACACACACACACACACACACACACACACACAACTAATGTCCGGTGTTGCCTAGAACCTATTAATTGTTTTCCTGTGGAGGGCGACTGTGGCACGCGGTGGAGGGGGTGTAACGAGGTTGATTGTTATGTGTTGAGAGGAGTCTAACACGGCCTCTAACGGGTGGAAGGTCAGCGAGAGATATACACAGTAGATACATTATGTAACAGTATGACGTTTATTGCAATATTAGCTATATGTACCTTAGACTGAATATTGTGGTGTCATAAAACTGCTGCATTTTTTGGAATTCACTATACTATATTATTTTACATTCGCCTTAGTTACACAATCGTTATTAATTTCAGCTAATTGTAGTGCTTTGTCAATAAAGCTTCATTGACTTGAACAGGCCAGAAAATTGAGAGAAAGAGATGGTTGAATAAAGGTAGGGTTGTGCAACAGAGGAAAACTGAGTTTGAACACAATGAAGCTGTATTTGGTGGAGAGGAAGAGCTCATTTCAGGTGTAGAGTCAGGAGACTTTGGAGCCTGTCCCCGTGGGTTTCTCCCAGGCCGAGCAATTACTTCAACTCACACAGAAAGCAGAAGGACTGCATAGTATAGAAAAAAATATTGTATTGTGTTATTGTGGTATTGTGGTATATTACAATTGCAGTTTGTCTTCAGATATAATAAAAAAACAACAGCAACACATTTCTGTGGCCTAGATGCGATATGGTTAAAGGCTGGTGTGCATTATTATGAACAAAATGATTCATGTTTGTTGGATCATGTGAATGCTGCAATTCATCAACTCCCACAAAACATTCTGGGACATCTGAGAATGGTCAGAATGTTCATTGAACACAATAAAAAACAGTTATTTGTTAAAGGGTAATTTAGATTTATTGGTATTTCCAAATAGCCAGAGAATGAGTTATTGCTTGAGCTTATTGCTCACAGGTGAGTATGCCTCCGCAGTGTGCCTGTTCCTCTCATGTGGTCGTGTGGGAGGGACCTGGATACTGTCCATACAAATTCAGGGTTTACTTTTTGTCTTCTGGGTTAATGCCCTCATGTACTCTTATGTCATTACAAGGCTTTTCTAAAGATGAGTTAATGCGTAAAGGAACCGCGTGCTGGGTGTAGCTTGTAATAGCCCTGCCCAGACACCCCGAGAAAGCCCCAGCCACTGCTGCTCTAGTTGAGTATGGTGTATGTCTGTGTGGGCAGTGGTTCATGCAACAGTACACTCAGAGGAAGGTTCCATAGCCAGGGAGAGAACAGCACAATGGAATGCAGGGTCCAGCATGAATACAGCAAAAATACATACAAAACGGCTGCATGTGTAAAAGTGCACCCACACACTCGCATGCGTGTGCACAACCCCCATAATTGTGGTTGTTAATTATTAAGGGCCCTGCCCCTGAGTGATTTTGAATAAAATGTTGGGCTGAAATGTCAAAGTGAATACTGCACCATGATTTTGCTGGTCTAGCCTGGATAAAGCATTCATAGATGTGTACTCAGTAAATGATCATCTGTGGCAATACAGACACGCACTCTCTCTCTCTCTCTCTCTCTCTCTCTCTCTCTCTCTCTCTCTCTCTTCTCACTTAGTCTCTCTCATTGTCTTTCATTTTTTCGTTCAAACTCACATTTCAAATCCTTTTAAAAAAAAAATCTAACATGATAAATTTCTTTCTTTTTGTTTTTTATCAAACATTCAGACAAATTTAGAGATATTAATTGGAGATGTTTTTCATGTATCACTGATTATTCTGGAGCTCTTTCTCTCTCTCTCTCTCTCTCTCTCTCTCTCTCTTTCTCTCTCTCTCTCTCTCTCTCTCTCTCTCTCACACACACACACACACACACACACACACACACAAAAACTGAATCATGTCATGACCTCATACTGATTAGCTGATTATCAGTGGGACATTTACACATTAACAAGAAGTGCTGTTAAGCTTTAAAAGCTGTGTATGTGTGTATAGATGGGTGAGGAGTGACTTATTTAAAACAGGCACTAAGCTGCTAAAGAAACTGGAATGTGGAGATTGTAATCAATATGCAGACATTTGAGCTGTGAATGGACACTGTTTTTCTGTATACTTCTGTAGTATATATTGTGAATATTGTGGTCCCATCTGTGTTTACAGAGCAGGTATAATTGGTATTATAGATGGAAATTGGGTTTTCTTGGCTTTTGCCCAGCTGGGTGAGGTATGGTGCGGGGTCTGTACTGTCTCGCCTGATTCTGTGAGCCACGGGTGCTGGATTACACTCCAGCTTGACAACAAAAAAGGTAATTACTCATCATGGAATCTTAGAGCCCAGAAACTGAAGATCTCCCACTGTATAAGCCAGTTCTACGAGCACTTCTAGAGCTGGTAAGGGGGAGGGGTTGGTTGTGTGGGGTTTCTGTCTGTGATGACATCGTCATTACATGCTTGTTTGCTTTGTGACACAGTTAAAGCTATTAACCTGTGTCCATATAATCATAGTCTGGTCAGGTTAACCTTATTTACAATTAATTTAGAATATTTAACCACTGGCTTTGCAATGCTTCTGATCCATCATGTGTGGTACACTAATGAAAGGTAGTGTGTATTATGTGCATGTAAAATACAGGCCAAACGTTTGATAGCAACACTAAGTTTATAAAAAAATAAGAAACAATTTTTTCAAGTGATAACAGGCAGTGAAATGTTTATTAACACAGAACAAAAGGCTCCATTTAATCCCAGCCAGACAGATTCAAGGCATCCTGTCATGAATTCTTAGCAGGTATATTGCTGCTATTGCATTTCAAACCTTTAGACATTCTTTCTTTGTGACCAGTGGGATGTGCTTTATTCGAGCAGTCAGGTTCTTCCCATAGGAGCTCCACTGGAGAGAGAGAAGGCCAGATCATTTGTCTAAGTACACCTGGTAGTTCTTCCTTGTCTAAATAGTTTTCACAAAGTTTAAAGGCATTTCAAGTTACCCAGAGGATCAATGTTTGCTACTTTATTTTGGCCTATATTTTATATTTGTGTCCTGTTGTAGCTCTGTGTGTGTGTGGGTGTGCGCGTGCATGCATGCATGTGTGTGTGTGCATGTGTGTGTGTATGTGTGCGTGTGCGTGTGTGTATGCGCGTGTGTGTGTGTGTGTGTATGTGTGTGTGTGTGTGTGTGTGTGTGTGTGAGCATGGAACACAGAAACATCAGTCACACAGCAAAGACGAGAGAGGTGCTCTATTGCTGCTTACTCCAGGTGGACCACAAGTGGTTCTTTTATACTACTCCTGCAGGATGGAGGTCACAGTAGAATTACTGTAGTCAGGAAAACTCCAGGAAGTGCATGAGCTGTCTGATTACAGGTGTTTTTGAGGGCATAGTCTACACTCATTTTGTTGTCTCCTGCTCAGTTCGTCAGAAAATGGCACTACTTCTGTGTAATTTGTGATTGCAGGTTTTATCACTACTTTATACATCAAATGTGATTTATTGACTCCATGGCTATGACTAAGCATAGTAGTGAACTGTGAGTTCCCTACAACATATTGTACATTGTAATACTGATCTGACTGATCCTTTTCTTCTTCTTCTCATTTGCTTGTGTTATGTGCTGCTTTATCTGTGATCTTTGGTTTGCTTTTCTGCATGTGTGTGGATGTCTGTATGTGAGAAGTTTTGTGGTGTTATGTGTTATCTGTAGAGAGGTTTTTGTGAAATCTTTGAGTGAGTTAAATAGTTTTGCCAGTGTTCTGTAGATAAAGTTAGCCCGACACGTGCGCATACAACACACACCCATAGAGAATAAGTGTATGAACTTAAAGTAAAGCTTGAAGCAAGTTACAAAATATGTGCCTGTGTTTTTTTTTTTATTGAGAGATAGATATTAAGGGAACACTGTATAAGGCATTGTGTTTGTGTGGAGCACTACAGAAGGAAATGAGAGAGCTATGTCAGCAGGGAGTCACAGGGAGGCCCATCATCTCTCTTTCTCTCTCTCTCTCTCTCTCTCTCTGAGACTCCCCTCTGTCACTCTCCAGCTTTGACATGCATCTCCCACCTGCTGATTGAAGGCTGTTAATGAAGATCATGATGCAGAATACAATCTGTCCCTCACCGTATATAGAGGTGTTCTGCCAGAGGCGCCCACACAGGAGAGGAAGGATGTGAAGCGTGCTTGTATGTGTGTGTGTGTTGGTCTGTCCTTGTTGCTATGTGTCACTGCTTTTCCAGTATCAACAGAAAAACACAGTCACATAAACATGTCATCGCCAGCAGAATGGATCTATGTAAAGAGAACTAGGAAACAGGGATACATTAGTGTAACTGCTCTACACATGTTGCTCTGGAAGGGCCCTTCCTACATTTCTGACACTCTGTGTGTGTGTGTGTGTTTCAGGGCTGTGGGGGTGCAGGCGTTTTAGTGACGCAGCTCTGAACTACAGTACCCTGCTGCTGGAGGAGGAGGCTGGTGTGCTGTACGTGGGTGCCAGAGGGTCTCTGTACGCCCTGCACGCGCCCAACATCTCCGGCTCCAGACGCACCGTAAGCGCCACTCGTTCAGCCTGCCCTGCAGGGTTCAGTGTCCTTCACTAATCTTTCTCTTGTGATTACCTGTATGAGTCATGCAAAGCCACTACCCACATTTGCATGCAAAAGTTGTCAGAATAATATAACAAAAAATATGTTTACACACTTGAGATATCAGTACCACTAGGTGTTTCGAAATAGTCACAGGAAATGCATTACCCGGAATGTGACTTGATGAGATTAGGGGTAAAGAAATTTGTTAATTTTTCACTTGTGCAGATTGACTGGGAGGCGCCAGAAGACCAGAAGCAGCTCTGCCTGAACATTGGGAAAGATAACAAGGTGGAGGCCTTTATTTTCACTTTTGTGTCTCGACCTCTGCTCACTTCTCTCTACCTCACTGACACACATTCAATTCCTCTTACAGACAGAGTGTTTCAATCACATCCGATTCCTGCAGAGGTTCAACAGCACCCACTTGTATACTTGTGGAACTCATGCTTTCAGTCCACTATGTGCATATATTGTAAGTAGGACTGCAGATCTTAAATGTCATATATCTAATGTTTATCTAATTTTTAATTATGCTTAAGACTTCACTCCCCCAGAGGTTTTTAGGCTGAATGATATGCTTGTTCCATTGTGCTTTTCCAGAACAGTGGAGAGTTTAAGATTTCTTCTGTGTTTGAGGAGGGTCGGGAGAAGTGCCCATATGACCCTGCAAAAGGCTACACTGGCCTGATTGCTGGTAAGTCACTAATCACCAGCCATTTACACAGTAGCCTTTTTAATGCTATTTTCAATATTCCTGTTTTAATGCCATTCCTGTATAATCTTGGACCCATCCCTCCTGTCAGATGGACAGATGTACACAGCCTCTCAGTACGAGTTCTGGAGCTCTCCAGACATTCGCAGGAACTCGCCAAACCCCACACTAAGGACAGAGGATGCCCCCACTCGCTGGCTTCATGGTCAGTTTATCCCAGCACATGGCAAGCATTTCTGATCCATCACGCTCTTTATAGACAGCCGGCTGCATTGTCGCAGGTGTCCAGCTGAATGAATTCCCATGCCCACTTCCTGCATGATTTATTGTTTACATCACTGCTTGCCTACAGTGCATTTAAGACACCTCTTCCGTTTTAATACAGCACTGTTTTTTCCCCATCACTTCCTGCTGTGGTTCAGAGGGATTGCAGGCTGTCCTGTCTGCTGTGGCGGTACTGTGTGTTAATGACGTGTTTGTGTGCTCCCTTACAGAGGCGGACTTCGTGGGCTCAGCACTGCTGAGGGAGAGTGTGAACAACTCTGTGGGGGATGACGACAAGGTGTACTTCTTCTTCACGGAGAAAAGCGAGGAGCACACCCCATACTTCAGCCACAGCAGGGTGGCGCGCGTGGCCCGCGTGTGTAAGGTACGGCGCAAGGCACTCCTGCTCCCGGCACACATTCCTAACCTCCAGACCCCATCTTATCCTGTGATGGATGTCAGGGAGCTGCGCACTGACAGTTCATTTGCTGAAGTGCCGATGAAGTAGGAGCTAGGCAGCATTTTACCTTTTACGTGTCTTTGCATAACTGAAACGACTTTAGGTTTTGTGAAATAATCTAATACGTTCCTTGTTTTATCACCAGAATTCGATTTGAACAGAGACATCTGTTTTCATTATAGTCTACAGTCTTGTACATGCACTCATAAACACTAAACCCACTAAACCCACTTAAAAGGGAGGACATGTATTTGGGGTGGGGGTGTGTGTGTGCATGTGCTTGAGCACCAGAGTATTTTCTTCTCAGCGGGGAAAGCACTTTGTCCTCAGAATGCTCGTAATTTCAAGTGTAGCTCTCCACAGGGCCCCTAACAGCAGCGCCTGTCTGGTTCACGCTTCTTTTACCCAGGCGTTCCTCTGTGTCCACCCTCTCGACCCTGTGGTTCGGCGTCAATGTCCAATCACTGTGCCAGCCTCGCATGACCACACGCTCTGGGATTTCACCCGGCACTCAACAACTGCAGCATGTCCACGTTTATTTAGCTTTTCTTATTTGCTCGTCGTGTCTCACACTGATGCTCCACCCCCGCAATGCTCGCTGTTTCCTGGGTAACACCTCCTGCTCACTGGAAGCTTATTAGTGAGGGCCCTCCTGTTTCCTCGGGCAGGATGCTCTGGTGTGGCTGGCATTAGGAGTCTGGCACAGCCTTCAAGGTCAGGACGCAGCTGGCTGCTTATTTAATGCCGCATTGACAATGACAGGTTCACACTGAACTACAAGTCCCATCAGCTCAATCCAAACCTCAGCTGCTACTGCTAGCTGAATATTGACCTGGTTGCTCCCTGCCTCCAACGCTAGTGGCAGACAGCGTGCAGGGCTTTTGGAGACTAATCGTCTTTCCTTATGATCCTTCACTTGGTTCTAAGCCCATTTCACACCAGATATGAGAAGCTTGGAATATTTATGAATGCTGCCAACGTGGTACTGGTCGATCTGTGTCAACTGGCTGTGTGGAAAAAGTAACTGGACTTTTTGGAAAATGGCTCTGTCTTTCTGTCATTCATGTAGAAAATTAGGTTGCGTTGGTGTATTTATTTACCAACGCAGGGCAAGATAAAGCCAGGAGGAGGGCAGAAGCTGTACCGTGCCTGAGCTGATCCTGGTGCCGGCAGTGTGCACGTGGTGACCTGAGCAGGCTGCTGGGCACCGCACAGCCTTGCTCTTCCAGCCCACACAGCAGGGTCACTTTAATGAGGAGATTAAGCTTCATTATCTGCATGCCTGCAGTGAAATGCACTATAAACACAAACTTGGTGAGGCTTTGCATAAACTAAAATTACAACCATTGTCCTCCTCAATGTCCTCTGTAAATCAAACAGAATGTACATCAGAATGTACTTTGTTTTTGTTTTATTTCAGTGTTTTTTAAATTTGTTTGTTTGGCCATAGTACCTAAAGAGAAATTGTAGGTTTTTGTTCAGGATGATTACAGAGTTTTATTTTCAATATTTAATCTCACTGCAAACACTTTCACTAACACACCCATTATTCACCAGTGTTCAGTTCAGTCGGTCCTGGGACATTTGTTACACAGCTGTGTCAGTGACATGGAGGAGTCTCAGTAATGGGTGTGATGCTGGTGCAGACACACTGAGACACAGCTATGTTTCTGGAGGTTTTCATCACAGTTGTGTCGCTTGAGAGTTGATAGTCCGCAAACAAGTCTATCCATTCAACAGTGGTCAAAAACCAGTTCTGGTAGAGTCAGAAGATCTGCTGCTAATTCCAGGAGATGATCCATTCTCTTCCATTTCTTTTAAGATGCTGTTGTCACGTGCTTCAGTGCCGTTCATGGTGTTGGGCCTGTTTCAACACAGGGGCCCAAGGGAGACTCCAGACCGGGCGAAAACACATGCTGACATGTTTGGCAGAGAGTTCAATAAAAGCGGTCCTCCTCTAGGGAGGCAGCGTGAAAATTAAATTTGCCCCATCCAACTGACAGGATGTACAATGTCTTCCTTAAGAGAAAAAAGCCCCAATCCAATCCTATCCAATCTGTTCTCATTTCCCACCATGCTCCTGACAGCAGAATAAAGTACTAGTGCCAAGAGCAGCTAACTGTTCCATGAATGAAAAAACAGAGGCAAACTTAAGCGTGCTTCGCATTTGGCCCGAGTCTCAGTTTTCACTAATAGAATTTAAGGTTAAGTTTCCCAGCGCAGCAGGACTGTAAACCTTTACTGACAGGTTTAGATTTCCTGTTGCACTTGCTTGAGGCAGAGTATAGTCTCAAATGCAGGAAATAGTAAATGCCTATTAAATATTGAATGTTTAATCTTTATATATATGGTGTCAATATTAAATGCTATACAGATTACTTAATGGGTGCAACATGCTAATTCCTGTGAAGACCTTTTTCCTGTTGGTGTCCTTTATGCTTGTATTCATTATGTCTGTGTGAAGGCTCTGTCCGAGGTATGTATGTGTTTGTGTATGTGTGTGTGTGTGTATGTGTGTGTGTGTGTTTGTGTGTGTGTGTGTGTGTGTATGTGTGTCTGTGTGAAGTCTCTGTCCATGTTGTGTGAGTGTCTGTATGTGTCTGTGTAAAAGCTCTTTCCGTGGAGTGTGTGTGTGTGTGTGTGTGTGTGTGTGTGAGAAGGCTCTGTCCATGATGTGTGTGTGTGTGTGTGTGTGTGTGTGTGAAGGCTCTGTCCATGATGTGTGTGTGAGTGTGTGTGTGTATGTATGTGTGTGAAGGCTCTGTCCATGGTGTGTGTGTGTGTGTGTGTGTGTATGTGTGTGTGTGTGTGTGAAGGATCTGTCCATGGCATATGTGTGTGTGTATGTGAAGGTTCTGTCCATGGTGTGTATTTCAGTGCTGGGTTGTCTTACTGCAGCTCTTCTTTGCTCACTCTGCTCTGCTTCTCTGCAGCGGGACCGCGGTGGCCTCCTGACCCTGCAGAAGAAATGGACGTCGTTCCTGAAGGCTCGTCTGGTGTGCTCGCTGCCTGCCTATGAGTTCCACTTCAACGTGCTGCGTGGTGTGTTTGTGCTGGACGACACCGGAGCCCAGGATGCTGTTCTCTACGCCATCTTTGGACTGGAGTGGTAAGTGTTTGGGCTCCTTTATGCGAGGCTCTCCCTTTTGTGTGATATGAAGCCTTTTATCGTGGGCTGAGCTCCAGCACCTGCACCTGGCTCGGAAATGCTTTCCTTCTGAAGGTAAGCCTGACTTTTTCAGTCTGTGTCTGGATTGACCTGGCCATGCAGCTGAGATGGAGATGAGCTGCTTGCGTGGAATCTGCTCCAAGAACTGGGTGAGGAAGCTCTAGCTGATGAGGATCGTGCTGGCTGGGAGCAGCAGGGTGGGAGTGTTTGACTGGGCCGAGTGGGCTGGGTGGACTATGTGCCTGGGGCTCAGTGAGGCTCTTGCTGAGCATGCCTGCTCTGCTCAGAAACCCCCACAGAACACCGCTGACAGGTTTTCTGGACTCCTGGAGTGTGTGTTATCTTTTATTCATAAGCTGATCGACCTCGCGGAGGAGATTTGAAGATGCGCAGGTGCAAAACTTTCTTGCCAAAACCTGCGAACGTGTATGTGTGTGTGTGTGTGTGTGTGTGTGTACTTGTAGTCTGTAGCAGGGACCTGTTATCTGCTATTTGCTTCACTGTGTGAACATTGTATCTAATGGTTTTCGGCTTTCTTTTAAAAAACATTATTGAGCCAAGCTATAATGCTAGCAAAGAGGTCAAAAAGTGGAGTTCTGAATGAGGTGAGGGCGTGTTTTGGTGCTTCTGATATCAGGAGATGGATCGTTTTGATGAGTTAGCAGGCTGGTTTGAGCTTTGACACATACAAGCTTATGAGCAATGAGAGATGGACACGTGAACAGAGAAGCGCGTGGTGTCTGCTGACTGAGAGACAACAGGGCAGAGGTGAAAGAAGAGAGGATAGAGTCAGAGAGGGCATTATTAGTATGTATTAGTATGTCATCTGAGCTCTGAGTAGCTGTTTGAGGTGACCTACAAGGTCAGTTTGAACTGTTGTTTTTTTTCCTGTGCTCACATCATAAGCTGTAGCAGAAAGTGTGTGTGTGTGTGTGTGTGTGTGTGTGTGTGTGTGTGTGTGTGTGCGTGCATGCGTGCGTGTGCGTGTGTGTGTGTGCGTGTGTATATTTGCCCGTGTGTGCACATTTTTCATTGACAGTGTTTGTGCACTCCTGCGACTCTGGCAAGAAGAAATCAGGCAGACACTCTTAAACCAAAGTGCTCCCTGGTCCCGATACTTCTCCACTGTTGGTCTCTTCTCTTTGAAGCTCTTGCATCTCTCTTCACTCCATGCAGTTTGCTGTCTCCCTGTTCTGGTGCCACTCTCCCAGTCCCTGTCTCCCTGCCACTCTGTCCACTCGGCAGATGAATGGGTCGGAGCTCTTGATGAGATCCGCCCCTGTCCCGCTCTCCTTCCCCCATCCCGCTTTCATCATATCCCTTGCACACTTTTTGATACATCTGTAGTACATTTTCCAAGTTGCCATGGTTACCCTGAGGGCCTATGAAAGCTCTGTGCCAGCATGCCGAGACCTTGAGAAACAAACACAGGAGGGGAGGCTCAGAGGCGGGGATTGTGAATACTGGCAGGCCTGGAGTGATTCAGTACTTTTTATCAGTGCATGCATCTCTTTCTCTCTCTTGGCCCTTTGCATCCTTCAACACAAACATTCAAAAGAATGGCAGCATTAAGTCTTAAGTTTTGTCTTTGACATATTTGCTGGAGTTTTTGGCTGTGCTTGTGTTGAGGTTGCACTAAGTGCAGTAAATGCCACTATCACTCTTCAGGAAAAGCATCAAAGCCTCAGCCATCTGCCGCTACTCCATGGCGGATGTCCGGCAGGCCTTCGATGGGCCCTATATGGAGAGCACAGAGGATGGCAACCCCAGAAGTGCAGAGTACACAGGGAAGATACCAGAGCCACGGCCCGGATCGGTAAGATTCTCTCTCTCTCTCTCTCTCTCTCTCTCTCTCTCTCTCTCTCACTCACTTACACACACACACACACACATATATACACACACTTACACACACACATTACCATCCTGCTCTGATGCAGCCAACTGGCCGATTCCGTGTGTCCAGCTGTGGCTCGGGTTTCTGGAGTGGCAGCAGCCCTGCGGGGCACACGGATACAGGATCAGACTAAAGAGAGCGGTGCTGGGGGAGCAAACCCCAAATGCTCATATCATCAGAGCTCATTGCTGTGGAGATTAGGAGCAGGCAGAAATGCCTGGCTGATAAAGTGGGGTTGATTTTCAAGCCCTGATGTTTTCTAATGAGCGCCTTCGTGGGCTTGTGACATCTCATATTTCAGTTTCAGTAGCTGTTTAGTGTGTCCCAGAATTTTTGAGAATAAAGACTTATGATTTGTCTCCCAGCTCAAAGAAACTCCCAGGACAGCAATATAGAAGCCGTTGGTGGCAATACATGCTTACATGTACTTCCAGCTTAGAATAGCTTAATGCAGACATGTCTTAGATAGTGAACATCACTTGATGGCAATTTCTGGACAAACTGTCATTCCCACAGTGGTTATGGCAGCCTGGAACAGTAGTGTTGAGCCATATTAGCAAGGTTGTTGCAGTGTGTGTTATCTACTTGTTTTGCTTCTCAGTGCATCACTGACCAACTCAGAGCTAGAGGCATCAACTTCTCCACTGACCTACCGGACGACGTGCTGCACTTTGTCCGTCGCCATCCTCTTATGTCCAGGCAGATCCTCCCTCTGGGACAGCGCCCTCTACTTTTCAAGAGGACAGTGGACTACACTAAGATAGCTGTGCACCAAGTAGCTGCTCTGGATGGCCAGATGTACCACATGCTCTTCATTGGCACAGGTGACCTTTGGTTGCTCTTCATTGGTTCAGATAGATCAGTTAGAAATTCCATAAGAGTGCAAGGATGACACAGGGTGATGGCCCTAATTCGTGTGTAGCTTGTGAGGCTTTGAGACAGTGCTTCGTTTCATTGGCTGTTTACATGCTGCAGATGAGGGCTGGCTACAGAGAGCAGTGGAGGTCAAAGGTGCGCTCCACATTATCGAAGAGCTGCAGTTGTTTGAAGAGCCGCAGCCTGTGGACAGTATCGTCATTTCTCCAAAACAGGTCACTACACCAATGAAACTGTAAAATATTTATATATATGTTGATGACTAAGCTGTGTTACTTATGAATTGATGTGTGTGTGTGTGTGTGTGTGTGTGTGTGTGTGTTTGTTCATGTCAAACTATTTTGATCTTTGACTTGTAGATGAGTGTGTATGTGGGCTCGCCTTCTGCAGTCGTGCAGCTGCCCCTCTCCACATGCGGCAGGTACATGTCCTGCACAGACTGTGTGTTAGCACGTGACCCTTTCTGTGCATGGGACGGGAAGGAATGTGTGGAGATCACCTCACACACAGACAGGTAAAATGGTGTAGAAATACATGTCTTCAATGCTAATTTATTAGTACTAAGTTCTGTAAATCTGCTATTTTGAAAATTCAGTATTGGTTCTCAGGATCAGGTTGATTTCAACCGGGACTAATTGGGTTATTGTTATTTGTACAGATCCAGTCTGACTCAAGACATCCTAAATGGGAATGAGGGCTGTGAGGAGTCAGCAGCAGATGGTATGAATATTAATTTCTTTTTGTATTCATCAGACAGGAGGGCCCAGAGCCATCAAGGCAATAGAACAGTCGCTGGAATCTTTGCTTAAACACTGCATCTGTTATCCATGTGCCATTCTAAATAGCTTAAGCTTTATTATGCAATGTATCTTCTGCACCTAGAATCCCATTATATTGTTTTTTTTTTTAAACTTACTTTTTATGCATAAGTTAAGTGGAGGGATACTCTTTGTGTTAAACGTTTCTTGTGTTAACCGTTTACCAAGAAGCTGCTGCATAGGAAATCTTGTTGTTGTAACATTCTTGGTCTAAATGTGAAGTAGTAGTAGTAGTAGTAGTAGTTCAGGAATGCAAGTTATGGTGTTTATTTTCAAAACCTGTGTCACAGTGAAAAGAGCACTACTGCGTTCCCTTACATTTAATTCAGAATATGCAGGGAACTGTAACACCTTGCTACATTGTGTTGATGAGGTGTGTGTTTATTCTCAGCCCCATCGCTCCACCGCATGCGTTACGTGATGGCTGGGGATGACGTGTTGCTGCAGTGTGAGCTGGCCTCCAACCTGGCCAGCTCACAGTGGACCCTGCAGGGACAGGAGCTGCAGGGCTACGGCCTCGGCTCCGGCTACCGTATCGGCACCGACGGCCTGCTGGTGATCGGGGCTCAGCCAGGGCAGAGCGGAGAATATGCCTGCTTCTCCCTAGAGAACGGTGTCCGCGTCCCCGTTGTCGTTTACGCCCTGACCGTGAAACAAGACCCGCGCGCAGAGCCTCCCGTCAAGGCAACCCTCCTGCCCCCATACACCAGCCCTGCCCCCCAGAGCCCACACCCTGCTCCTATCCCCCTGCCCCCAAACTTGGAGTTCCTGTCCCTGAGGAACATGGAAGCCATGTACCTTTCTCTGATTACTATCCTGGGCGGATTGTGCCTGGTGCTGACTGTTGTCCTGCTCTACGTGGGTTTCTGTGTGCAGGGCAGGCGGGGGAAGTACTCCCTCCGTGCTGCCGCCCGGGCTGACCGGAAGAAGAACACCCACATGGAGCTGAAGACCATTTCCAGCCACTGCAACGGGAAGGTGGACACGCACGATGGCCTGCTGCACATCGTGCCTGGGGAGGCCCAGCTTCCTCCTGCACCTCCCCTCCCGCCGCCTCTCCCCAACTCTGAGACTGAATACACCAACGGTCTCTCAGCCACCCTGCCCAGCGTCTTACGCAAAATGAATGGAAATAGTTATGTGTTACTTAGGCAAAGTGATGGAGACACAATATCTCCTCTGTACTACTCTTTCACTGAAGAGCTCAACCGGATCCTAGAGAAAAGGAAGCACATGCAGCTGTGTAGCAAACCTGACGAGAGCTCAGTATAAAGCTACAGGAACAATATAGCTCCCATTGTTGTGCGGTGATTTAACGACAAGTATGTGCTAAAATGTCAGAGAGCAGTTTGATTCCTTTAAAGCCCTGACTGCACTGTAAGTGAAATGGAAAATAGATTGACTGATGAAGTCGTCTCTTGTCAAACAATATAGCAAACCAGAGCTATTTAGAGCTAAAAGAATAGTCACTGAGCATGAAAACTCAAGAACAGTGAAACACACAATGGATAATCTACCTCTGAAAAACACTGGAGAAATGTTAGCTATGGTGGGATCCACTGGTAAGGGGAAATGGTCAGAGCAAAGCCACAGCAGCAGACACTTTATCAGAGAGCTCGGTCTCTATGGTGACAGCGTCGTGTGACAGCCAAAGGCCTGCACTGCAGCATATGGCCTCGCCGAAGTGAACTTCTCATCATGTAAAGGGACTGCTCTCTGGATAGACACATTTACATGTACATTTGATTTGGACATGACTGCTTTCGAGCAATACTGCTGAAATGCACTAAATGTCGAGTTTCTCTTGTTGTGTAGTTCTATTTTCTTGTTGATGCTGACCACAGTAATCTGAACTAACAAATCTGCACCATTTAATGCAGAATGGAAGCTTTTTATTAGCCTGTTTCATAAAATGTGAGAACAACAGTATTTACTACTTGGATGCACTTTAGGAGCAGTGAGCATGTGTTATGAATGATGCCTGTTCTCAGAGAATGTTAAGGGTGAGAAAGGAAGCTCTGGATCCAGGATGAAATGCTGATCTGTCCCACATTGGGTCAAAGTTTAAAGTGGTTTAATAATCACTAGATGAATTTGATGACACCACATCCTACAGCTGAGAAACTTAAATCCTAGACAAAATGAAACATACCAGTAAATCATGATCCTTCCGCGTTAGTGGTTCAGATCCACTCTGTTTTGAAGAATTGGCTTATGACTGAGTCAGCATTGTCAAAACCAGACAATGTTAATCAGACAATAGTTCCCTGCTGACTTCACTGGATCTCCAGAAACTCTCACCTGCCAATTCACCATGGCAACAAAGGTAAACTGCTCTTGACCTTCTGAGATTATCCTCTTTACTCGCCCAATTACAGCCACCTCTTCCAGGAATCAGATGATAAAAACAACGGTGACAAATTGGGCTTATATGGCCAGGATTTGTGGGTAATAATGGGTAAAGTAGTGAGAGGCATATACTCGTACTATAATATATGATTAAAAGACAGTTTCAGTATTCTCTTGATCATATTTTATAAATGTTTCTGGATGAAGCCCATGTTGGGCTCTGTGAGGTCACACTGATCAGTATCACAGTGTTTTTATGGAGAGAAGGGCTCTGTCTGAATGCAGAGTGCAGTGAAGCTAAGCACAAAACATCAGGGCCACATGTTCACCAAACAAACGAGATGGGCTGTGCTGATAAATAGATCAGCTCTCACTTGCTCTCGCACGCTCTCTCTATCTCTCACCTTCATCCCATCCATTCTCACTCCAGCTTCTCATGAGCTATAGTCACATCTTCCCTTCACTTGCTGCATCTCCAGCTCACTCCTCCCACTTGCCCTCTCACCCCTCCTTTCCACACTAGTCATGTGACTGGTTGTTCTAATGTGTGTGCACACCCTACTCTGATGCTGTAATGAGGGGGGCAGACATTTACATGCCTGTCTGCCCTCTCCTCTCCCCCGAGGGCCGTTGAGACCCCTGATAACAGCCAGCTCAGACAGCACGTGAGATGAACTCAAGTCCCTGCCCGCATGCTCTCGGTCCCTCTGGCCCAGCTCGCTAGGAAGAGTCTGACGTGTGAGATTGCATCTGGCATGCTGAGGCAGGTTTGGGGCAGAGATCCCTCTTGAATGTGGGCTTAATTCAAAGGTGAGGCAGGGGAAACCGCACACGGCATCAGAGAGAATGGAGATCAAAGGAGAGGCTGGCGACTGAATGTAAATGAAACCGAGAAATAATGGTTAGGCCCATTCATCTTTAGTTTGTTGCTAAACACGTTTAGAAGTGGTGCATTTTGTTTAGTTAAAGGCATGAGGGATGAAATCACTGTGCTTGGGAGAGTCAACTAGCTGCATATGTGTGACTGTGGAACATTATCACACAGATCGCATTACAGGGCTTCTTTAAGGGATTGCATTTTTCTCTGCTTATGTGCATAACCATAAGATAATGTTTTACATATGATATTTATGGGCTTATTTGTTTTGTTTTGGTTTTTTTAATGCTTCACCTCATGTGCTGTTTTGAAATAATTTGCCATCAAACCAGGTTTGGCTCTGAGCAGAGGGTTAGCAGTTCCTTTAAAGTAATGATCATAGGGTACTGATTCATCATACAAGCACAATTTAATTTGATTTGTTTTGTTGTTGTTTTTTAAATTGACATTGAGTAAAGAGTTGGGAGATGTACTCCCTGAAGGTTTCAACTCCCATGCCCTGTGTAGTGTACCAGAGAAAAGTCTCTGAAGAGTCTCTGTTTGACATCTATGCATCTCCACATCAGATGTCAGTAGTGCGGCAGTATTTATTTCAGATGATTGTACAGTCTTGATCTTAATATTTATATTATCTGAGTTTTGTTCATGATGCATGCATAAGCATGTTATTTTTTAAATTCTCTAACACAAAATATCAATCTCATAAAATGATCCAGTTACTTTCAGTGCTTGTAGCTTTAATCTATACACCTGCACTAAAACTCTATTTATGAAGAACAAACTGTACATTCTGAAAACCTCCTCAGAGCTTCTGTGCTAAACAGACTGCATTTCCCAGTCACTTGAGAACATGGTTGTCTGCTTCTAAAGTGGTGGGCAGCAGTGTGTAGGCAGCCTCTGGCCTGCATGTAATGAAGCCATTCAGACAGGCCTGTCGCCATGATGAAACAGGCTGAGAGAAATTATTGTCACCCTGTGCTGTGTGTTCCAACATGCCTGGGCTCAACTGCATAGAGTAAATATGTATGTGAATGTGACTCCATTAATCCGCTTAGTATGGAGTGTGGCTTATTGTTTTATTGCTAATAACACTACTAATACTTTTGGGTCATATTGGCATAAAGGATGATGGATAAGGCATGTTTCCTAGGTTTCTCAGTCTGCAGAACACTGTGTCCTGTTGTTAAAGCTCAACCTTTGGGCATGTTTACTTTTCACATCAGTTAATCTCAATCCCAATCAACAATGTTGATGCCTGCACAAGAGCTGCGTTAGGCTCTTGTATGGATATTGCGTCATGCTTGTTTTTTGCTTCAGGAATAACAACAACAAAATGTAAGTATTTTCTAAGCAAGTGAAACCTCACCATGTCCATGGAATTGCCTTTGGGCTCTGAATCACCTGTGCAATGCCTATTGAATTAGCTTACCTCTGATTTAAACAGAAATGCTGTTGGCTTAAAGGGCTGCCCTGTGCAAGACTTTAAGACTTGCCAAGAGTACACAGCACTGAAGCTGAGGGAGTAATATAGGACGTCTAAGGAAATAGAGCTGGAAGAGGTTGGTCTGCTCACTTTTTTGCCAGTGCGTTAAATCGCTTCTGTTTGCTCCCTGCAGAGTTGAACTCTCTCTACATCTGGCGGAACAATCTGCTCTCTCCCCTGCACACTGCTGGGCATGTGTGTCAGTTACATACTGCCCAATGTTTTTGCTTTGTTTTTTCCTCATCTGCCAGCATGTAAAAGTACAACACGTAAAGTTCTTGAATTAACGAAGTCACTCTTTCATAAGCTGGTATTGCTCAGACTCCTACACATGCTATTAAACACAACTTACTGTTGGATCGATGCTCATTTCTGGAGCTTCAGCTGGTGGTGTGATGTAAGAACAGGAGCTAGTAGAGCATTATCACACCATCAAACTTCACCCTGCTCTCTCTCTCGGTGTCCCACAGGGCCAGGAGTGACTGAGCCTGGCACTGGTGAAAACCTCTCTGAGAACTTAAGGCACTAAAACTATAGTGAAGTTGATTCTAATTAGTAAGTAGTCATGGGTTATCTTTGTGTAAAGCTGTAATCAGCTGGGCTCATGAAAGCTCACAGAGAGAAGCACAGCCTTCACTCATGAGTGAGAAATCTAGTTTCAGTAGTACCTTTGTAGGGTGAGGCACTGAGATTCAGGCTTGTAGTTCCATGTCCATATTTAACAAGGTGATCTCTGTGAAAAAATCATGGGCTGTCACAGCTGTCAGTCAAATTATTATTACCTATTAACTGGATGTGAGGGCATGTGCTGTCTGTTCCCGAGGGAGTTCTGGATAAACAAATCCGCCACAGAATTTATGCCATCACAGGGATGTTTGAGCTCAGTAAAGTCTGCTCCGCGCAGGACTCAGGAAGTCAGTGCTGACGTGAGCTCTGCCACGTCTCTCTCTTTTTCTGTCTTTTTTTCAAAGCTTTCCAGGCTCCCGAATGTGAGTCACACTAGCAACCTCCACTCATTTCCATGTAGTGGCCTCTATGTCCACAGGGCTTTGTGAAGTTCTCTTGGGACTGTTTAAGGTCACGGTCCAGTGGTGAGTGGCAGAGGGCTCGAGTCCTCCCACACCATGCTGAAATGTCACAGACGCATCACCTCCTCGACTATCAGCTGCTAATTTGGTTGTGAGGGGTCCTGCTGTGCAGTGCAAGAGGATTCAGGGCTACCTTGCTGTGACAGGCAAAACACACACGGAAGGGAACCGCAGAGACTTATATAGTACATACTTGTTGCTAAGCAACCTCCCTCCAAAAAAAAAAAAAAAACCCCTCAAACTCTCCTCATTTAGATTTGTACTGTAGATGTCCAGACCCTGCTGGGCCCTGTAGGACTGGGGTGACTGAAGGGCAGTCTGGAGCAGACCTTTACGTCCACTGCTCTAGGACCAGATCTAGGACACTCCGGAGCTGTAAAACATAGTGGGCACTGTGCTTCTTCTAATCCCACACTGATATTTTCTGTACCTTTTTCATTGTCCGTAAACCCTCCTTTGTTACCATGGGCAATAAAGAAACAAAGTGTGACATTTTCCATTGCAACCAGCCAAACAGATGGAGCTTGCATGCGAAAGGCTGCTCACTCTTGTCACTTCTGTTTGACAGTTGAAATCTTTTACCTGCCAGAGGGGTTTTTGTTTTGTTTTCATGAGGCTTTTTTTTTTGAGTACATGTGTAATTCCTTCTTACTGTCAACACAGAAACACAGACACCACAACTCAACCAGAAAAACCAGAATACATCCACACTGCTGTCATTTTCCCGCCTTCATTTAGCACACCTGCGTCATGGCAGCACAATCCATTCTTTCTTATGTAAATTTAGACAAGTGCTATCTATCTCCATAGGCTGTGGTTATTATGTATTTTTTTTATACATTCCCATAGTGTATACACTCTAAACTGTGCAAAAATATTTCACTGAAAAATAGCTTTATTTGATTCTTTCAGTTATGATGCAACTGCAGAACATTACACTGCAATCTGAAAACACAAAAAGTCAGCGAAGCACACATTCATCTTCTACCTCTTAAAGGGTGTACTGCTTTTGCTTCACAATTAGGCCATCTATGGGGCAAATATCTTATCACTTTTAACACAGCTTCACCTATTTTGGTTACAAAGAATTGTTGGTATATTCTTGTGGCGCCATCTATTGAAATATAACCGTAAGTACAAGTTCAAAAAGCCAGCGAGGCGCGCAAGAAAGAGCAGTCAAAATTTCAACAATCTTACAAATCTGTCTACACCAGGGACGTCACTAGCAAATATTATGAATAGAGGGGCTAAGCCCAAGGAGAATTTCAGAAATGAAAAAGAACCATCTATTAACCTCTGCCCTAAATGCTGCATTGTTTAATATAAAAGTCGTTTTTAATTTGCTTTTAAAGTAACGTTACATTAGCATTTGTCCATCAGTCATCGGAATTCCTCAGATAGCTAATGGAATTTCGGACAACTGTAACAGATACGTTTATGTTGAAGTTAAACAGCGACATTCTCTGACACAGAGATCCTTTGTTTCACATATAGCGCGACACAAACTGACTGAGATTTCAGCAAAGCAGCGCAGAATGACCGTTAACGGTGTCACATTGCCCAAACATGAAACCTTTCACACTCAAACTGTGATTTAGGTTTCAGGGTTGTTGTACGGGAGCAGTACCTCTCCCAGGTCATAGTGCCCTTTTTCTCAGTGTAACGTACATTTGGAGACATGATGACAGGGTTGAATATGATAGAATAAATGAGAGCTGTTGACGAATTAAACTAATAATGTATGCTTAATCTCTGTAAGGTAGCCTAGGCTGATGTACAACAGTCCTCCATTATTTCAGATACTTAACAAAGTACAGATTCGAATGCAATTTTAAATGCAGAATACTGAAAGTCATTCTTTATTTTACAAGTGTTTTCTGGCCAAGTTGTTTTCAGTCAGACACTTTCAATAAGAATGTGGGATGTGTATAAAATACATATTTCCTTTACAGTTTCTTGTGAATTCATGGACAGTGTAGTTCTCTAATAACGAGAAACTGTACGTCCTGGACACTAGACACATAGCACTGTAGTCCATACTTGCTCTAGCACACTAAAGGACACTAGAGCACAAGATGGAAGTTCTACGTGTGAAAGGCGCCATGTAATAGTCACCATTATTCGAACATGTAGTGAAATTGGACATCATTCTCATACGGAATATTTAATTAGAAACAGCGTTGCTAGTTAACTCGGGATTTTAGAATCCATTTGTTGCATTTGCATTTTTTCCCCACCAGGTGTCAGGAGTAAATAATTCAACGCCACGGAAGTCTCACCCTAAAAGCGATGTGCACCTTTAGTAATGATCAAACAAGCAAACACAATAAGAGTTGATTTCCGAATGTAAAATGCACTGTAAAGGGTGGATCTGAATAGAATCTGGACTTGAATTAAACTTGTGATTGGCCAACTGGGACATTGTCTGCAGCTGCTGAGCAGAGTGGATGCTGGGGGTTATGACCTGTGTTTACACAGAGAGATGTGACCTCAGATCACTCCAAAGCTGGACATGTGAACTGTTTTTCTGGGAAATGTCTTGGCTGATTGCCGGAAAAAAACAACACATGGTATGAAAATTCAATCATGCATCTCAGATTGCATTCAAAGCACAATCAGAGCTAAGGACTGTAGGCAATTTCAAGCCTCAGCAGATGTTGTATGCTTCTGTTGTTTAAGTGTTGCTCATATTAACTATAATAAACCAGTAATAAACTAGTATGAGTGTCAGAACAGCTCACAGTGAAATGTGTTATGTATCTGATACAGACTGTCTATGAGACTGATTGGAAAATGAAGAGTAACAGTGTGATGACAACAGCTGTAAGTATTTTTTTCTCTTTCTTGTTCTCATGGTCTTGATCTCTCTTTTTCTTTCTTTCTCTTGCGCTCTCTCTCTCTCTCTCTCTCTCTCTCTCTCTCTCTCTCTCTCTCTCTCACACACACACACACACACACACACACACACACACACACACACACAGCACAAACAGTTACAAGTCTTTGGTCCATAAAACCTCACCTCCAGCAACTCCTGAAATGATGATGGTAGGCCTTTCAGTAATGTTCATGGCACTGCTGAGCCCCTAATGCACAATGACAGAAAATGACTCAGAATTTTCCTGCAAATTAAGTAAACTTTAACATCAATGATCCCACAATAAATGAATAAATAAAATCCTGGGATCAGGATTTGTCACACAGGGTGTTGACCTCTGAGAGGATGTACCATATACGTTAAACCCAGTTAACACCACATGCACCCACACATGTGAACACACATGCCAGGGTATACAGATTTAACCTACACATTCAGCCTTCTTGACCTTAGCTCCTGGGAGCTGATACGGGATTATTCTGGAGACGTTTAAAGGGAAGTATCCTTGACTCCTCTTATCAAGTTGCAGTTTCTGCTTACCTCTGAGGTTCTCCCTCTTTTAGGAAGGTATCTGAGTAAGAGGATTACATATATATTCGGATTTGAACTCCAAGGGGAACCCATTTGGAGGAGATGTATAATCACCCCCACCACCATGCTCTCTCTCTCTCTCTCTCTCTCTCATTCACACACATGTACACACAACATCATTAACACATACTAGAGGCTGCACACAACCCAGCGCATTTGCTTAAAAGTTTCTTCCTTATCAGAGACCAATCACACATTAACATTTCTTATCTAGCAAGAGGGCTGTTTGCTCCAATATGGAAGCAACTGCAATTATTTTAAAACAATCACACAGACAACCAGGCCATTCAATGCTATTTTACCATTATATTTATCTACAACTTATTACAGGCCAAACATGCACTCATCGTGGAATGGTCATACACATGAATAGACAAAGATAAATTCAGAAGATGAAGATTAATAATTCTCAATTAATAAACTCAAACCATTAATTCTAAAATAATAAGTGGCTCTTCCGCATTTATCGTAGTCAAATGACACACTGTTAACTGAGATATTGTTACACATAAACCACTCATGTTACAGACTCTAATGCTCGCATTGCTTATTGATTTTGCAGGCTAATGCTAATCAGAGATCCCTTCATTTTAATTGGCACTGTCAGCATTTGCAGTATCGTTGATTTATTTTCCTACATCAAAGAAATTATTGACCCTTTTCCAAAACCTCTGATTGGCTTTCTCTCATTATCTCTTGACACCACAGGTTTCAACAGTCAAATACCTTAAGATTAAAATTATTTCAGTGGCATTTTTGTATTTCTCCTTAGAAAGGCTCTTTTATAACGTCTAAAGTAGTTTTGTCAAATGCGGAACCCCAAAGATCTTTAGCATGGTCTGGATTTATTTATCTAGATCTATGTAGGATTGTAATGTTTGTTGTTTTTGTTTGTTTGTTTGTTTGTTTGTTTGTTTTTCCAGGGTGCTGATCAGAGTGGACCCTGGGCCCCACTAATGAGCACACTGAGCAATCTTACTTGTGGACTCTCTGAACTCTTTGCAGATGGGTAGGGACAATGTGACTATGCTGGGGATAAAGAACGCTCATGAGCTTGTATTTGCCCATTGTCTCTGGTTCCTAAGTAACGCGGTCATAGAGTTTGCACACTTATCATTAATAGCCAGCTACCTGCATGTGGATTGTGTAGAAGTATCACATTCCTTTGTATGCATTGTTTTTTAGGGCGGTCATGGAGTTTTGTCTCTACACTTGCACTACCTGATTAAGCCTCTATTCATCTAACCTGATTCAGAGTTGGAGACTCCATGGCATTTGTGCAAAGAGCCTTGCAGAGAATAGGCTTAGCTGTAGGGAGTTCTAGGCAGCATAAAAAGTGTTCACGGTGGGGCCTTCAAATTCTAGCCTTTTAACTGTAGAATAAATCTCTGTGGTCTTGGATTCTAGAAGGGGTTTAGATTGAACATCACAGAGAGCTATGGTGAATATGAGCCACTGTGAAAGTAGGGGAAAGTGACAGCTCAGTGTCACATGGCCCAAAAGTACCTCTCACCCAAAGCAGGGTAGAGAGGAGAACTATCCTGCACTGGGCATGGTGACTGATGAATGCCTACCAGATTTGATTGTGAAAGATGAAGAAAGCGAGAAGGTTCAGCTCAGAGAGAAAGAGGGAACAGCAGCACTAGAATGGTTCCTGCTGCTGTCCTTTTATTTCCTGTTATTTTCACCATATGAATGTGAGACAACATACATGGAAACATGCTCAAACACACATGTGCACACACACAGGTAAACATGCGGTTGTTGAAGGGTCAGCTTTAACCGTGCTGACTCATTATACATACAACATATGTGGCAGCCCACACTGCACAAGTGCTGAATATGAGTGGAATCTGAGTGTGGTCAAACATATGTAAAGTCACGTATGCATTAACTGTTAATTATAACCACTGGAGTTCCACTGGAACTCCATTTTTCTATGCATATTTTGGCCAAACCAGTTTCATCTTTGCTTCTTTTTATTGACAAATGCAATGTGGGCCAAATCCACGGCCTCAGACAATACTACTGAGGTAAGATCCAAATAGGAAAGTTATTTAAATGAACTTCACTCAGTTCTGTGAGTAGGCATTTATTTTCCTTCAAGGATTCCTCTCTTTGGTTACATAAGTTGGTCCAAGGTTGTCAAAAATCATTGAGAGCAGCGTGGGAATGGATGTGGGCAGCAGAAACAATGTTTCCATTACTGTTTCTCAGACTTCTCTACGCTGATCATTTACCTCCGTAAAGGTTCAGTGTTCTTAGAATCACAGTGAAGGGCTGGTGAAGCTATCAGATACTATGGAGTTTAGTGAGACAGTGTCTTGTCCATGGAATTTGGCCCCTTGAACTCTTCTCATGGGGGCACACCATAAGTACATACAGAAGTCCTCATCACACGCAAACATGCATTCAGGCAAACCTTAATCCCCTCCAGACTGGGGGGGTGGGGGGGAGCTCACTATCTGCATTAGAGATTTTCCTCCCAATAACCTATACCAGAGAGCTGCTTGTGTTACATGCAACTGGTCTACAGAGAGAGCAAAATGCAGCATCTAAAAAAGCCAAGGCCTGCCATTTGTATTTGGGACAAAATGAGAGCTTATCTCATTGTGTCCAAGTAGAGATTAATTTGGCCTGTTAACGTCAGGACAACAAGCTACCAATTTAACATGTCTAATGTCCTGTAAAAAAAGGTTTTGTTCACTTTTCTCTCCCTTTATCTTGTATAAATCCTAAAATACTATTCCCCAGTCCATTTCAGATCATGTTGCTTTACCCTCAATACTCCTTTTAGAAATGTAGTGAGATTTATGGGCCTGCAGCTCTGCAGCTTTCTGTGCTTAGCCATCTGGATTCACTGAGCTTTACATATTTGATTTCTTCTAGAGCCTAAATGCCTGAATACACCAGATATTATGGAAGCCCTTATTTGAAGATCAAAGTCAGTCCAATGTGTGTGTGGTTCTCATCTAGATTTCATGCTACATTTTGTTTACTCTTAGTGCTGACCCATGTGACCTGCCATTGCACATCACTGAAGATTTGCCAGTCTCCAAACCAAGGGTTTCAAATCCCAGTGCTTAAGGGTCCATGCACACAATTATTAAACACATTGCATGTTTGCTGTCACTGTTAGGAAGAACTCCTGTGCAATCACCAACACTACTCATAACATAACTGTGTTTCTGTGCTTTAAAACACATACATGTTCTTTGTTTCAAAGTCTCCTCTGCCTTTGTGTTTTTTTCAGGCTGGATGCTATTTTAGAACACAGTACTGTTGCTGCAGGCCACACTCTGTTGTATTATGCCTCTTTGGTTAATTATTATTCATTAATCCTTTTAAAACTAGGGCGTCTATAATTTGCTATAATGAGGGAAGGGCCTTTTGAGAGAATGACCCAGAGTCAAATACAACAAACTACCTGACTGGCTTTTTTCAACAAGAAAAGAAATTTCCTAACACCAAGTCTACTGTGTGAAAATTACTCACAACTACTTTGAATGTTGTGAATTCAAAGTAGTTGTGAACAGACTTTGCATAAGAAATTAGTTTGCCTAACTAGAATTAAATAAGAAATTTTTTTTTAGAGATGTAGTCCATAGTGCTCTCCTTTACAATAAGTAAAGATCTTCCAGTCTTCTGAACTATGTGCCACCTAAAATAGCCTCCCCTCTTTGTAGTTGTTATAGAATAAACTTGTGGCTTTTCCTTCTGAGTTCAGCCTTCAGCCTTTCCTCTGTTAATAATAGCCCTTTCTCCTTTACTCCTCTGATTATAGCTCATTCTGCAAACTTTTCAAACAAGGCCAGATTAATGCTTTATTAATTCACCCCAGTATCCTTTTAGCTACACATGATCAGTTTAGCTGTTATTTTTGCTTTCATACTTGTGCATAACTTTCTCTCTTCTCTCTTTCTGTTTCTTTCTCTCTTTCTGTCTCTCTCTATCACTCCCTCTCAGTCTGCAGGATATGTGTGTACATCAATCAGTGACAGTCTCACCTGTTAACTGCCATGTTTTCTAACCCCTCCCTGGACTATCAAAAACATTCCATTAGCCACACTTGATTTAGCACGCACGCACTCTCAGAGAGAGAGAGAGAGAGAGAGAGAGAGAGAGAGAGAGAGAGCTTCAAAATTGTAGTAAAGTATACAGTTTCCAGAGAAGCAGAACAATTCTGACAGAGGCTAGCAAAGTATATACATATATACATACACAATTATGTGCAAAATAATAGCAGTGTGTTTTAAAACAACTGAGTAAAAGATCAATCCTCATAATAGCATTTATTTCCATGTACACAAAGGCACTGGGAGCACTGCACATTCAATTCCAAATCAAAACATGAATGAAATATCAATTTTTAAACTGAAAATGAAGAAAAAAGAATAATGGGCTGTTCAAAAAAAAAAATAGTAGCATCTTCATTTTCATTTACAAACTTGAATATTTACAGTATAAACTGAAAGTTGTTTACAGATTTAGCTTTTCTGTTGATCACTGAACTAATATTTAGTTGTATAACCTTTATTTCGGATAACTGCTTTACATCTGTGTGGCATGGAGTCAACTGACATCTGTCACCTGCGAACAGATATTCCAGCCAAAGCTGACTGGACTACATTCCACAGTTCTTTGGTATTCTTGAGTTTTGCATCAAAAACAGCATTTTTGATGTCACTTCACAAATTGACGTCTGGGGATAGTGCTGGCCACTTCATAACATCAATCTTGTTGGTCTGGAACCAGGATGTTGCCCGCTTGCTAGTGTGTTTGGGGTCATTGTCCTGCTAAAACACCCATTTCAAGGGCATTTCTTCTTCAGCATAAGGCAACATAACCTCTTCCAGTATTTTGATATATTCAAACTGGTCCATGGTGCCTGGCATGCGATAAATGGGTCTGACTCCAAAGTATGAGAAACATCCCCAAACCATTATGCTTGCACCTCTATGTTTTACAGTCTTCACAGTGTACTGTGGCTTGAATTCAGTGTTTATGGGTCGTCTCACAATCTGTCTGTGGCCTTTAGACCCAATAAGAACAATCTTGCTCTCATCTGTCCATAGAATGTTGTGCCACTTCTCTTTAGGCCAGTCAGCGTGTTCTTTGGAAAACTGTAACCTTTTCACAACATCTTTTTTCAGTAATGGTACTTTACGATGCTTTTTTGCAAATAGTTTGGCTTCACGTAGGCATCTTCTGATTGTTGCAGTACTCACAGGTAACTGAAGATCTTCTTTGATTTCCCTGGAGCTGATCATTGGATGCTTTTTTGTCATTCTTGTTATTCTATGATCTACACAGATGGTAGTATTTCTTTTCCTATTACGTGTTTTGGGTTTTGCTTGACATTTTAAAGCATTTGAGATCATTTTAGCTGAGCAGCCAATTATTTTCTACACTTCTTTATATGTTTTCCCCTCTTCAATCAACTTCTTGATCAAAGTTCTTTCTCCTTCGGAACAATGTCTGGAACGACCCATTTTACTCACTGAGCAAGGGCTAAAACCAGCAGGTACAACATTTGCTGCCCTTCCTCTTTAAATAAGGGCCATAATTGACACTTGTTTCTTCATAGAATGAATGACCTCACTAATTGAACTCCACACTGCTATAATTTGAACACACCCCTTTTATTAAATGAGTCAATTACACCCAATTAGCAGTGAGCATGTCATGACTGTTGATTCTGTTGGTTGCCCATTACTCGGCTACACCTAGTCATGAATTTTTTCCCATGTTGTATTATCTTTTCTGCCAAAATCAGTAATTAAATACATTAGTGATGTTAGACTGCTATATATATATATATATATATATTGTCCCTGACTTCATGTATATATAGTCACACATCAGTCATACATGTATGTAGCTCATCCTGCAGTCCTCCTGCTGACCTGATGCTGGGAGGCCTGGGAGCTTGAGGGTCCTGGGTAGTATCTTAGCTCTTCCCAGGACTCCACTCTTCTGGACGGAGATCTTGAATGTTGATCCCAGGATCTGCTGGAGCCATTCTGCCAGTTTGGGGGTCACAGCCCCTACTGCTATGACCGTTATGGGAACGACTGTTGCCTTCACTATTGCTTTCACTTTCACCTTTAACTTTTCTAGCTCTTCTCTCAGGCCTGGGTATTTCTCAAGCTTTTTGTGTTCCTTGTTCCTGATGTCGCTATTGCTTGGGATTGCTACATCTATCACTACAGCCCTCTTCTGCTGTTTATCCATCACTACTATGTTTGGTTGGATAGTCATTGCCATTTTTTCCCACAGTATCTTAGCTCATTCATTCTCCACCACCTTTTGGGGTATATCCCACTTTGACCTTGAAATTTCCAGCCCATTCTCAGATGTTTCACAGATGTTTCTGTATACTATGCCAGACCCTTGGTTATGTTGTTCCATGAACAATCTGCCTGCTAACATCTTGCATCCCACTGATATATCCTGGATTGTCTCAGGGTCATCTTTGCACAGCCTGCCTTTGGAGCCCTGCCTAGTATGGTAGATCCCAGCCTTTACTGATCTTGTTTTCGGTGCTTGTTCCTGTGCTGCCATGATCAGAGCCTCCATACTGTCTTTTAATCTAGCCTTTTCCAGCCATTGGTTTGATTTTTCCATATCAGCCACTTCCTCTATTTGCTAGTGGTACACACCAGGCAGGGGTTTATCCTCCAATTATATTTTCTGCTCCTCCTCATTCCCATCCTCCTCATGTTTCTGCTGTCTAAAGTATTCACTAAGAACTTCGTCACTTGGTGCCACTCCTGGTGTACTCCTGGATCTTGGTTGTTTCATTCTGGATAGTGGTTCTGGTGCTACTAGTCCTTGGCCTTCCTAGTTCTCCTTCCACTTAATGTTCAGTCTCAGAGTGAATTAGGGATGAAACCCTCTGTGCATCATGAGGAGTTTCCTTGTCTTGATATCAGTGGCTTCTATCTCCTCCTTTCACCAGATAATTATGCCAGTGGTGTGTCTGATAACAGGTAGAGTGAAGGTGTTGACAGCTGAACTTTGTTCTTCCCATTCACCTGACTTCTCAGGACTTGCCTCACTCTTTGTAGATATTTGGCTCTCCCTTTAAGGCCTCTTTATGATTCTCATTTGCCTGTGATATTCCAAGGTACTTATAGCTACCTTCAACATCTACTATGTTACCTTCTGGTAGTACAATCCACTCAGTTCTAGCTACCTTCCCTCTACTTGCAAACCATCTGATCACAATTATCTAGTCCGAATGACATTTCAGTGTTGTTGTTGTATATCCTGATGAAATGGATTACTGAGTTGTCTTGTTCACTTATGGCATACAGCTTGATGTCATCAATTAATAGAAGGTGGCCGATGGTTGCTCCATTCTGTAAACAGTATCCGTAGCCAGCCTTGGTGATGATTTTGCTCAGAGGATTCAGGACTATGGAGAACAGCAGAGGGGACAAGGCATCTCTTTGGTAATTCCCACACTTGATGGTGACTTGTGCCATTGGCCTGAGCTTGGCCTCTGGGATTATCTTCCACAGCTCCTTTGAACTCCTTATGAAGACTCTTAGAGTCCTGTTGATGTTATATATCTTCAAGCATTCCAGGATCCATGTGTGGATCATTGAGTCATAGGCTTTCTTGTAGTCAATCCAGGCAGTGCGCAGGTTGATCTGTCTGGTCTTACAGTCTTGAGTGACTGTTTTATTCACCAGTAGCTGGTGCTTACCTGCTCTGGTGTTCTTGCCAATGCCTTTTTGGGACCACTCATGTATTGAGTCACATGCCTCATCCTAGCCACAGTGATGCCTGGAGCTTCATTTTGTGCAGAGCCGGCTGGTAGTTTAATTGAACTGCCCCTTTCTTGGGGACCTTCATCATGATGTCTTCTTCTCACATATGCTTTAACAGTATTGATCAGTCTCCATCTTTGGTGGGTCTATTCTCTCGCTGCTACCCTCTGACCTAGAGTATACTTTGGATGGCTTGTGGGAGAACATCCCATCTATTCTGCTAGTTTTTACTTCTCTTGTGTATTGTGCATCTCTTCAGACAGGCAGCCAGAGCTTTTAATCTTTGCTTGGCAGTCTCCGTGCCTCAGGTATGGACAGCTTATTATACTATATGCTCATTAAGATAACAAAATTGTGGACTGCATAAAGAAAATGTAATGGCCCGAGTGCTGCAGGGCATGGAGCAGGATGCACAAACTCCCTCGACGTAGACAGACATTTATTGAAAAACACAGAAGTCAATGGCACTCACATGTAACGTAAATGGTAAACATGAATACACATACAACTAACATTGACAAAGGCAGCGTGAACACGAACACTAACAAGATCAATAACCGAAAACCCTGCACACACCAGCAGGGGTTTAAATACATACAGGCAAACAACACTAAACCATGTGCAGTTGTATGCTAACAAGGAGGGCGTGGCTACAAACAAGGCAACAACACAGACTTTCCACTGCACATGGCAGGCCAAACCACATGAAAGTTTGACCACATTAATCTTGTTCTTTCCTCTCTGCAGTGGCTCCCGATTTTTTTGGGATTGAATTTTGATTGAAATTTTGAATTCACTTTAAAATGCTCTTTGTTTATGTATAAAGCATTCAATTGTCTTGGCCCACAGTATATGAGTTAATTTGATGACTACTATACTCCTCCATGCGTACTGTCTTCTCAAAATGCAGGGTTTCTCTTACTTGTTTGCTCAAGCTTTTGGGTAACATCCTGTATATAAAGGTATAGCGGCAGGGGACCCCAGTCATAGAGTTTTCTGGTAATCATTACTTATTACGGACCTGCACCCATACATTTGTAGAGCTTCTTGTGACATCTTTTGTTTTAAAAAAAGCATTATATAAATAAATTACTTGACTTGACCTGATTTGACTCTTTCTGCATATGATGTTCAGAAGAGGAGCACCCTCCTAATGGTGACATTTTCAAGAGCAGTAAGGAGAAACATCGGGTTGTCCTCACATGCTCTGGACCCCACCATGATGGTGAAATACAGCATTTGAACTTTCATCAGTGTCCCCCTGAGACCCTGAAAATTCCCACTGACGCAAATTCATCTAGCACTCATCAGCCAGCTTGCGTGCAAAGCCTCCAAGGAATGTGACACGTTTTCCCTCACTGTGATGCTAAGCGCCAAGTTAAAACATTACTGAGTCTCACTAATTCTATATTGAGTGTGGTTCCCACTCACAGAGTTAATGAGGTCTGTTCTCTAAAACAGAAAGACTAAAAGCTCCAGTGGTTACTTGATGGTCAATGTATGAGTGAAGCAGCCATTAGTTGTGCTGCCTGTCTTTGTGCCCACAGCTGCAGAGGGTCCATGGGAGCCTTTCACTGCTGCTACTTCACCAGCCAAGCATAATGTTTCCACAGCTGTTGGGCTAGCCCTACACTTGCTCTCCATGACCAACATCATGGCCCAGGTGAGAGCACCACATTAGGGAAAGCTCGAGCATGCAGTCCAGCATTAAGTCATCCAATCCTCACTCCTTCCACATCATCTCAGCCACTCTCTTTAACCATGTTGTAAGCACAGGAGAGGACACATCCCCCCACCGACACCTTACCTCCTTCCTCATTGCTTTGTATTGGGTTGTATCTTGGGGGAGGGGGGTATTCATGAAGTGTAGAATGCATGCTGTGGAAATGATTTATGGTTATCATGTGTCTTTGTCCTATTGGGACCACAAAGGAAATGTGTTGCAGGGCAGAAGCCCAGATGACTTCACTGGGCTTGACCTTCATCTGCAAGTTGTTATGTGCACACACATTTTTGTGTGTGTGTGTGCGTGTGCGTGTGCGGTGTGTGTGTGTGTGTGTGTGTGTGTGTGTGTCTATATATATATATATATATATATATATATATATATATATATATATATATATATATATATATATTTTTTTTTTTTTTTTTTTGTTTTTTTTGTATGTATGAATTGATTATCAAGTATGTACCTACAAGCAGTGCTTGAAGCGCCTCTTACTGGTGTCTATCAGCAAATCATGAAATGTTACATTCTGAATTCCTACAGTGAACAAAAAATGCTAGTAGATATCACTGATGTGAATTAATTTACTCAAACTGACATTTGCCAAACAATTAATTTTATCATACACAATAATTTAATAATGTTATTTGTATCTACTTGTATGATAGTATATATTATATATGTGTGTACTGTTATGTGTGTGCACATAATAATAATAATAATAATAATAATATGATGATGATGATGATGATGATTATTATTATTATTTCATTGTACATAGCATTTCTCATACCCAAGGGGGGAAACATTCTGTGAACAGGAGAATGAATGTACTAGGAAAAGAGGTGGGAAAGTGGGGGATTATGGTAGAGATTGTGGTAATGTGTTCCATAATTTGGGGGCCATGATGCTAAAAGATCTGCCATAGACAATCTGAATAGACAAAGGACCTGTACCAGAAAAATACATAATTTAATCCTTTGGCCATTCATTGTTAACGTTGTAGTTGGCTTTGATAGCGGTAACTTCAGGTATCTTTGCTGATGCTATATGAACAGCTCCTTGCTACTAGAAATTGCTCCTCCCGGCCTGGATTTAGTACTGGCTCTGGCTGAAGTTCTATTGTGTCATTGTCTGACTCAGGCGTTCTCTCTGTGCCCCTTTGGAACATTTAGCATTATTATTACTTAGACTAGACTAGCACTAATGTTACTTGTTATTTTCTAGATTCGTAGACAGAACAGGAACCGGTGAGCGTCATGCTCCCTGGGAAGGGAAGATTATATATGGACATTATGACTCGCTCAGAACCTGATATGGAGAGGGCAATAAAGAGTACGGTGAGCTTATGAGAAGGGCAAGAAAAACACACAGTACACCAAAGAGTAAAATGTACTCCCTACCGGTGAGTACCGACCCACTTCGAGCACTACAGTCCGTAAGTTACTCCATAACTTTGAGTAAGAACTCTCATATCTACCTGACTAAAGAGTGGCAGCCCAGTCGGTATGTTGTGTTTTGTTTAGTTTATTTATTGTATGTTTTTGCGAAGTGTGAGGTATGTACTGTGTTGTGTAGTGGTACTGTTGTGTAAGGTTATCTTGTTTATGGTCATCTCTCTCACTCTCTCTCAGTTACTCTGTGCTAAATGGGATCATGGATCATGGTGGGAAGGTGCTGTGTCCCATTTGCTCAATTTAGATCCTATCTTCAACCTCTCCAACCCCCACAGCATGTTGTTATCTCTTCACATCCACCATCGCTATCTTCCTGGCCTCTGTGTCCTTGCTGTAAAAGCTTTTGACCATCCACTTTTATCAGCATCCTCTCTTGGGACACTGGAAGAGAATCTGTCCATCATTTATTCTATTAAGGCAAGCCTCGATTTCCCCTCTCCCTCTGGGAGGTGAGGCTTTTCTTGCCCAAGGGACGTTATTTTGATGTTAATCTTGCTTTCAGGCGACTGTTATTCACATGGAGGTTTCCAGGGTTTTTTGATGTGCTAACTTGTGTGTGAACCCCTAACAGAAGGAAGCGTGTGAGTGAGTGAGTATGCTTGTGTGTGCTACCTTGACCAGATTGCTCACAGGTTGGAAGTTCACATGAAGAGTTGCCATCTACTAAAGTGCCTGGAGATATAGAGCATGTGTGTGTAGAGCTGAGCTAGCCTTGACTGTTGGTGAGAGTTTGTGAGAGACAATTTTGTGGCATGTGCTTCTGTGTGCGATTTTGTGTGTGTGTGTGTGTGTGTGTGTGTGTTTACAAATGACTGTTGGTAAGAGTTTGTGAGAGACAATTTTGTGGCATGTGCTTCTGTGTGCGATTTTGTGTGTGTGTGTGTGTGTGTGTGTGTGTGTGTTTACAAATGACTGTTGGTGAGAGTTCGTGAGAGACAATTTTGTGGCATGTGCTTCTGTGTGCGATTTTGTGTGTGTGTGTGTGTGTGTGTGTGTGTGTGTGTTTACAAATGACTGTTGGTGAGAGTTCGTGAGAGACAATTTTGTGGCATGTGCTTCTGTGTGCGATTTTGTGTGTGTGTGTGTGTGTGTGTGTGTGTGTGTGTTTACAAATGACTGTCTCAGATCCTCTGTGCAAGCCTTCACCTATCAGTCATTTTAAACAGTGAGCAGTCCCCCTGCCTTTTTTTGCCCCTATGCACTGAAGGGTGGGTTTACACAATAGAACACACCCACCCACACACACACACACACACACACACACACACACACACGCACACACATACACAAACATGTTGCTTCATTCAAAAACAGCACTCCTGCTGTGTTGCACAGATTCACTCCTTAACTCTTTCAAAAAGACACACAAGAGAGAATTTTGGGAGAGAATTTGTCATTTGCCATTATAACTTTTCATCAGTGTTTGAAACCATTCACCTTCCCAAACATTTAACACAACGTATCAAAGGTAAACATTATATTTGTGCGGCAAAATACCCTACCAGTATGGCCCACCTAGACAGTTGGTCAATATTTTAGATGTTTTGTGTATCACAAGACATTCCTAATACTTTTACAACAAATCGATAGCACTGTTTGTCAAATGAGCTTTCTGTCTGAGACATAATGCAAAGAAAACATTTGGAGAGGAAGGGAGTGAAAGACTAGAGAGTCTAATGGAGTTTAGTGGATGATTGTTCCAGTGCAATGGCATAATCAAGTTCATTTTGGCATGAAAGTTACTCAGGCCAGACATTCTTAGATGTGTGCATGCACGTGCACACACACACACACACACACACACACACACACACACACACACACAAAAGACGCTTTTGCGGTAGTGCTTAGTTGGATGGGAGGCCTAGTCAGGCTACCCCTGTGAATTGAAAGGCTGCTTAAATTAGCCACACAATGGGCCTACTTCACAGTGAGTTTCTCTGAGCTTATCTGCCGTTGCTAGCTCCTCCACTGTCCTCTGGCTCCACTGAAGCAGGGTCACACAGGAAAACCATCACTTTGAGTAAGTAGGTGATCCTGTTTTAGTACCATGTGTAGCCCTGGCAGTGACCAGAGTGTAGAAGACCACTAAGAATTCTCAAGATTAGTTTTGATTAGTTTGAATAATTACAAACTAGTTCTCACTGAAAGATGGGATATTTGCAATTCCTGTGAAGTCAGTGGATGGAATAATTATGTTCCTGTGCACGAGTATGACGTCACACTGAGTTCCTGAGGAGTTTAGATACGAGTTGTGCTCACTTTAACTTTCTTTCACATTAACAGCTTTATTACTTTTGGATTTTGAATCTCTTTTGTATGTGAAACAGGAAGATTAGTCATATTGCTCTGCACATTCTCCCACCCTATCTGGAAGATTTGTTTTTATTATCTTAGGAATCTTCATTATAAGCAGGACTTTTATTTATGTTTTTATAATGACATTTATGATAGCTGGGAAGACTGTGATAATTAACTTTGGGCAATATTTGGGTTTTTTGTAGCTATTTCAGTCCTGCTTTCTATGATCATGGATAAAACATTGACTTCTTTAAATCTGTCTGCCTGTCCCACCTAATTCAAGAACAACTTGCAAATGTCTGTAAAGCTCCAAGACTATTGCATGTCCTGGACCACTGCTGTCTCTCTCCTTTGCTTACACCAGTTTCCTGTCTCCCATTGCTTTTGGCAACCGCATTCTCTTAGCAGAAACCATGCTCTTCTGAGAGGGGTAAACAAATCAGAAATGAAGCAGGGTAGTCTTCTGAATGTGTTTTAGTTTTACATTCACATGCGTCACAGTTATTATAAAGCTACTGAGATGAAGAGAAAATTAAGCACTTGGTGATGATGTACATATTTAAGAATTCTTGCTTGTAAGATGTTTGGTATTCACTTGGTCTGTACGTCTGTACCCCATGGCTGTTATGTCTGCTGTTAATCTTTTTCATTATTCGGACAAAATATCCCCAATTTTTCTGTTGCTATCAATGGATGCAAGACATCAATATGAAGTGTTGTTGTATAGAAACTGTGTGTGTGAGAGCACTTTTCTGTATACACACATTATAATGCATGTGACAAAATGTCCTTTTCATAACGGCAACTTGTGCTATTTATGAAGTGTACTGTTTGTTCTTGCTCTCTCTCCCCCTCCCTCCCTCTCTCCCTCTGTCTCTCTCTCCCTCTCTCTCCCCCTCCCTCCCTCTCTCCCTCTGTCTCTCTCTCCCTCTCTCTCCCCCTCTCTCCCTCTCTCTCCCCCTCCCTCCCTCTCTCCCTCTGTCTCTCTCTCCCTCTCTCTCCCCCTCCCTCCCTCTCTCCCTCTGTCTCTCTCTCCCTCTCTCTGCCCCTCCCTCCCTCTCTCCCTCTGTCTCTCTCTCCCTCTGTCTCTCTCTCCCTCTCTCTCCCCCTCCCTCCCTCTCTCCCTCTGTCTCTCTCTCCCTCTCTCTCCCCCTCCCTCCCTCTCTCCCTCTGTCTCTCTCTCCCTCTCTCTCCCCCTCCCTCCCTCTCTCCCTCTGTCTCTCTCTCCCTCTGTCTCTCTCTCCCTCTCTCTCCCCCTCCCTCCCTCTCTCCCTCTGTCTCTCTCTCCCTCTCTCTCCCCCTCCCTCCCTCTCTCCCTCTGTCTCTCTCTCCCTCTCTCTCCCCCTCCCTCCCTCTCTCCCTCTGTCTCTCTCTCCCTCTCTCTCCCCTTCCCTCCCTCTCTCTCATCACCTTTCTCAGATGTACTCTGCTGACTATGCTTACCAGAATAAGGTGGCTTAGGTTTCCTTTCCCATTTGAAGGAAGTCTGTAAATCCCACTACTCTCTCTTGAGAGACAGGTTTGCTTTCAGAGACTAAAACTGATAAGTGAGGCTGTGGGATGACACTAGAAGGAGAGATAAAGAGATTAGATGAAGAGATTACAAAAAGAGACCATCCCTTACATTTTGCACCTTGTCTCTTCAGCATTAATGTTTATCGGAACAGTGTTGGTCTGTGTAGGTAGGTGTCCATTCTGTAGCTGGCTATTATGTGAATTATTCAAAGTATCTCTTTGCATATTTATACTAAAAGGTTTTGATTAGATGATTCATTATTAATATTTATTTCAAACATTTAAAGCTTATAGATGCAAAAGGACAAACGGTTTTCTACTGCATAACAACTTTCTATTTCTTGAGAACCAGTAAATGCTCTAACGAGTCCACAGTAATTCCCAGTACTGATAGACCTTTTACAACAGTGCAGCTCCAGTATTTCCCACCTAGAAAAGGTGACAGTGGCACGCTGCTTTAGACTGATACGGCTTAATCAGGCCTCACGTCAAACATTGTATATATAAAACCAACTTAACAGCTCTGCTCCTGTTAACCTCTAGCTGACCAGAATTTAACTGGGTTCTTGACATCTATCAGAGACCGGATAGTACTGCTAGATTTCAGTACATATATTTACTAAGTACAAAAGCCATAAAGGAATGATTGCCATTTTCACAGGGAGTAGGCCAGAATAGGATGCTTCATTGTTGCATCTTCTTTTTCAATGCACACTTCAAAAGGCAGTCAGAGGAAAAAGGATGTTTACTTGTCATACTGTACACTACAGTACTTCTGACAGTTTTTACGGTGTGGTTCACATCATTGATTTTAATGATTTTTAAAATATGCAAATAAAGCCCTCACCTGCCTACCATGTTGCCCTGAAGCCAAGCAGTCCCATGATGTCAGTTTAATAAATGAACTCGTTTGAACTGTGGGACATTCTTTATTGACTGTGAGTTGATTTTGGTTCTGCCGTGTTATTATGTGAGGCTCTTGTTTCTGGGTAGAATGTTCAGGTACAACTTCAATGCATGATGACTTTTTTAAAATTCATCATGGACATAAAATATGAATTGTGTGTGAGGGTACATGTTAAGGGTGTGAAACTTAACTGAAATTTCAGTAATCAATAAACTCAACCACATTTAGTACTTAGGAATATATTCTGTTTTAAATGATTCAAAATCTAGATAGGCCTACATTTAAAATGGTTGTTAATTGATTTCAAATGTTATGCTTAATTCATATCTGGAAAAATAGCCCTTTGAATTGAGCCTAATGATAATGTTTAGCATTATCCATGCCTATAAATATTACAGGTAGTTCTGAAATTAAGGGACATTTTTGTTGTCCTTTTGTGTGCCCCTGCTGAGCCCCCTGTAGCTTTTCTCATGCTATTACTCGTCACAGAGCAGCCATGTGGCACCATCAAACATTAATTTTACAGATAAGGTCCTTCTTCACATATATACATTTACCCAACATAAATTTGAGTCAACCATGCTACCGCAATTTTATTAAATATCTACTTAGGAGATGATGATTCCTTGGATGATCCCATTCCCCTCCGCATGATTTTGGTAAAGCAGAGCTATGCCCTAGTGCTTGGCTTCAAGATCCCAGCTGTGCTGTTTGCCATCTGTGGCAGGGGGCTTCCAAGGACACAAGTAACTGTGTTCTAACTAGCGGAGAGGAGAGCCCCAGGGTTTCTGGCCGGGGACATTGAGGCACTTGAGAATGCTGTGTGACAGCTCGACTATGCTCTGTGAAGGAGACGTATGCTGGTCTCTACTCATCCTGCTGCCATAGTACAAGGCCCAGGTCTACTACCACACTGGACATTGGTAACTTGAAAAAAATATAGACTGAATATTGTTAAAAACTAAATTGTATTGAAACAAATTAAACTACTATTGCTTTCTTTGTCATTCGGCAGAACACCTTGCATATATGTATCGGTATGTGTTCTTTTTGGGTAACAAACAACTGCTCGTGGTGTTTAAAGCACTCAGTTCTACTTTTATGTGATGCCTAGGATTGGGATTATTGCAAATCGTACACTACACTAGAAAAGTGTGTTGGGAATGCGTGCACAATATGTCCACACAATGTAAAAAAAAACAAAAACAAAAAACATTTTATTGTTTCTAATGAACTGTATTTACCTCCAGGTAAATAGAACAGTTTCAGACTAGAATGGCGAGGGTGGGTGGGGGCTGTAATATTTGTCTATTAGCCAAAGTGTCGCCTTCAAATGTTGGCAAGATAATTAAATAAAACATGAGATGATTTAGGCTCCATTTGACACATATCTAAATCTACTACTGTTTTTAAATCTTTATAAAATGATATTTATGGCACAGGAAGAAATATATTTTAAAAAATGATTACAGTAACTTTTAGAACCCCCCCCCCGTATTCCAATCCTCCCGTACCCTCGTCGCTACAGATCGCGGTATGGGGACCCAGCGAGTGCATACTAACACGCGCGCTCCTGCCGGCGGCCGTACCCTGAAGAATCGGGGATGGGTTTCGCGTGAGGCAAGAATGAAGTCCGTCTATGCGAAGCAGTGATCAGTTCCAGCAGAACAGTGCTGTCGTGCTTTATTGTGACACTGCGTTTCGGAGGAAACACGCGTTCTGCATTGTTCACGAGTTAAGAGCACAGCAATTGCGCGTCGCTGCACCGAACACACGTTTGATTTAGGAAACAACTGAAACAAAAATACGCAGAAGCTGTGGACACTATATTTTCGGTGTTCTTGTCGAACTGCTTAGCACAGCATATGGTAAGTATCCCGAATGTATCTTGTTAAACTTTTCAGGAAGTTTGAGTAAACCGCGTTCTAAAGGACTGTGTCTGAATTAGCCGTTTTTGTAGCTGGGACAGTATTAGGCTGTTAACCACTGCTTTCGATGCTGCCCAGCAGTGTCCCCGGATCCAAACATAAACCACTACTTCTTTCAGGTTAAACACTGTTTACTTAAGCCTTTCGATTGTGTGCTGTTGGGCATTTCACTACTCCTACATCATGAAAAGGTAATGCAGTATTATCTAAATATTAAGTTTGCCTGATCATTTGCTTTTCGCAGCTTTGCTGGTAAGAAAACATCTGTGACTGATATTTTAACAATTAACAATTTGTTTCGTACGAGGTAGTCCAACATTGAGCGCTTTCTTTCTCTTTCTCACTGTCTAGAGTATATAGGGTACGCTTCTTCTTGCTTTCCTCCCTGCCCTTATTCATAGCGTAATTTGGGACACGTAATTGTCGTGAAAATGAGGGTAAGTATTCCAGCGCCTGGAGAAAGCCACAATTATCCGTAATGTGGTAAGCTTCCATGGTCTCTTTTGGGGAAGTGTGGTGGAACAAGGTCACCATCGTAAGACGAGTTGTGTTTTATGATGGAGAAAAGGTGTTAAACAGTGGTCTGCGGTGCCTCTTTAACACTGCAGAGACCATTGGTATAATCAGTGACCATTTCACACACTCAATCGGTTGTTGTCATTTGCTCAGTAACTTGTTAATTTAGCAACCTTCGTTGTTTTATCTTATTATTTAAAGGTATTTACATTTTATTAAATGTACATCACCTTATATTGTTTGAATGTAAACATTACACATGTATTATGCCCAGTGCCCCAGTTCATGGAACCATAAGTAATTAAACAAATTGCCTACTCTAAAATAAAAATGTTATATTAAATGCTTGGTTGCTAATCAGTTGTATTCAATATCCCTGTCCACTCATATTATATGTGTAATAAAAGCACTCAAAACTGAGGGAATCCAATTGCAAGAGGTTTTATATTCCACACCAAGCAGGGTACTGAGTACTTGGGAGTCTGGCTTAAAACCCAACTTCTTTTGGCTGGGTACAGCGAGGGTGAGTTCCTTTTTGTAGTGCATACGATGCAAAGTGACACTAGGAAGGCAGAGTCTGGGAGGTATCCGAGGGTTATTCAAGAAGCAGGGTCTGGAAAACAGGTAGAGTATAACAACCAACAGGGCAATCCTACAAAAAGGGCTAGGCACGAGCCAGGGGCTAGAATTCGGGCAGGATCCGGCAAGGAGCACAGCAAGCAACCGGGATAACAGCTCGGTAAGCAACATAACAGTAGCAACACTTCGAAATGAGGCTGAGACTGAGGGTAGAATAAGTTGGAAGTTTTAGAGGATGGGAAAATGCAGATCAGGTAAGGCTATTCTGCTCTGGTGAGTTAGAACAGATCTGTTGGCAGGGAATAGGCATGGCACTGGGAGAGTGGGTAAGGTCTGGAGGATTCAAAACAACATGCTTGGTCGAGTCAACTTGGCCTGTCAAGAACATTGAGCTTCTTACCTTTGAAAATTTCCATGGACGCTTTAGTGCTTTATGCATGGAGCAATTGTTTGTCTGAAAAGTAAACTACCATCCACTTGGTTTGAGGCATTTGGTTGGATCTGAGCAGTTAAGATCCTTCTGTATACTTCAGAGTTCCCCGTGCTACTGGTATTGGCAGTCACATAATCAAAAAACACAAGTAACACTTTCCATTGGCAGTCATACATGCCTCTACCCCAGTGTTTCACAGATGATGGCTCATATGCTCTCAAGACTTTGTCCCAGAACTTTACAGATATTTAATGTTCTTTAAACCAAACAGTGACCTGGGTTTTCTGTTCCTTAAATGAGATATTACAGTGACATTCTCCATGTAAGTCTCCATTCTCCACATACAGCTGGTCAATGGAAACCAGGTGTTCAATTACTTATGGTCTCTTTAAACAGGACACCTGTGCATAAAAAAGGGCTGATTCTTATATGGTTCACCTACAGATATAAATACACTCTTGCCCATATATTTCAAAGTATTCCATGCTGAGCAGAGCCCAGGCTTTGAGTTTCTTTGACAAAACAGGCTAGTTGCCAGGTTTGTTTTCAGCAGGGCAATCATTGTCTCTCACCCAGTGCTCAGTCAGCATGATCTGGTGTGACTGAGAGATAGTGATTGTGCCTGGCATAAATTCAGGTGTTGACTGATTTATTGCTTGTTTAAATTAATTGACACAGGTGCTTACCTGGTAGCATACTCAGATAATTTTTGCTTTCAAAACATTGAAGTGCCAGAAATGTAAATCTAGATAATGTAATTAGATAATATAATGCATTTTATGAGGATTTAAGGTTGTAGAATGCATGAACACCAGTCAGACTGACCCCCTTTCCTAAGAATGGCAATGCTTAACTCTGCTTACCTGACCTACTTAACCTGTCTCTTTCAACACTCTTAGCTAAGCAATGCTGCATTACTGTATATCAACAAAGCAGCGCCGTAATTTCACAACACTGTATTATCTGAACGCACAAAGGTCTTTATCACAGGGCTCAGTTTCGGGGGGGAACATGTAGCCTGGATGCTTTCTCTGCTTGAAGTTGAAGTATTGGGGGACAGCTCTGGGACTGCTCTCCATAGAAAGATGTAGTTCACAGTGCCGGAGCGGCATCGCTGCTCAGAGAGCCTCTCTATAGGGTGTGCTCCTGTAGGACTGTAGATGGTGTATAAAAGAGAGAGGGGTGCACAGCCTTAATTCTCAGTAGCTTAAGTCACTTTTACTGCTCTGCACATTTGTTGTAGAGACAGTAAAGCTTTTTTTGTGAGCAGATGAGTGCTAGACCCAGCTGCTGTGTCTGGGTCCCTGCCACTAACACACACACAAACACACACACACACACACACAAAGCTACTCTTACTGTATCACACATTGCATCTGTGATTACTGGCACCGCTCACTGGTTGTGAAGTGCATGAAGTTGTTTTCATGCAGCTCACAGGGTGCCAGAGGAAGTGCCGTGTTTAGTGAAAGCGTAGGCATGCGAATCGAACACTAGGACACAGAGAGGGACTTGACAAAGAAGACAATGAATGACAAAGAAGGACAAAGATCTGAGTAATTCATAAATAATCAAAAGTTTAAGCAGTTTGTATAACTTTGTTGCTTATAACAACATGCTTTTACAACCATACAATGCATAAAGCATTTTTGCTTATTTTGGCCTAACAGACTGCTCTGGATGCTCTGCGTCTGTGGGAGATTACTTACTGACTATGCCACTGTATTTCTTGTATCAGTAGATTTAAACCTACATCAATATATTCAATGTCAGAGTATTCTTGAGGTAAGGGGTACAGGGCCTCTGTAGCTGATTGACTGGATGTATCTCTACTTCTGAAGTTCCCTAGATCTATTAGCATGTGCTCTGCCTATATAATGCTCAGCCTGAGCCTGAAGTAATGTTTGCTTTTTTGATGGAGCCCGAGCTTCTCTTTGCAGGGAGAGATGGAAATGTAAATGCTTAAGACCCCTAATTCTTCTTCTTAAATTGTTTTGCTCCCAAGAGTAAATGTTCATGAATATTTTATGTGGTTATAAACAGTGCATGTGGCTTAGATCATGCTGTGTCTCATATATCTCTTGACGACATTCTTAGCATCAAGTGAGGTGCGAGCATAAAGGGGCATGTCACACCTAGTGAAGAAACTAATCTCACAGATTATTATTGTATGTGTGCAGGGGACGCGTGGTGAGACTGGAGGTGGGAGTGATTAGTGATGTCAGCTCGGCGTATAAAATGTGTTTTCGTTTTTTTCTAGCCGTGATAGTTGTTGGACTGCTAGCTGAGAACTGGAGAAATAATACTGAATGTCGCAGCAGATCTTCAACAGTTCAACAGAACATGAAATCAAACACCTGAGACTAAACGCTGCCTCAGTGAAACCAAACCCATGAAGGCTATTTATACACACTGTTCTGTAATAATACTGTTGTGAATGCAGGGCTGTGACACTGAATCATGTGTAGAGAAGAATAGCATGGGAATGTTCAATGTCAATTAAAATTTTATTTGCCATCTGGTGAATAAATGAAGAAAAAGAAATGTTATTTAAAAGTATATTGCATTCAGAGAGTGATGTAACAATACAGTGTGTTCTTTGATTAGAAATACACATAAAAACAAATATGCTCAAGCAACAGACGTTTTATCATAAACTGAGAGTTTATCCTATAGTAAATCATATAAACTGTATATGAGAAATTTAACTCTGCATGTTGGAAATGTGAGGTAGATAGTTTTACTTTTGTTGGGAGAGCATTTCCAGTTTAGCTATGTACATCAGCACAGCCAATATCACTTTTGTTTTCTAACTATAGTTATATATTGTTATGTACAGTATATTGTTATTGTTTTCATGATCTGAATTCAGTAGTCCCAGGCTTTAGGCTGCTAAGGCCTGGAGGCAGAGGTCAATCCTCGTGACCCTTGCCTGATCCTAAGATTATGCTGCCCTTCTACACACAGTAGAAGTGAAAAGACCCTGTGTTATTCACAGTGTCCGTAATGTGGCCTGAATCTGGTGCTATTTCACAACACGTCCTATTTTTTCTTTGGTCATTTGATTTGCTGGGAGAAACTGATGTGACTGGCATTTGAATCAAAATCCTCCTTTAGCAAATGGGGTTGACTGCAGTTTAGTGGGCCAGCATGGACTGAAACGACAGTAAGAAAGACTGAGACAGCCCGGAGATCTGGCTGTGATGATGCCCTCTCCCCGTTTATGTTGTATGAGAGAGCCAAGAGTCCCTCTAGCTATAGCTCCTGATAATCTGAATATGCACAATAGTTTCTATGTTTTACACTGTGCTTTAACAGTTTTAGAACATGTAAGATCAAATTTCATCACATGAAAAATGGTAGTTAGTTAGCTGATTAGCTGATAGTGGGTAGTTAGTTGATTTGTTGAGCAGCAACAGTTAGTCATTCTGAAAGCCCCTTCTCAAATACATCCAAATTTGCAAAAAGACTAGGTCTGAATGTGGCCTCATTACATAATATTTTGGAATATTGGGTTTATGTAACTGTAGTTTGTGATGTCTCCTTCACAGTTGCAGTGAGGTTGTAATGAGGTCCAGAAAGAGAGGACAACTATCAGAGCGTCACAGGAATGGCCTGCTTTTCATTAAGCAGGAATCTACACTGTCAAAGAGCACAGTGGGCCCGTGCTCTGCAAGGCAAACATTATGGAAAGAGTGTCAGTGTTGTGCTTATCTAGATTTATGTCCCATGCTCGACAAGAGCGTTTTTCTCTCTGCTGCAGTACCCCCACAGGTTTTCGGCTCATAGCTGCTTTTTGTACCTTGGCCCGTGCCCTACCGTAGTTAAGCTGTGAGCTGAGCTCCTCGCCACTCCTCACCACTCCTCGCTACTCCACGGACTCCTCACTACTCCTTACTAATCCTCACCACTTCTCACCACTCCTCAGGCCTCTCACCACTCCTCACCACTTCTCACCACTCCTCACTACTCCTGGGACCCCTCATCACTCCTCACCACACCACTCCTCAGTCCTCTCACCACTCCTCACCAATCCTCACCATCCCTTCTGTCCTACAACACCTGGTCTGCGGCGTGCCTGCCATTGCAAGCACAGCCTGCCTTTCAGTTTATGGATGACCCCTGCTGCCCTGTAATTAGGAGAATAAACATTTATACAGGACAGGAATGCAGATGGGGAAAGCTGAGTTGCCAAATGGCTCTACCGGGAGATCTGGAAGCTTAGTGGGAGCTGCAGCTATCACCTGTGGTTGTGGCTTTATGGCCATGTGGCTCTTGTGCTGTTTCTCTGGTTTGACATCACCCACTTGGCCAAAACCTCCACCATTGCCATACTGTCCTACCCAGGGCAGACCACAGGAGACCCAGTGGACAGACTCAGAAAACAGAGGAGGGGCGTATGTTAATGTTATTAATGTTGGCCGTTGAACTTCTAATTGTGCCTATATGAATACTGTTTCTTGTTTGGCCAGTGTGCCTATGCTGTTTGTGTCAAAAATACTGTCATGTTCATAGTGTTATGGCCAACTTGCTAAAAAACTGGTCATGGTACAATCACAGCAGCTACACAGAACTCCTTTAAAATCTAAAATTAATTTATGAACATTTTATAGCTGTTATTAATATTTAAACTCTGAATTCCTCACTGATCATTTAGTGAAATATTTTTGATTAAAAAAAACCAACAACCCCCTACCCACAACCATATTTACTGTATTTACATAAGCAGTGCCATAAGCAATAAGTATTTACATTCATTATTTCATTTGAAATTCCCTTGGCATTCACTAATACTTTTGTCTGCTGGAAAAGATCTTGCAAATGTGAATGAGGCCTACACTCAAAAGTGAACATCAAGCCCTGCACTCTGAAGTTGATGTAAAAAGGGCAGTGGTAGCTCAGTGGTTAAGCTTATTGACTAGTAATCAGAAGGTTGCCTTACCACTGCCAAGTTGCCACTATTGGACCCCTGAGCAAGGCCCTTAACCCTTGATTGCTCAAATTGTATTCCGTCATAAGTACGTTGCTTTGGATGGATAATGTGCAAAAATGTAAGGAGTACTGGGACAGAGGTAGTTGTCTGAACCTAGGGCTCCCAGCCTGTTTATCCAGATTAGCAAGGCCACTCTGACAGCACCATGAAGCACTCTGCCCTCCTGTCTCAGGCCTGCTTCCTTGGCCTTTAACTACTCTTCTGTACTAATGAAACCCAAGGCCTGGGGGTGAGTGGGTGAGCTTTGGTGATGTGTGTGAGTACAGTGTGTGCTCACAGTGAAGCCCCAAGGCCCATGTGGTGGCCATAGATGAGGTTGTTGACCCTGTCAACCCCAGCCCTGTTCCCATTTCGTGAGACAGCCACACTGGCAAATAATCCAGTGTGGATGTTTAACGAGGTAATGGAGTGGGGTCAGATGGTCAAGGCCTTGCAACAGGGCCGTCTGTCTTCTCCATTATTACAGCAAAGCACAAGCCTCAGTCGCATTGCAGCCTCAAACAGGCCTGCACTGAGGGAGGAATGCTCTGACTGATGTAATGAGTGCTTGGCAGTGTTTACATGTAATGACTGGGACACAGTTTCAAGGTCTATAAATGAAGCTCACATTTTTCCAGACATTCCTCTGCCTCACACTGAAGTATTGTGTATAAGCAGAAAGACCTGTATTGTCTTTTTGCACAAATGTGACCTAAGCCATTGTATTTCTGTTTTGCACAGCTGCAGTCTTTTCTGCACAGCTAGGTGTGTCTGCATTTGTGCATGTAATGTGTCTGGTGAGTAAGGCTGGTCACAGCCTACTTCTGGATCATGATCAGGAAAGCAGTTTTGCATGACTAGGTATGGTGTTTTAAGGGGCTGTGTGTCTATTGCAGTGCAGAGTTTGACAGAGTTCAGTGTGGATGTTGTGAGCAATCTGTGTGTGAACAGAGGTTAGTAGATGACACTGGCCAATGGCCTGCATTACTCTCTACCTCGTCCCTCTTCCAGCAGTCTGCCTCAGCTCACAGGGCTCTGCTACTTCCCTCACTCTCCTTTCTTGCGCTGTGTCTCTCTGTCTCTGTCTTTTTCGCTCTCGCTCTCTCTCTCTCGCTCTCTCGCTCTCGCTCTCTCTCGCTCTCGCTCTCTCTCTCTCTCTCACTCTCTCTCTCGCTCTCTCTCGCTCTCTCTCTCGCTCTCTCTCTCTCTGGAATTCTGCTTTCAGATGGAAACAGAGAAATGATGGAGTCCAGTGAACTTCTTCTTTCAATTGTGGCTTTTTACAGATTGATCACATTTAGCCATACTTGTGGGCAAATAAAGAATGTGAAATAACTCAGTTGTTTGTTTTTTTCTCTGTTGTATTCCTGTCTCCTCTTTCTTTCTTTCTTTCTTTCTTTCTTTCTTTCTTTCTCTTACTCTCTCTCTCTCTCTCTCTCTCTCTTTCTCTCTCTCTCTGGCTGTCTCTTTCTCTCTGGCTCTCTCTCTCTTGCACAGTTTCTCCTGCTGTGGAGTCAGGTATTGAGGAAAGGCTTTTTGGTTGATGATGTTTTCCCAGCTCTGCTTGAGCTCCGAGATTCAGATCTAGCTCTGCTCTTTCTTCTTCCTCTGTTCTTCTAAGCAGACACTCTGGTCTGCGTGGTATGACTCGCACATATGGATCTGCAGGACCCGTTTGCAGTTATCACTCTCAAATGTCAGCATGGTTTGATGTGCAAACACGTCCCAGCGCTGTACTACTACAGTGAAGACACTGGTTCTGTCATGCTCTCTGCTGCAGCACTGCTGAAGATTTTCCACTGCTGTTTGGACATTTTGACTCTTCTGCATATTTTGAAAGATTGGTTTTGGATAATGATGCTACTTAAGCTCTCAGATCTGCCAAGAGAGAGAGAGAGAGAGAGTCTAATGGTCTAATACAGTTCTTATCCTTTGGTAAACCTAGCCTGTTTCTCTTTATCAGATCTGTTGGTCACTGTGCTTAAACGACCAGCAGTGTGATAACATGTGTCTGATCCCAACACAGTGCTGTTTGCTGAGAGTGTGAGAACCTCAATCTGACTTCACCTGTCTGAGAGGATTAGCAGACAAGCAGGTCAGAGATTTTATTGAAGATCTCATTGTCCATCAGTGCAGTGGCAGACGCAGTGTTGGGAACCAACCAGGGCTGCTGTGCCTGGGAGTGCAGCCATCCAAAGTGGCACTTTATGGGTGGGTGTGTTTCTGTGTGTCTGTGTGTGTGTGTGTGTGTGTGTGTCTGTGTGTGTGTGTGTGTGTGTCTGTGTGTGTGTGTCTGTGTCTGCGTGTGTGTCTGTGTGTGTGTGTGTGTGTGTGTGTCTGTGTGTGTGTCTGTGTCTGTGTGTGTGTGTGTGTGCGTGTGCGTGCGTGCACGCATATGCATCAGTAATGAGTTGGAGTCGATTTATTTTGCACATCTCTATAAAATAATCAAATGCTGAATAAAGATTTAAGCTCTGATGCTTGCCTACAAGGACCTGCTCCCTTTCACTTGATGGCAACGGCCAAAAACCTCAAGACCCTTCTCTGTCCTAGCACCCAGTCAGTAGAATGAAGTTCAAGTTGTTTGAAATGCAGAGTCCCTCATTTACCCATTTCTTTGAAAAGCACTTAAATTAAACCTAATCAGGCACTTGCAAGAAGCTTTTATATTTGCACTTGGCTCGTGCGAATTGTGTGTATAGTATTGTTTTGTATTGTAGTTCTCATTCTAGGTTTCAGCACTGACACTTTGTTCTGGCACTGTCTCAGTTAAGGGTATTTTTGGACTCTAACCTATTTGTGCTAGATAAAATTACATAGACAACTAAAGCACTTTTTGTAAGTTTCTCTGGACCAGAGTGTCTGTTAAATGCTATGAATATAAAGGTGACATGCTACTGTGGTTTATTTGTTAACTTCACATTTTCCCACAGAGCCAAACGCACATGTCCTACCTCCAGGATCAGGGCAACATGTCTAGCACACAAGCCACAGAATGTGGGTTCCCATCCTGCAGATGTGAGATGTGGTCACCGCATCTTCTCATTTGGTTTGGGAGTCTTACATAAGGAGCACTGGGAAATCAGGCACTCATTAGGCTTGTATTCTGGCTATAAACCACAGCATTGAGGAGACAAGCCACATGGCAAGCCACTCTATGGCCGCTTTACTGTGGACACAGCCCCGCAATGCTATAAATGACTGGCTCATAAATGTAGTTTAAAGGGGCCCCTGTTAATGTGTAAGTGGGAACGAGTTTGCTACTCCTGGCTGAAGGGAACCGAATCCTCCTGTAGCTGCAGAGACCTGGAAGAGGGAAGACGACAATGGCCTCGTCAGACTTGATAAAGTGTCACTTACGGTGCTTCGTGGCAGAAGATCACAATCAGTTCCAGAACATCCCCCAGCTGAGTGCCTGTGCGGTGAAACTGGACTGAGACAACACTGCCTTGGATGCTTTTATGTGCTTTATTTATACTTAATCATTTGCATGTTTTTGTTTATTTACTCTTTGGGGTCTTGGTGCTGTTAATAAAGCACAAAGAGGAGATGCTGAAAGATGATGCAGGGAGGATGGAGGGAGAGGTATTTATAGCCAGAGTAACCTGCTATTCTATCTGCCTCAAAGAAGCGTGGCCTCCCTGTCAGACTCCATCAGATCTCCATGTGGATACTAAAGGACTTGAGTGTATATACACACACAAACACGCGCACGCATGCACACACACACACACACACACACACACACACAAAAGAAGAGAAACACACATATTCATCTAATATCCACCCCCCAGCTGCTCTCTGCCTCCACATAACTAAACTCTCATGCACCCCTGATCCTGGGAGCATACATGTGTCCAGGACTGACTGTGTGACCAGCACCGAACTAAACCACAGCCGCTTTGTTTTCTGCAGTCACCCTTTTTGATAATCATTGAGCCTGCCTCAGTCCCTCTGCCTCAGTCCCTCTGCCTCAGTTTGCCTCAGTCACTCACTCTCTCTCTCTCTCTCTCTGTATCTCTGTCTCCTTCTTGTTTGCTGTCTCTCTCTGTCTCTCTGTTTCTTTGTTATTGTGGGTAGGGAACTTAGTACGTTTGTTACATACTCATACTCAGTAATGTAATTTTTTATTAATCCATATTCTTCACATGGATGAGAACCCAGATGCATCATTTATCTCTGCAAGGTTGACTGCTGCTTAGCTGGCTTTTGCTCATTTGTAATAGTTTAGTGCTTTGGCATTTGTCCATGCACTTATGTAACTCATACAGTCATTACATCAAAATTAGCCACAGAATCAGTTGACTGGACAGCAGTTCAGACTCATTCCAGATCTCTGTTTAGCCACCTTGGCCATGAGGACCAGGAGCCGGTCTCCCACTTCGTACATAGAATTTCTATGTAATCTACAGAAGACAGGAGGCGGGGCTAGCTGACATGTTGAAACAGGATTGGTGGGATTCAGCGGATTCAGTTGAACAGCACCCTGGAGTCTTCAGATTGGTCTCTGTTGTCGGGTCCTGTGTGTTCGATGAGTGCAAGTGGCTGAGCAGAGATGGTGTTGAGGGTATGGTACCACAGGGCTGTCATGATAGTGAATGGTGACACAGGACTGCTGAGTTGGACATGTCAGGACATGTTCTGTACAGATCAGCCACTCTGGCATTCAGAACCATGAAACCCTTTACACATGGAGGAGTGCTGTTCATGGGCCAATAGCTCTGGTTCCTGTAGTTGCACATGCACACACACACACACACACACACACACACATGCACTTACACACAGTGCTTGATCTTTCCTCTTATGCATTGTAAGGGTGACAGAAGGCTGTTGGAAGTCTTTACATAAGCTGACTTTATTGGTTTAGTCACTGCCCTAACTCTTTAGTGAGGCAGAGGGAGAGTAAGAGAATGATGAGACAGAGCGATAGATATAGACAGATGTTGTCTGATAACTCCAACTCTAAAATAATCGTTTTTGCTGTTTATTTGTCTGTTTCTCAGCAGGCATTTTTTTTCTGTACCTGAGCCCCACTGTGGTAAACCCAGAATCATGCTCTGAACCATGACAGCATGAGTGCTACAGGCAGACCAATCCAGAGGCAACATTTATTGTTTATTGCTGTCAGAACTGGCCTAAGCAACGCAAAAATGTGAGTCATTTGTTTGTGATAGTTGTACTTAAATCTTGATTCTGCATTCCTGTGTTCAGATTTTTCAAAGCCTAAGAGACAACCTAACAAAAATATGTTCCTTTTAAGGACTCTAGAGCCTTTATTTGTTAGTAATACATGGATAATGTAGAAGTGGAATGATATGATAGCCATCTGATTTAGGTCACCCTGTGTCTCCACACTGACTTCTGTGATTTGATCAGTAGGTTACATGCTTCATACATTATAGTAGGCCTGGTAACAGCTTTTTTAACATTGCATGGTGGTACATTTCAGTTTATTTGCACTTTCACTCGTATACTATTAATACAGTGTGGCTGCTTACTGGATATACTATATATATGTTGAATAATAATGAACATTAAAAATTAAGTTAATTATGAAATAGGACTATTTTGAGGCATTTATCAAGAATTTCCAATGTGCAATATGCAGTGTTCCTCCGTTTACTTAAAGATCGGGTTTAGCAGTGTAAAATATGTGGACACTGGCCGAACTTTAGCAGTCTTCAGAAACATTAAGCAGTGAGTGGGCTCCTTCTTGGCTTTGTGGTTCTTGAGGAGAAAGCCCTATGAGACTGTAGCAGATTTGCTGAGTGTATGCTTTGGCATCTGTGCTTGTACAGTGATTTCAAAGAAAAAAGCTTGTGGTGTAAGGTTTTTGTTTATTGGGTTTGCTGGTATATTTTCACTGCACATTCTGCAGGACAGCTCTCCTGAGTCTGAAAATGCAACCCCAAGGGTTAACTCAGATCCCAGACAGGGTACTGAGCAATGGCCTCAACAGAGGAAAGGCATTACAGGTCCAGAGCCTGGGCTTCATGAATCTCAAGCACAGCACGGCTTTTGCTGAGGGTCTGATTTCCTGACCCTGGGCCAGGTTTCTGGCAGTGAAGTCTGGCCAAACTGGGCCAGAGTTCTCGTCAAAGGGCCGTTAACGCAGGGCCTTCTACTCTTGCCACATTAAGTCATTACCAGCTGGACAGTAGAGACGAACTGCCCGATTCATTGACCTGGCTGCAGATTCGACAGGGCTTGGATTGCTCAGTCTTGGCAGGCTGTGCTGGAACAAGCTTTCTGCATGGCAGGGTTCAGGGTCCTCTTCACCTCCCCTCTTCTGCCCCATTTGTGTCTCCACGTTTTGTCTGGGTGAATATTTTAATTTGCACTCTTTCTCCTTCCTTGTCCTGTACCGTGACTTGTTTAGACAACCTCATGGATAGGATTTCATTGTGAGCCTTATTAAGAATTTGTCACATCATCACATTGCCTCAATAGCACTGGAATGACTTAGAGTTGAAACAGATTTTCTTTATCTTTGCAAACAGTTCTGCACGAAGTTCTTGAGCGAGGGACATAAGGAAACAATTAAAAGGAGAGTTCAAGAAAAAACAAAGAAAGAAAATATTTCAAATGCAATATATTTATTTACCCTTACTATAAATATGTTTTGTTTCAGTGACAAATGAATTGCTTTACGGACTGGTGAGAAAATGTCACGGTAATTAATCCTACACTATGTAAAACATACAGACTTGAATCTTTGGCACCATGAAACATATAGTAATGATGTTGAACCTGAATTGTGCCTGATCCAACCTCCTGCTGAAGACTAGTGCCAAGCCTGTGTGTCTCAGCAAAATGAGGCAGAGAAGCCATATGCTCTTATTTGGCGTTATCATCATGTGGGAGTTTGGCTCATAAGGACTCTGCTCTCTCTCTCTCATGTGGAGTGTGTGTGAGAGTGTGTGTGAGAGTGTGTGAGAGTGTGTGAGAGTGTGTGAGAGTGTGAGAGAGAGAGAGAGAGATTTTTTTGCTGGCCTTGCAGGTTGAAGTTCATCTTCTTTTTGTGTCCTGTTTTTCTGATTTGTTGCTTTGCATCTTGAGTTCTGGCTCAGCTAACAAGGCTAAATAAGTTTGGGTCTTTTTGCTGCTTTGGCAAGTTTTTAAAGAGTCACAAAATAAGCTTTAGCACCTGAGGTAGACGTCTTTTTCCTGCCACTGGGCTTTGATGGTGCTACAGTGTTGCCAAGCGTCCTGAGTTAGATCCTGTCTGCTTTTACCCTGTAACAACTGTAACGAGCTCACTTCCCCTGCCTTTGAGCTGACAGTTTAAGAGAGACAGAAAAGAAGGGGGTTGTTTCAGAGCATCGAAGTGGGAGAGTTTGAGAAAGACAGAGGGAGTGAAAGAGAGTATGGGAAATAGAGAGATATAAAGAGTGGGGGCTGAGCAGAAGACTGCTGAGCAGGTCGCAACGCCATCACCAGCTGCTCTCTCTTCGAGCCTCTCACATTCCGAACGATTTTGAAAAACAGACAAAGTGCCTCGATCCACTGAGCAAGAGCTGGAGAGAAAAATGAGCCGAGTGTCTCAGGGTCTGCATAACAAAGCAGTTATCCCCCCCCCCCCCCAACACACACACACACACTCACACAGACAGACACACATACACATCCCCCTACTCTTCAACACACAGTGTAAAGCTCCCGCAACGCACCACAAAACAAGATGTTGGGGGACATCTAAAAAGGATGTGTGTCAAAGCCCCTGGGGCCCTGCAGGGTGAAACTAAGCAGCCTCCTTGACCCTGCATCCTTTTCCCCCCACCGCTGGGAAGCTCAGGCCACCCCCTGACAGCACGTTACCAGCCAAACTGTCCCAACACAATAGAAACACACTCTTTAATATAAGACTTGCTGAAAATATGGCCTGTGTGCAATATTACCATCATGCTACCGCAATAGGTTTTAGTAATATTGTAATCGTAAAAATAGTAAATATCTTAAATAGTGTATTAAAAGTATTAAAGAAAAGTGATATGTAAGATGATGGTGGAAAACACATGCAGTGCTTAAATGCTCATGACAGCGTAAGCAGAACTTCAGGAGAACTACCCTTACTTGTCTTCCCCCTGGTGGTGTGAAAGAGAAGTGCTGCAGGGGGTTGAGGAAAAGCTGCCATCTCAGGCAGGGCCGCTATCCTGTCTCCTAAAGGCACTTCGTCTTCTCATGGTAATGCGTTTGGCAGGCCTGTGGTGATGGCCTGCTCTTCGCTGTGTCTACTAAAGCCCTCTTTGTGCTCGCAGTGATGTTTAGAGGCCCCCGTCGTCTCCTCGGGCCGTAGCCCCGGCTTGTGCTCCGTGCTTGTCTGCACGCATGACGAAAGCAGAAGGGGAAGCGGGATATGGTGACCTGACCCAAACCAAAAGAATGATAAAAAGTTTTTTACAAATTAGAAGGTTAACAATAAGGTTGTCAGACAAACACATTAACAGAGTTAGTGCTCAGACATACATGTATGACTATGTATGTGACAAATAAACCAAACTTGAAACTTGAAACATACTGATAAAATTAAAGTTGTTTAGCTTACCTGTCCAAGAGTAAGCAATATGGATTCCCTCTTTTAATTCCCTTAATAAGTGACTCAGAGAGCCGTCTGGCAAGTTGCGGTAGCAACAGCAGTCTCCCACTGTCATCGTGGGTGTGTGAGTTTCTGTTAGAAATAGGAAAAAAACAGAAAGGCATTTAAGGAAAACAATGTAAGACACTGTTACCTTTGAACAGATGCTAGTTTAGTTCAGGGGTGAATGTACTATTCATTTAGTTTTGTTTGGACATTTTCTAATTGTCCTCTGGTAAGTGGAGTACTCTCATTCTTCTCAAACTGCACACTAATGATTTTCTCTGTTTATTTTTCACATGACGTGAGCTAAAGGATCCTGTCACGGCTTTATGTAATCCAGCGCTCAGAAAGTCCCATTAGAAAGCCTTTTAACTTTCAGCGCCATAAATCTGCTCTCACAGCTACCTGATAGTCCACTGGTTCCACTGGAGTCTGATCCTATACTAGCAGCGTCTGTGGCAGTGACTGATGAAATAGCGACGGACAAGTTGGAGTGGGCTCAGATCACAGCAGGGTGGACTTATGTAAGAGGACAGGGTGAGACGAGCGCATCTGAATAGGGCACGGAGAGATGAGAAGAGCGAGAGCAGAGGAGAAATGTGGAGGAGAAAGGAGAGCAGGGGAGCACAAAGAGAGAGGAGGCTAGTGAAGCATGAATGGATGAGGCGTAGAGCGAGGAAGGGAGGAGAAGTGACAATAGGAAGTGTAGTAGGTGGCTATGCTGCAGGAGGGGAGAAGATATGGAGTTAAGGGGGCGGGGCTTTGATATGCCCATGAGCTCCTGCTGTTGCACAGATAAAACGCAACACTTTGGAGGTCTGTGATGGTGGCTCTGCTAGCTCTTTTATGAAAATTAAAAAGCTAAAGCTGTCGCAGAGGTCACAAGCGTGACTGCATGAGTTGGAGGATAATCGCGTTCTCTGTGCCGAGGCTAAAAAGATCTGTACTCCTGTAATCGAATGACAAGGTCACACAGGACGTGGAAAGGGTTTGTCCACCAGGCAAGGGGCAATTTTAACAACATTGACAACGTTATACCATCAGCATTGTGAGCATCATCAGCGCTAACTGAGGCTCAGCCCCACCCCTTATTCTCTGTGGTTGGGTGATGCCACATTCTGGGAACTCTCACTAACCCAGCCCAATAATTATGGGTTCCCATACACCAGTGTGCATTGGTAAATGGAGTGGAATAAGGTAATGGAGTCTCGGGTGTCCCATTGTCTGCACGTGTCTGTTGTCTGCAAGCTGTCTAGGTTTGGGGAGGTGGCATCTGTGCGGGGGAGGCGGCTTCTCTCTCCTCTCCTCCGTTGCCTCTCCAAACTTCCTGAAGCCTGGCCCTTACCATCTGTCTCACGGCAGGTCGCTTCCACCCCCCCCAACACACATACATACACTCAGTGGATCAGTCACACATTTAACCAATGACCACAAATGGAAGGAGTGGGTGCAGTGTTGGGGTGGTGGGCTGAAATTTAGGCTGGGTGAGTTGTATGCCGGAGGGGTGGGGCACACAGGTTGCTTTGAGCCAGGTAGCTCTGCCTCTCCGATGATCCGCCCACCTTATGCAATGTGGAGCTCCAGAGCTCCTCTCGACATTCCACTTTTATCAACAGGAAGGAGCGCTGGTTAGGCAGTGAGTGCCTGTGGTACGAGGAGAGCGCCTGAGGGCTGTGCTAGTGGACTGTCATGCAGCGAGTTCTGATGAGGTCATGGCAAAATCGGCTGATGAGGTCATGGCAAAATCAATGGGCTGTGTTGTATCAGCTTACACACAGTTGCACTGCGATTGATTACTGAACAGTGTTTGGGTTGCACCTTGACAGCTCCCTCCATCCAAGAAGCAGGGACTGTGCATGATTGGATGATGTCATTTGTACATGTGAGGCAGTGTGTGAGCGTGTGTGTGTGTGTCTGTGCGCGTGCATTCATATTGTTATGTATTGTCTCCCATCTTCCTGTTTGTCTCCTTTTCTGTCTCTCTCTAAAGTGAGGACAGGACCAGGCACGTATCTCCTACTCGTGTGCTGGTGCAGTTGTGTGCATGTGCATGCAGGTGTGTGTGCTGCAGTCGCGTGGCTCATGGAAATGCGTCCCACTTTTTGAGGCGCAAGCCGCTCCTCCTTCCCCTTCGTCCTTCCACTAGGTGCATTAAAGCCCGCAGGACACAGACGGCGCAGCCATCCTGCCAGGGAGGGGCTGCGTCCCAGATCGCGCGCACTCAGAGGCCGGAGGCCATGAGTCAGCTGTGGCGCATGCGTCCCAGACAGCTGCGATGCTTTATGAGCACATGCAGCGCAAAAAAGCGTGCTCCACAGCACAGAAGAAAATGGATCAAGCACACAGACAGGGGCTCGGCCACAACGAGGCACCAGTCGGTTCTGTTCCTTTTTTGGATGGGAGTGCAGCAGGATCAGGGAGGGAGGCCTTCGTCTGATATGCCGCATGGAGCATGCTTGCTGATGTGAGCAGAGCTACTGTTCCTTGTGGCCTGCTGAAGTGCTTCTGCCCGCGAATATTGAAGGCTGTGTCAAGTTCCAGGGTGGTTAGTGTGCGTGTGTGTGTGTGCGTGGGTCTTTGCTCACACCTCCTGGCCGTCTTGAATATGATGTTATGTTAAATCCAGTGATCTGGTAGACTTGTAGAGGGTCAGGAGATAAGCAGCAAGCAATTGCAACACAAACATATACCTTTATTTGTGTAATGTTTTCTTTAAAGTGGAGTGTGTGTGTGTGTGTGTGCATATGAGTGAGTGTCCAGTGGGTGGCAGTGTGCTCCTCCCCTCCTCAAGCTCAGAGTGAGGAACAGATGTGCTGAGGAGCTTAAAACCGTAACAGCTTAGCCTAGGCAGAGTCAGGCTTTAGCCTTTAGCCTCCCTTCCTCTGTTCCTGCTCCAGCTCTGGCTCAGTGTCCTTGGGGAAGAGTTGAAATTCAGGAGAGCTGATTCATACTCTCCCCTCTGGCCATGACCTCACTATGATGCCTCTGTAACCTAACTGCAGTTTCCTCACCTTTCTGCACAGTAAATCTCCCAAACAGGTTTATCAGCTGTAGAGTTCACATGTTTGTAAGATCACAGGTGGACACAAGAATGTGTAAGCCTGGACAGGGCTCAAGGCAGATATTCATGCACATGCAGGTATGCATATACATATGTGCACATACGTGTATGCACATGCGTGTGCAAGTGTGTTCATGCTTTGGAATATTTGGTCCTTCATGCTGCATCGCTTTTCCCTATAGATCTGCAGGAATCTGCACAGACTTGGTTTCAGCATGGCCTAACCCTCAGCGTGTGTGTGCATTTCTGCAGGTGTGCGTGTGTGTGTGGCAGAGCCTGTGGAGTCGCTCTGGGGATGTGCGAAGCCTCTTCCTGTCCTGAGTCTCCACATCCAATAGGAGTTGCAGCCTGGGCCACACAGCAGGGTAAGAGCAGACCTCCCTGTCTTCTCTCTCTGACTTCCACCGCCTGTAGCTGTTCTCTGAAACTAAATACACATTTCCCAAGCCATGCCGCTATAACGCAGGGATCTGTTTCTGCATGCTGTGTTTATCAGGTTTATCAGTGTTTAGGAATCATTTTTAAAAATAATTTTTGTTCACTGATTCAAAGCCAGTTAAGCCAAAGTGGAAAATAAACCTTTATTTAAATGTACTGTAAAAGAGGGCAAATAAAAGTAAATCTGTTTGTGTTCCATTAGCACACTGCTGCTGTATGGGAATGTGCGAGTCTGCTTTCCTGCCATGGAGAGTTCAGTCCATGTTGGTTAGCCAGGCCTGCTCTGGATCAACACTGGCAATATGAGTGTTGGAGGGTCAAATCTGACCCTCCTCATAAAATTTCAATTAAGGTCCCGGCTAGCTCTTTGAAGTATATTTTGCTCCACTGTCAGGCTGGTGATAGTGATGGATCACCATAGCAGTGTGTGACAGCAACAGTGGGGTGATCTTTAAGGCATGTAGGAGGAGCTGAAAGGTCAAGAGGGCAGGGATTGGGTGGACAGTTTGTGTAAGTTGCAGAATTGTGGGGGCAGGGCTGGGATTGGACGAACACAGAGACAGCACCCAGGAGTGCTGTGAGAAACCCTGGGTGCACTCACCCAAGAAACCAGTGGGGCTGCTTTTCATTCTCCTCCAGCTCTGGCCCTTTTTAGCTCTACCCAGTACCACTTACTGCATGTGACTGGCAGTAGTTCCCCATGAGTGTGTGTGAGTGTGTGTGTGTGTGTGTGTGTGTGGTCTCCTTGGCATTTGTTCTACCCCCCGCGTCATCGTCCTCGCTCACACTCACTCAAACACAGCTGTTCCTTCAGCCATCAGCAGATTTACCCTGGCACCCCCCTCCCTTTCTCTCTCTCTCTCTCTCTCTCTCTCTCTCTCTCTCTCTCTCTCTCTCTCTCCCTCTCTCTCTCTCTCTCTCTCTCCTTCTCCTGCTCCTGCTGTGATAACAGTGGATCTATCAAGCACATGTATCTATTCATTTCGCACTGCTCCAACAGGCTCTTTTGTATTTGAGTCTCACCGTGGTCTGTGTAGCTGTGTTTCACACACTCTGCTCACGGCAGCAGTCACTGGACATGTGGAGGGCTTTCCCACGGAGTTCATCACAGAGCCAGCTGACTGGCCTGCTCAGAGCCTATAGCCATGCACCAGTTCACATCTCTGCTTCATCAGCGCCGCCACACTGGAACGTTTTGCCCTTGACCAGGACGAGTTGTCATCAAATGTCTCAGAAATGACACAAATCACTGAATGACAAGAAACAGCAATATATTCTATCCAAAATACTCCCAAACCATGTATCTTATATCTTATGTTGTTTATGACTCAGATACAAATGAGTATCACTGGCTCTCTCGCGCTCTCTCTCTCTCTCTTTGGGTATAAAAAAAATGTGTGTGTGTGTATGTGTGCGCTTGTTTTTGTGTAACCTGTATGAGAATCCCTCAATGAGGGGGTATGTGTGTGAGTGTGGGACAGTGTGGAAGTGTCTGCAGGATCAGTATGATGGACATGTGGACTGGATAAAGGTGCACCTGCATGACTGTTTGAGGACATCTGTGTTTGTCTGTGTGGTTGATTGTACTGGCCCTCTTCAGTTGCTCACAGGGCTCGGATCCGCTGGCTGGCCCGGCACAGACACACGCCTGGCCCTCTCTGAATGCCAGAGGAACAAAAGCCCAAAGCATGCTGGGAGTCAATGGAAAGTGAACTTACAGGCGTGCAGAGTGAACTGCCTAAAATACTGCCTGCTCCCACCATTCTCCTGTGAAGATTTACTGAGCGTGCAATGTGTGCGTGTGAGCGTGCGTGTGTGAGAGTGCTTGTGGGTGCGCGCGTATGTTTTAATAGGTACCAAGTGTTACCTCGTTGCCCTGTCCCATAAAAAGAGTGGATGCTGCTCATGTCTCTGAGGGATTTACCGCCTGTTTCCCTCCATTGTCCTGGATGGTGGCTCCTCGTTCCATTTCCCCACCCTTCTCCTCTCTACTTCTAAACCCTTGTGCTCTTCTAACGTTCTCTCTCTCTCTCTCCCCCCCCCTTCTCTCTCTCCCTCCCTCTCTTAGAGTTTATGATACCTTTGATCTAGAATTCTGTTGCAATACAGGGATCAATGCTGATATCTCGAATTGTAAAACAAGTATAAGCTCTATCTCAGACAACAATAAGTGCAATAAGCAAACAATATCACACTGTATGTGCTAGACTTTCAGTTACCCAACATGTGTAGGTTCAATAGTCATTCTAAATATTTCACAAATAGATAAGTCTGCATTTGAAGACTGCAAGGGTCTCTGCTGTTCATCCCACCGTTTGGGAGCCAGAATGGAGAATATTTTCAGTAATGATATTGGTGACAGGTTTTCAACAGAGAAGTTAGATTTTTGATTTTTTGATTTTTTTTTTGATTTGCTTCTTTGTTGATGTCTCTGTATTGTGACGTATATTTATTCCACTGTCATTGTTTTTCTAATTATTCATCACCTGCTACCAGTTACTTGGTGAAAGGTGACTCACTTATATAAACTTCATTTCACCATTGTCAGTTCCTTCTTAATCATCACTGTTACTATTTTTTCATGTTATAATATTTTTATATCGAGAGGTTGCTGCAGTGTTTTTATGCAAATTAAAGATGCCATCTGTAGTGAGAGCTAAGTGGAGGTGTTATATGTGATGTACTGACCCTGGGTGGTGAGCAGTCTGTCATATGCTTCAGGTCTGCTTTAGACTGCCTTTGGAACTGTGTAAAAGTGAGTTGACCTCTCACTAAAAATTTAGTTTAGACTACCTGTAAAAATGCACTTCCCCATACTGCCAGAAAATGTTCTTTCTAGACCTAAAACATAAATCACATTATCACACATATAATGAGGCTCTGGTCTTACACGTCTCTCCAGTCCTTCAGGGAGTCTAAGAATGGAAGCTCCCTGAAAAACACTAGAGGGCTAAAGGCTGCGTAGCGTTTGCCTGCTCCTCTGGTCCTTGACCCTCCTCCTCTTCAGCTCAGATGGGAAAGCAGAGGCACTGCTGTAGCCGGGATCATGTCTGATTGACATTCACGCCATTGTTATTAAAGCTGATTTTATACTGGGTGACTCCATAATTGCACCAGAGGGATGGAAGTTTCACCTGCTCTTTCTGTCTCTTTGTACCTCTTTCTCTCTCTCTCTCTCTCTCTCTCTCTCTCTCTCTCTCTCTCTCTGTCATCACCAAACTGCATAGACTCAAACTGTGTGTGTGTAGTTTGTTTGCATATAGTTTGTTCTTACCACATAGCGTGATATTTTATGCATATAAATGTGTGTATATTTCTCTGTAGTCAAAGGAGCTGAGAGGTTTGTGAGGTTAGTATTAATGATTGAAAACTTTGAGTTGAAGCTGTTCTGAAAGTGCTGGATTGATGAACTGAAAACTATTGGATTACCCTATCAGGGCCATGGGGTATGCTCAGCAGCGCGCACACACAAACAAACACACACACACATATCTAACATGCCCTCTTGCACACACACATGCATTAGCAGACTGGCATGGACTCTAGGCTCTTTCACAGATGCAGACTTGCACAGACAGAGAGAAGAAAAGACATCCTTTGGAGAGCTGCGATATTTTTTTCAGAGAGTGTTAACTGAGATTAATCCCTATACAAATCCGGTCAAGCTCTGCCTCAAAAACCAGAACACGTAGACGCAGCGCATCTTATTTTCATGCTTGCCAGTGCTGACTGATCCATGCTATCTTCTAGGGTTAATTGTGGCATGTGTGGACGTTTTCACATCAGTAGGAAAGTTCACAGTTCATCTCAAAGTCCCTCCAAAAACAACATGCTCAGTGTACTGTGGGCCTCATCAGGGCAGCAACACTCCCCCTCAAAACCACCACCCCCAACAACACCAACACCCTACTGCCCAACACCCTACTGCCCAACACCCTACTGCCCAACACCCCAGCCCTCCACAACACCACCATCCCTCTTCAGCCCTTTGTCCTTTTGTTCCTGCGTACCTCTCCACCCCCAGTAGAGGGGTTAAGTGTTTGGCAGTAGCATGTGAGGGCTTCTCTTTGTGCAAGTGTGTGAGGTTGATCAGATGGCTGGTTGTATGTTGGATTAGAGTGCAGCACAACCTGTTGACCCCCCAGCTCCATCTTTAGTTACCCTGAATCTGCTCCCTTCTGACCACTGCATTGCCCCTGTGTGGAGCTCAGTTGTGGTCAGACGGGACAGGAAACTTCCAAATGTCCCATCCCCCAATGCAGGCCCAATCAAGCAACATGGCCTGTGCATTATGATCCCCAAGCACTCCTCTATCCTTTCCAACTCTTTAAAAAAGATACGTGTGTGTGTGTCTCTGTGTGTGTGTGTGTGTGTGTGTGTGTGTGTGTGTGTGTGTGTGTGTGTGTGTGTGCAATATCAAGTTAAGTCCCCTGGCAAGTTTATGTGCAGTTCATGTTCATATGATAACTTCCCTGGAGGGCGTGAAGGTCCATGAATCACTCAGATGCTCATGCGTCGCTGATGGTTCCTCACTGTTGCCCCTGTGTCTGCAGCCCCACACTGCTCTGGGCTCGCGGGCCTTCCCAGCCCTGTGTTCGGCTTGGAGTCGGCACGCCGCACTTTCTTGCCTACGTGTATTCAGTGCAGCGATGGGCAGTAACCGAGGCAGAGGAGGGGCCAGATGCATGAATGGCCTCTACCGTCCCTTCTTACTTCACCAGGGGGAAGGTGCCTGTGGGCTGCTTGTCCTGGAGTGGGCTCAGAGGAAAGCTCCTTTCACACACTGATTTCTTATTCCCAACTCCAGAGCATAGCATTTATATTGCCCTTTGATAATGTATGTGGGGATTGGCTTTAGTTTGTTGCAGCTCTTTGATAATGAATGTGGTGATTAGCTTTAGTTTTCTACTGCCCATTGATAATGAATGTGGTGATTATACAGTACGACGGTGTGTTCAGTGAAAATGCACTGCAGTGCATATATGTGCTACACTTGTCTAGGTTTTGTGAGGTTTGTGTGTTCCGTCTCTCTGTGCTTCAGCTTTCTTAAGAAGATCTTGTTGTGCAACACTAAGAAATTGAACTGAAAAAGACGTTTATGAGAGAAGGAAAACGAGAGAGAGCGAGAGAGAGAGATAAAGGGAGAGAGAAAGAGAGAGGAACAAACAGATGGACAATCATCAGTCACATCATAGGGGCAGAAGAGCATTAGAGGTGAAGCAGGAAGTGAGCCCCACCCCCACCTTTCTAGAAAAAGAGTAGACGGAAAAGGGGGGGGGGAAAGAGAGAGAGAGAGAGAGAGAGAGCGAGAGAGAGAGAGAGAGCGAGAGAGAGAGCGAGCCAGTGAGTGCGTGAGCGAGCGAGAGAGAGAAGGCAACAAGCAGAGAGAGACTGAGCCCCAGCATGTGAAGGGATTAGACACGTGAGGGAGGGGAGCCTGCACTCAAAAGTGAGAGGGGTAGGGGGCGGTGCTAGGACAACCCAGCCGAGACAGAGCAGAGCAGAGGAAGGTGCTTCACAGTGAACGGACGGGGCAAAGAGAGGAAAGTTTGACGAGAAGAGGAGGATGGGAGGAGGAGCAGGGAGCGGAGAGTGTGTGTGTGTATGAGTGTGTGTGTGTGTGCGCGCGCGCAAGGGAGTATGTGAGAGAGAGCAAGAGCATGTGAGTGTGTGAGACGGAGAGAAGGGGACAGAGAGCAAAGCCAAGGAACGGCATGAGCAGCTTGGGACTGTGCACTTAGTTTGACTGCAGGGCACACAGTGGAGACGCGAGGAAGCTGCCATGCAGAACGCTATGGGTATGTGTTAGATATTTTACAGCCCACACACACCCACACACACACCCCCACACACACACACACACACACACACACACACAAACAAGCGCATGGTAAAGTTCAAACTACTGCCGATGCTTTAGAGACAAAGCCCTGAGCAGTTTAAAGTGATCAAGATGAATGATTAACTTTCCAACCTTAGAGAAGTGAGTAGTCTCGAGGTGGGGCATACACAGTACAATGAAGAAAAGCAAAGAGGTCTACAAGCTTTGTTAGGGGTCTTTGAGGGAGATGGGCCTGTGTTTACCAGCTGCTATTACACTATTTATTACACTAAAAGCAAAGGTCTACTAATCTCTGTGCTACCTGTGCATTTGAGCACATGTGTTTTCTCTGTAGCGTGGCTCTGTGTGTTTCCGGCATGGTGGACTCCTGTCAGAGTGTGTGTTTTCAGGCTGTTGCTGGTGCCGGGCCTCCCTCAGTGGAGTAATAATGAGCCTCTCTCTGGAGTAATGGACTTACACAGGCTGGCCCATTTGGTCTAGGCTTCTGGGAAAGGGCTGTGTTTGGGAGTGTTGCTTAGGGTGAAGGGGCCATTAACATACTGGACAACAGGCGTAGATGTGCCAGTCTCTCTCTCTCACGCACACACACACGCACAAAAACGCACACACGTACACACACACGCACGCACACACATACCAAAATGCACACACGCACGCGCGCGTGCACACACGTACGCACGCACGCACATACAAAAACACACACACACGTGTGCACGCATGCGCACACACACACACACACACACACACACACACACACACGCGCACAAACACATATAAAGGTGATACTGTAAACATTATTTATTCTCAAATTACAAAGAAAACTATTTATGGTACATGTAATACTACAGCATAGGGTCAGTACTCGATTGCCTGGCATGTTTTCTGTTGTCTTTTAATTCTTCTGAGGGAACCTGCAGTCATGTTTGTTGAGGTGGTTTGACACTAGTATGAAGTTTCCATTGTGTTCCTTCTCATAGTTTACTGAGACTGGAATTTGTGGTCTGACTCAGCTTAATGGTAGACCTATGTACAGTGCTAACCTAAAATAGCATGGTCTGTCACTGTAAGTCAGCAGCATGCTAACATTGCTTTAACCAGATGAGATCACCAGTGGTGGGGGTAGGGGTGCTTACGTCACCGAGCTGGAAAATAATAGATGTGTTAAATCACTCTCATATGGGAGAGAGCTTTGAAAGGTGCCCTTACACACTTCTGTTGCCTTTGTCTTTTTAAGGAAGTTTGGTGCATGTCAGAACCTTGCCATGCTGGTATAGGATATCAAGCCCAATTCAAAATGGCCTCTGAGTGTCTGACATGTGGCATAGTTCTGGACGGCAGTGGACATAGTGTGGGGGTATACCTGCGTCTGAGGTCACGGAGGTGGACGGAGACCAGGGCTTGGAAAATTTGAGGAGATTTTTCTCTCCTCTCCTCTCCTCTCCTCTCCTCTGCAGTATTTCCATGCATGAGACAAAAGTGCCAGGTATTTATATAAGGCCCAAACTGCAGACCTGTACACGTGTGTGGAGAGCGAGAGCTCATTAGCCCTGAGCCAGGCTCAGCTGAGCGCCTGAATCAGAACTTTCCATGCCATACCTTTTCGTCTGAGCTCGCCTGGAATCTGAAGTGCCGGAGTGGCCTTCGTCCACAGCCCTTTCCTGTTCTCCTCGCTGCGGCCCGTTTACATGTTTTCAAACTCTAAGCTGAGGAAGTTTCCCTCTGCTGTCTGTGGCTGCTGCGTACTTCACCACATACACACTTTCTAAATCATATATTCATGCCAGCATAGTTTGACTCGTGCTGGTTATGTAAGGGCTGGTGTGGAAATCCATTTACCCCCGGGGTCCTCTCCTCCATACCACTGAAGCTCAAATTTATGCACCCTGCACCAAGCTCAGCTCGTAACAGTCATGATGGCACGGAATATTGCTTGTCATTAATACATAAAAATATATTTCAGTTATAAAATGGTTATGCAATAAAGTGGATGAAACTGAGATGGAAAACTGTTTGTTGAAGTGCTGTGGCTTGATGAAGGCCATGTCTCATGAAATGTCCTTAAACCCAGATTTAGTTGCCTAGACATGGCTGTGAAATAGAGATTAAACTCAGCCACACACATCCCAGGCCAAACTGTCAAGCCGTGTAATTGAGTGTGAACAAAACTAGCTTTAGAAATGGCTATAAAATGGCTGAACAGTACCTATACCTCATGTCCCATCTCTGCTATGTGTATTAGACAGATTCGGGTCTCTCTCTCTCTCTCTCTCTCTCTCTCTCTCTCTCTCTCTCTCTTCCTTTCCTGCTGATTGCAGCTGATATCTAATATGGTCATAAATGCTGCTCAGTGACCCGTCCTTGTGATCGCGCCGCATCAAGAGTGAGCATTCCAGTGGTTCATTCCCGTCCACTTGGCGGCATCTCGGCAGAATGGCCGCTCTAAAGGCGTCAGTCGGGAGAGGCATTAACGTGGCGTGACCGCACCACCTCTCCTGGCCGATCCTCTCGCCAATCGCTGACTCTCTGACCGCTGGCCTGGGATAAATGATCATTAGCGGTTGGAAATCCCTGCTGTAGCGTTGGGGAGTGGTGGAGGGGGCATAAGCAGTCCAGCGCTCCCGATGGCTCTAGCAGAGCAGTTAAGCGCAAAGCGGGTGTTTGGTGACCCTTCACACCGACAGGCCTCTGTGCACCTTGAAAACGCTGTTCGACAGGGTGACAAGGGCTTGAAACTGGGCAAGGAAGGACTATGGAAGGAGAGACGTTGTGGGTGGGAAAAGTCCAGTATGAGCAAAGTAGGGTTTAGGAACTCGCAGGGCAACCCCATGCTCTATTACTATAATGCTTTTATATAGAGACTCATCCAGGTGCTGTGGATTGCAAATAAGAAAACATAAGATAAGGTAACATTTCCTCTGTGGCTCTAAATGTGGCTTACCGATCAGGAGGTGGGACTTACTACAACCATACTGTGTGTGTGTGTGTGTGTGTGGACTTGGCATGGCTCTTCATTATAATATCCATTGATAGCTTTAAATCTTTCTTGCTCTAAATCTATGCTGGCTGTTACAAGCAGTTTTCATAATCACATCCTGTAGGAGATGATCAGGGTTTGTTCAGACTGACCAGGTTCCAGCAGTTCCTAGATGCCTCTCTGGCACAGACCTGGGTAAAAACAGCCGGCTCGACTCGGGCGTGTGCCAGTGTGGACCCGGTAGCATTGCACGGTGGGCAGAAAAAGCTCTGTCCGCTGTGTTGATTGACAGGTTACATCTTCCCAGATGGCGGTGGCTCCATGGTGGCATTGTGTAGGAGACACACTGTATCTCATTGGACGGTGTGGAATCAGCGGGCTCTGTAGTGAGATGGCTGGTTGTGGAGACTGGGACAGGGGCAAGGAGACTAGCTGGCTCTGAGAGCACTGGGTGACAGGTCCAGCTCCTGCACCACCTGGCCTTTAATACAGCCCATATGCTTTGAGGTGCCGAAGAGCCTGTGTAACGACCTTTAGCCTGCGTCTCTGCTGGTCTCTTTCTTGCTCTCACTCACTCTTTCTTTTATATCCACTACCTCATGTCTGTCTAAGACTCGGTATGGGCTGCTTCGCTTGACATGAATTAAGCCTAGTTAAGTAAGCCATGAAATAAGCTAAATTGAAATATCACTGCTGATTCATCATTGAACATTCTAAGCTTTGGATTAGGACAATACTAGGTCCAGGAAATTGGCCATATGTGTCTTACATGCGCAAACATTCTTCCTTCTCTTTTTCTTAGTCTTGATCCTGCTTAGCCTCGTATTCTGCCCACCCCACCCCACCCCAGTTCCCGCCTTTTCCTCTAATGTTGAGCTTTCACCTCAGGCTGCACAAATGTAGGCCTTAGTGCGCCATGGCAACATCCCCAAACACAGCTACAAGCCAAAAGCCTGCGAAAGCAACAGGTTGGCAATGATTTAAAAAAAAAAAAAACCTTAGTGAGCCAATTACCCTTGTTCTACAGGGTTTTTTAATTCGATCCAGCATTTCAACAAAGACGTACAGGACCAGCATAGTGAGGAGAAGAAGCTATAAGGAGTTAACCCTGGCAGTGGGGGATGGGTCGAGGCAGCAGCTTCACGCAGAGGGGGTTGAGGCTTTTTTAGTGTTCAGCTCGATACTTTCTCCTTGTTTTAGGCTGTGCTTTGTGAAGGTACATTTTCAGGCCTTGAGCACTCAATGAAGTTTGAGGGATTTGAGTGTGTTTTTCTTAGCTCAGTGGGAGATCACATACTAAAGGAATTTGTGACTCATCACTCTGCCCTTTAGCATGGATTGATGATCAAATCCAGTATTTGACCTCTGCTTCAACAATTTTATTTCTCCCTCTCTTTCATGGTTTTCTGACATGTCAAGTTAGATGCTGTTTCCTTCACAAACGCTCCCACACAGAGTAGATTATTCCTTTCATATCCTTAAGGGTAGATCTGGCACAGGGAAATGTTGTTGAATTAAACTTAAGACTCTTGCCGCTGCTCTCTGACGTCCATTGTGCGAGGTACAGCTCCTGAGTGCAAATCACTTGCACTGAAAGGAGACACTCTGCCCGTCTCTGTTTGGTTGAGTTCGCTGCGTCACCAGGCAGCGATGGGGATTTTCCAGGTCCATGGGCTTCTCCTTCCCTGCTGCCATTCACAAGTCATGAGCACGCCTCTTTGACGCCGCGAACGTCCCATTGACTCCATTTAAATTGTAGTTACCACATCAGCGCATGTAGAAAAGAAATATAATAATAACGTTTGGACCCATCATCAGGAATGAAACTTGTGCCAGATTTCTTTATTAAGAATTCTTGTTTTTTATTCTAAAACTACTGAAAATTGTTGCATGCACATGTTCATTTGGACTCGGTGCGAAAGTAGATAAAGCCCATACTGATGGTGTGCGAAAGACTGGGAGTGAATGGAAGTCATTAGTACTTCAATCAGACAACCTCTATGAACTCTGGCCAAAACCTTATTAAACAGCTCCACCCAAAGCTTTGTGGCAGCCTGAATACCCTGTTCTGCAATCTGTCTGCGGCTCCTCCGCTGTGCTGCTGTGTCCTGGTGACCTCCCTTTCTCTTGTGCTCACACTGTCCCATCTTAATAGATTAACTGGCCTGCTGTGGAGAACAGGTGGTGTATTAATGCAGTCAGAAACACAGAAGTCTCAAAGTTATTCATCTGTGCTAGAAACCCACTCAAGGAAGAGCATCACAAGACTGCACTAAACTATGTGTCCTGTTTTGAGTGCAGGCAGGTAGATGGCTCCTGCTCTGAGATTTACTCCTAGATCATGCACGGCATAACACTGTATGCTTCCTGCCCTGTTAAAGTAACCGTGCAACTAATTATTAAGCCTAATTTCTGAAACGAATCTCCTCAACATTTATGAATAATTGAGTAGCATGGTAACCCAATGCTCAAACTTCCACTTGCACTCTGAGCAGTACAGCATTGTGCTTTGTGGAGATCCTAGTGTTTTCTCCTGTAGATATGAGCCAGTCTGCTTAGAGGCATACAATGACTTCAGTACATTTGTGTGTGTGTGCTTGTGTGTGCTTGTGTGTGTGTGCTTGTGTGTGTGTGAGTGTGTGTGTGAGTGTGTGTGCGCGCATGTGTATGTGCATGTGAGTGTGTGTGCGCATATGTGTGCATGTGTGTGTGTGTGTGTGTGTGTGTGTGTGTGTGTGTGTGTGTGTGTGTGTGTGCGCTTATGTTTATAAACCACAGTAGAAATGTTTGCGTATCATTCCAAGACTGTCCCTAGATAGTCATGCTGTTTCATGGAGAGAGACAATAGGGGTGCAGCTGACAGGAAGTGTCCCAGCGGAGAGGCCGAGAGGCATAGTGCTGGGTGTCCAGTAAGAGCTCCCTGGGGTGGGCCAGTGTTGTGTGACAGGAGCAGGACACAGATCCCTATCTCTCCATGCCACTGATTTACGCCACACACCTGTGGGGTGTGAGAGGGACCGAAGTAAGTAAGATGATGAGAGGAGCAATGGGCTACTCTGGGTAACAGGAAGGAGTGTGTGTGTGTGTGTGTGTGTGTGTTTAGGGGGTCAAACAGTCTAAAAGCCTACAGTACAGGAATGGGAAATGGGAAAGGAAATGAGCAGCCAGGTGTGCAAAGATCTGGACGGAAGGAAAGAGGCTTGAGGACACAGGAAAAAGTAACAAAGAAAACAGACTAGTAAAAGGAAGAGGTGAAGGGACAGAGATGTAAGGACAGGCAGTGTGGTAGAGAGGGTGACTCAGAACTGGACCTCATGATATTTTGAGATTGTAAAAAAAAAAAGAGGGCGGTGAAGCTGGAAGGAGGTCAGATGTTCTCAGTGTCCTGTCAGTGCTGTAAGCAAACATAGCCCAACTGTTCAGGACATGATGGTGTCATTAATTCAGGGATCACTTTCACATCTTTATTCTGCTCCTGCCATGCTAGGCTTCTATAATTAGAACTGGTTCATTTGCTCTCAAATGAGAAACATTGAGTTATTTTTTGTTGATTTTGGCCTTTATAGTGAGTTACCACTCTATAGAGAGTTTGACTCATTTCACTTGCTGGAACTCTGTTTAAAGTTTACAGGACACACATGTCAACATGTAAGTATAACATAATATGATTATATTTCCAGTGTTTCCTTACCATTGATTGTGTGAGAGAGTGTTAACCCACAAAAAATATATCCACAAAAAAGCTTAGAAATTAGTACTTTTCTGTGTTGTACTTGAGTTGAGTGTGCTAACATAAGTTGTCAGCCTTGCAATATTTGAGTTCCACTTTCATTTAAGTTTGTCTTGAGAGATAGTACACAGATAACTATGCTCTGTCTCTATTAATGAGTCACTGAAACAGTGAGCACACCTCTCCAAAGAGGCGGGTTTGTGTGAGCCAGGTCCTCCCTAAGCCTGCTATTTGAACAGCAAGCTTGGGCGTGTGCAGGACACCCCCACCTTCACGGACAATGTGTCCATGGGAAGGTTCTTTGATCAGAATGTGAATGCACATCAAATGACCTGGGCCCAGAGGCAGTGTGTGCATCCCAATGAGATTAGGTCTGCCGGGGGCTGGGCGGTGAGATCTGGGGCATGGCTCGGGCGGCAAGATCTGTCCTGTGCTGGGCTGGGTTTTGCACTCGATGCCTCGGCTTCCCGCCCCAACTCGCCCAGCTTCCAGCAAGAGGCCGAGCAGGAGGTTCATACCTCGCCACTAATCCTTTCCGGCAGCGCCGGAGCCATTAAGACTTATGGTAACGGGATTTGAGTTGCCGGTCCAGGCTCTCACTGTGACTTTGATTAGAAACACTTGCAGTGGACGACCACTGCACTAGATTGCTTTCGCAACATAGGAGATGAAGGAGCAGGATGGAAGACCTGGTCTGTTTAATTTGGGCAATGATAGGTCACTGTACCACACGGAGAATTTTATGTTTGGTTCAGATTGATGTTCTTTCTGATGGAAATGGGTTTGAGATGTAGGTGCCATGTCACTCCAAGAGGAATCCAGTATTAAGGTGGGGCAAAGAGAGTTGCGAGGAGCAAGAATCAGGATCTAGGAGGCAACCCAAGAGCAGAGGTGGGGCTTGATCTCACTCACACCAGGCACTGCCCACATAAAACTTCCCATGGGGTGGTAGAGGAGCCAGGTCATGATCATTCTATAATCTTATTATCCTAGACTTGGCATATTTGAGTAGGGGGTTGTGTGTGTGGGTAGGGGGGAGGGCGATTTTGGAGGGAGGAGAGACGGTGCAGACCGTGTGTTCTGTGACTCACATGTGGGTGGACCGAAGCTGAAGGTGGACTGAGGGGTGTGCGAAAATAAGGTGGGTGAAGTGAACCATGATGATGCCGGCCTGAGAAGCTAGAGCAGTGGGTTAGTGAGTGATGGACACTGTTTAAAACTCAGCCCCTTTTTGACCTCTCTGCTGACATCTCTTTCCACAAAGGGAGGTGTGCAGTCACCCTGCGCATATAATTTATTTCACAAAGCTTTAGTATTGCACAAAAACTTGAAGAGGTGTTGTTTTGCACTTCTGTGAGCACTGCTGTGTTTTGAAATTGGAGCAGGGTATTTCTGCTGTGCTGCAGAGGTGTGTGAACAGTGTGTTGAAGAGAAGGAGAGGGATGGGAAATTATGTTTTGCAAAACACCCACAGGACCATGAATACCTGATACTCACGTTGGTGGAGTGCTCTGAGCACCATACTTTCTCACACTAGGTGCCATGCTTTCTATTTTTACTATTTTAACTTGTGACTTCATTTGTAATGTCAGTAAGTTAATTAAAAAAAATCCTTCTTTTGATGTACAGAATATAAGATTCATGTTGGCCTATCTGCAAACTCAGCTCATTTGACTGCCACCAACACACACTGGGACACTTATTTCAGGGATGGATTCTTTCAGGCAGCATGACGGACAGCGGGATCAGGGTCAACCATGAGCCTCACTAATCTTGGGAAGTGATGCCATCCCACGCTTAGACCTGTCACATTGACCCCAGCAGAATCTAGACCTCATCTGGAGTGGCACCTCGTATAGGAACAGCTGGGTTCCATGTGAGCAGACCAACCATGCAGAGCAAGCTGAAAGATCCTGGCTTTAATCCTTCTGCTCAGTGCTGCCTATGCAGCAGGAGGAACCCAAATGTCTCTGTACTCTCTATTTGTCTAGAAATGACTATATTTGTGTTACAAACAGTGTCACACAGTGACCAATCTCTTTTTTGTCTTATATATTTGGCATGAAAGGCAAAGAGACAGGTCTCTAAATCTCAGAATGTAGTGTGGTGTGCTTGTATTTTCAGAGAAGACGGAACATCCCCATTTTCTCTGCTATTTTTTTCTGAACCAGAGCTTTTCAAATATCTGTCTTTGTCATATTTATTAACATATAAAACAGATGACTTCATATTATTTCAAAGGGGAATGAGTAGATAGAAACTATGCGTCAAGACTGGCTCTGTCTCCAAGAATAAGACAAGACCCAAGAACCTGTTTCTGCTTTCCTCTCTCCCTCTCTCTCCTCACTCTTTTTTTCTCTCTCACCCCAACTTCTCTCACTCACTCTTTCTTCCCACCCCCCGCCCCTTGTCATACTCTCCTGTTCTCCGTCTGGTAGCCTTGGCTGTACGGATGTCACTGCAGAGTGATCTCTCTTGGCAACGTGCTCCCCCAGTGCGTCGTCACAGTGAGGCATGCTCTTTGAAGTGCAGTGGGAGTGTGTGCTTCAGCACTCTGGGGAGGGGCGGAGGTGGAATTGATTGGAGTGGCAGGCTCTTTGCAGGCCTCGCCGCGTGCTTTATTCCACATGGCGAGACAGCTCTGCAAGCTAAATATAAGAGCCGCACCGTGTCCAGGGCCCTAGTTCTACCACTACACTGAAACCTGCTGGCTAACACAGCTCACCTCCCCTGTCAGGCAATGCAGTTTGATTGCTGTTAAATTTCATATATTTACTGTCGTTTTGATTTGTTTCCTCTTGCCATGCTATGTGCAGAAGACTCTGCCTTTGTGGCACCAAGGTAATATTCTGATAATATGATGGATAACACTGAACTTTTAAAGCTTGTGTTTACCATGGAGGTTTTGAAGCTTGTGTTTACCAATGGAGGTTTCACAGAAGAATCCATTGTTTCCATAGTGGTCTTCAACTTCTCTGACTTCTGCCTCTCTCTCTGCAGGGTGCGTGCGTTGCGTGCGCGGTCGCCATGGCTCTGGTTCAGGCACTGCCTGTGCCCTGTGATCGCCCCAAGTCCAGTGTCGATATCCAGCTGTGCCACGCTACCTCACACTCCCCGCTCGTGCCTACAGGGGGCACCATGGGCTCTGTCAGCAGCCTGATCTCGGGCCGCACCTACCAGGAGCGCCACTGTTGCGCCGCCAGTGACTTCAGCGGCAAAAGCCGCAAGCCCACCGCCGTGGCCGCTGCCACCAGCTGCTTCCGTCAGCGGGACGGCACACTGCGCAGTACCAGCTCCCAGGAGCAGCTCCTTATCCACCCACCTGCTCCTCCCACCAAGGGCAGAACCTCCGCCCTGGTTGCCGCTGGCAATGGGAACTACAGCTATGTGGGCGAGGACGTGGTGTGTGACTGGAGTGATCACCACACAGCGGTGTGCAGCCCTTGTAGTGACTCAGAGGAGCCGCGGGACAACCGGACTGTGAACGGGAACCTCGGCGGCCCTCCGCCTAAACTCATCCCTGTGTCAGGCAGGCTGGAGAAAGTGAGTTAGTGCCCTTTTCTGAGTCCTTCCTTTGCCTGAGGAAATGTCCATACTGCCAGAAGCTTATTTTATGGCTATGAAAGGAACATACTGATTCAGGGTTCAACGTCAAATTAGTTATTAAAGTGTAGCTGGCCAGAGGCTCCGTGAATGTGAAGTGTGACTGATTGATGTGCTGTGGCAAAGCCTCCAACGCATCATTATTTAGTTGCTCACTGTATTTCATTTAATCAGTGGACTATCTCATTTACACTCACTGACACCCAGTGAATCCTGAGAAAAACTGGAAAAGCGGCTCACCGAACAGCAGCTTAACTAACTTTAATGCTTTTGTGTACTCTGATCATGTACAGCTGATACCTGTGGGAGTTTTAATTATGTTTGATTATGTGAATACATGCTAACCTGATGCTTTTGTTTACAGAATATGGAGAAAGTTGTAATTCGCCCCACCGCCTTCAAACCTGTAGTGCCCAAGAACCGTACTTCGGTGCAGTACCTCTCCCCGCGGCCAGGGGGCAGCCTATCTGAAAGCCAGGGCAGCCTCAACCTTTTACTGCCGGGTGGTGGAGCCGGGCTGGTGAGTGCTGAGAAGCGCAACTCTTACAGCAGTGGCCGCAACGCTCGCAGCAGCCAGTCATGTACCATGTCGGACTCGGGGCGCAACTCACTCTCCAGCCTGCCTACGTACAGCAGCACGGGCTACAGCCTGGCTCAGAGCGATGCACCGTCTGGACATGCGGAGCCCACACGGGCTGCTGGCAGCCACGGCCACTCGAACTCCGACAGCGGCCGCTCCTCCTCCAGTAAGAGCACGGGCTCCCTGAGTGGGCGCGGCCAGCCACTCTCAGACACCGGGTCATGTGGCCGGTCCCCTGCCCCTCAAGAGGGGTACGAGGTTGTGATCCGGGAGCTGGAGGAGAAGCTGAGAGAGAGAGACCTGGAACTGCAGCAGCTCAGAGACAATCTGGACGAAAATGAGGCAGCCATTTGCCAGGTGAGGAACTGCATATCTTAACCACAAATGCCATCAGAACTGACAAACGCACAGTCTCAGCACAAACTTCTTCTAATCATTATTTTTCATCAGTGGAACCCAAAATGTTGGACTCAGCAATGGGTAGAGCAATGTCTCAGTCTGTTTCCAGCTCCCAGCTGGCTGCAGACTGAATGCTGGCTGTATGTTCAGGTGTACGAGGAGAAGCAGAAGCGCTGTGAACAGGAATTGGAGGAGCTCCGGCAGACCTGCGCCTCCCGCATGAAGCTGGCGCAGCAGAAGGCGCAGCGCACGCAGCAGGTGTTGCAGCTGCAGGTCTTCCAGCTGCAGCAGGAGAAGAAGAAACTGCAAGAGGACTTCTCCCAGCTGCTGCAGGAGCGCGAGACACTGGAGAAAAGGTGCGCCTCCATCGAGAGGGAGCAGACTCAGCTGGGACCCCGTCTGGAGGAGACAAAGTGGGAGGTGAGACTTGTTAATGACCGCGAAAAAAGAATCCAACTGAGCTAAGGCTAGTCTAAGCAGTTTTTAGTCCCTTGCAAAATGTAGGCAAATGCTTTGGTTCTCAAACTTATTTCAGTATTGTTCTAACATGTCAAACAATTTCCCCTGTGTATCTGTGCTGCAGGTGTGTCAGAAGTCAGGCGAGATCTCCCTGCTGAAGCAACAGTTGAAGGATGTTCAGGCAGAACTGGGCCAGAAGGCGGCCGAGATCGTGGCTTTGAAGGCCCAGCTGCGGGAGGTGCGCTCAGAGCTGCAGGCCAACCAGGTGTGCACACAAGAGGCGCATGCGGCGGCGCGCACCCGCACGCTGGAGCTGGAGGTGTGTGAGAATGAACTGCAGCGTCGCAAGAGTGAGGCCGAGCTGCTGCGTGAGAAGGTGGGCCGATTGGAGGAGGAGTCCAACCGGCTGAGGGACGCCCTGACACTGCCTGCCGCAGCCCAGGCCGCCCTGCCCTACTCCAAGGGCCAATGCATGAGCCTGCCCCTGCCCATTGGTCAGGGCCGCGGTGGAGGTGGCATCGCCCGCCTGCACAGCCCTGCCCACATCCACAGCGCCGCCCTCCGCGACAGCGAGGAGCAGCTGCTGGCATACGAGAGCGACGAGGCCAAGGCGCAACGGCAGAGCACAGACACGCTTCACGCGCTCCGCCAGCAGGCGGAGCGGCTCCGCGCCGAGCTGATGTATGAGAGGAGGAGAAGCGAGGAGCAGCTGGAGGCCTTTGATGAGGAGCGACGTGTGTGGCAGGAAGAGAAGGACAAGGTGATCCGCTACCAAAAGCAGCTGCAGCAGAACTACATTCAGATGTACCGGCGCAACCGCGAGCTGGAGCGCGTCATGCGGGAGCTAAGTCTCGAGCTGGAGAACAGGGACATGGAGGAGTTTGACACACGCAACAATGACATCCACTTTGAGGAGATCACAGCCACTGAGATCTAGCCTCTATCACCACCCCCTGCCACAGTCCACGTGGAGCTCATTGCAGCAAATGCACAACAGGGCTCGTGTTCCTTCTTAGACCTGAGTTTGTGTTATGGATATACAGGTTGGACAGTGTTTATTCAGCAGTATTTCCTAAACAAAAAGATTTTTATTATGGCCATAACCCTTGTCTGCGTGGTGAAACATTTAAAAACATGTTTAAATGGTAATGTGCCAGAAAGGTGGACTGTGGGACTGGAAATTGTTCGTGTGAAAGGTCTAGAAAGTTGTTTTCTCTACTCTACTGGCTCTCAGCCTGAAACTTCTACTCTTCATATTGTAATAGGCCTGTTGTGTTTTGTGTTTGGACACAGTGAATGCACTAATGGGAGAGCAGCACCAGCACTAATGGAGACCTCACCCTCTTCTTTCTATCACCATTAATATTTGATGTCATGGAACTCTTGAGAGGCATGGTCAAGTCTTCCAGGACCTGCGTGTGCTGTTCTGCACTTCAGAGTGCAATGAGTCAAGTCAGGTCACACAAGTTGTGTTTATTGCAATCTTTCTTGGAGTTCCTCTCACCAGTGGTTGAGACATCAGTAGTGTTTGTTGTTCTCATACTGGGGTCCACGAAGACATAATAATCAATCCAACTCTCTGTGCTCACTGCTCCCTGAGCACGCAAAAACGAATCACTTTATTTAGAAGTACTATTTTTCTAAGTAGATCTTTAAAATGCAGCCCAAATTATATTTTGCCTGTATTTTCTTCAAACCCTCATATATTGCAAAGTAGTGCAAAAATATTGCAGTGCAGTGTAGAGTTAATTGCATGGGTGCATGATTCAGTAGCATTCTACCACCAGGTAGTCTGGAGATCGTATTTATAGTGATCTCTGTTGAGATAAGATGTCTGGATATGACATCACACAGGTCACATATGCTGTAGTCAGGAATGTCTCCACCCACAGTGGGTAGGGCCACTGTTCATTCATAGCAGAGATGGTGTTGGCATAAATATCAAATTAGGTTTGCCCAGTTTCTGAAATACTATTAAAACATTTGTGGCCACAAAAGACATACAATACGTATATACACCAACTATATAAATATTGTTTTTACAGCACAGATTCTTTAAAATAAATATGAATGGAATATTGAATATATAGGATGTATATTTTTATATACATATATAGCACCTCAAACTATTTTGTGGTAACTCATCTTACTTTGTGATTTTAAGAGTTCTGTATCTTATATCCGTTAACATGCAGTCTAATGGTGTGATCATTTTCCATGAGTGATTTGTAAGGCTTTTCTGTGTTGTTTGTTTTTTTCATTTTCTCTGTGTGGAGGTCTGCAGAAATTTCTTTTCGAGCATCATGGAGAATTCCATTCTGATAGTATGATGTTTATTTTATATTCGATAGAAAATAGAATTCTGAATGTTAGAAATTACTTTTACCAAGTGCCAATCAGTTCTTTGCTAAACTCAGTGCTTATTTCACATTTAAATCCTTTTTCCTGAAAATGTATATTTATGTGAAAAATGAATTTGTTGCTCCCCACTCAAATAAAAGCCAAATCAGGCACTGTGCTAATCCCTATTGCTCACAGAGTTTCCACTGCATAGAGTCTAGCATATTTGCTTAGTGGTTACAGTTGCTTAGTGGCCAAACTGACCCGTTGTATTAGTCAGAATGTCCTGGTTTGTTAGTTTACTCTGGTCAGTTTTTGTGTTTGGTTATATTTTTAATTCTTGTTAGCTCATGTAAATGTAGCACTACGCCCTCACTGCCTATCACTTGAATTTCTGTTTGACACGAGAAGCACTGTGATTGGATGAGGACAAGGTGTTATCCAATCAATTTCATGCTTTTCACAACCTAATCAGATTATTAGCTCTATTGTACTGATTAGAAATAATGCTTTTTGAGTTATATCACAGCAGAGTCTCATCACACAAGTAATGCAAATGTGTACAAAGGTAGCTCCCCCATCATATCTCATACTATCTCCATGACTAAAACACACCTGTAAATATTTCTAACACTGTACACAACAACATATTTTAATCTTTAAGAAGACAAAATATTTCAAAATATCTCAAAGATGTAGCCACTGTGAATAGACCAAAGCAAAGTAACATATTTGTTTTCATCTTTTTTTTCATGGCTGTTTGTGTTTTCTTTGTCATTCCATAGTGTTTGTAGTCAATTATGTATATTTTCATGTTGTACATTTCTTGTAAAGACAAATACCATGTTTTTAATTAAAAGAATAAGTCACAAAAATGGGTGGTTCTTGCTGGTTTATTATACTTTGACTCACTAGATCAGAGAATTGAAAAAGGAGTTATACTACTGAAAGGACTTGGGATACTATTTCAGTTTTTTTATTATGACATAATCACACAGGACTTTTTGTATTAAAATAAGTTGAAAAATAATTGCCAATCAAAACCCTCATTTACCTACAGTGGAACCTAACCACATTTGTGATTATAAAGTTCCGAACCTGTTTTTGATCCCACAGGCTTTCCAGAACATAATAGTCTATTGCACAGTTAATGCTCAGATGTAGGGCACTCTGCAAACATGTAACTCATTCAGAATGACCTAAGTGTTCAGCTTTAGGTAATGACAGAACAAGGCAGACGAAGCCTTTGGATGCATGCATGCATGCGCATCCATGCATAACTCACATCCTGAAAGCATTGGCTTATGATACAAAAAAAGGAATGTCGTAAGCTTCAGGTGGTAAGAATGCATGAGACATTCATCTTATCAAGGCATCAAATTTGACATGATACAGAAATAACATAACATGGCCTTATTTGACATGATACAGATAACAACTTGTAGCATGGCCTTATTTGAGCTCTGCTGGGTATGGCAGTAGAGCACTAGAACTCTTCTTTGTCTTGTTGGGATTGGTATTATTTAGATTATTACCTTGCCAACATGCTTCTTATCATATTACATTGGCTAAAACATATGCTACAACCAAATTTAGACTAACTCTCACTACCATATATTTTTGCAGCCTTGTCACTGGTGTGAAATGAAGAAGCAATATTAGTCCTGACATGTATGAGCGGGTTTTTGAAAATTATTAAATGTCACTGAATTTTCAAAGACAATAAACATGCAAATTCTGCACAAAATAGCTTAACAATTATGAAACTACTGTGTGAAATGATACAGAGAGCAAATAGGTGCTGGTGTATCACTGGACAGATTTCTGAGGAAGCTCTCTGAGAAACCTTACCCTTGGACGCACTGTTTTGGCCAGTGCATTAGTATTACACAATGGCAGCTTTGCTTTCTAATGGAGTGATATGCACTTCCCTTGTATTTGTAGGATGTTCTCACTCGGTTTCTGTTCATGTTCTTTGCTCAGACAGTGAGAACAGTAATATATATTTTTCCTTCAGTCTCTTGGGTTCTTTGGGACTTTGATGATGAACTCCATAGGGTCTCTGGCCTTGTTGCTGAAAGCCTTTCTTATGGCATCCACCGCATGCTGATGTGTGACTCCCTGGAGCGATTCTCCATCAACTGACACAAGCTCAAATCCAGCCTGCAGATGCATGCACACACACACAGACGAGAAGGATAGAAGGATAAGTTCAGATTCAAGCACTCCCTCATTTGTTCCACTGTTCTTTTTTGTCCTACCAGGACTTCACGTGAATCCCGGTATAGTCCTGGTAGCACTGAGGCAGTCACACAGCCGTTAAAAATGAATGGCAGGAAAGACTGATAACTGACTGCACATCAGGTGAACACTGCTGGTCACTTCCTTTGTTCTCTTCCTTCAGTACCTGTGAATGAGCTCATCCAACCCATTTTGCTTCCCCCTACATCCTTAACTAAGGTGATTTCCCTGTTTGTAATATCCGCTATACCCTCTAAACACTTTGTGCCACAGATTCATTAAAGTGCAAAGTTATCCAGTCCCTCCCTGCTTGCTCTGTTGGCCCTGTACATCTACCAGTCTATAAATCTGATCTCTCTGACAGAACCTACTGATTTATACCACTGCGATTGATACTGGAACATCACCTCCAACTCAAGGTCTCACACACTCACACATGCAAGTTTCCATTTACAGCTTCTTACTTATGCTTCCTGTTGGAAGTACAATAATTAGTAGCTGTGTTGCTAACATACTGCTCACACTCTCTCTCTCTCTCTCTCTCTCTCTCTCTCTCTCTCTCTCTCTCTCACACACACACACACACATCTATACATCACTCACACATACAGATCTATACATCACTCACACACACACACACACACACACACACACACACAAACACACACACACACACACACACACACAAACAAAAAAAAACCCCCAAGAACCCCAGATCTAAGAGCAATTCCTTTGTCACTTCCTGGTACCAGGATGCATCTGCTTGAAATGTCCCTGCACTTATCATTGTTTTCTTCCCTGGTCTTCACGCCCCCAAAACAAAGACCTTTGGTTCTAACTGATCAAACAAAAGCTTTAGCCAAATCTTACAACCGCACATCATTACAGAGATTTTAAAAAAATTTAATGAAATTTCAAAATGTTATCCATATTAATTCTAATACATTTGTTGTTATATTCCAGATCAGTGAGCATTCTCATTTCTCCTGCTGCTTCAGAAAGTATAGCTTGAGTTCAGTCATGATGTGAATTTCAATATAGTTAGATTCACTTAATTAAAAAAGCTGATCAAATAAAACGCTTAAGCTGACTCAGAACCATTAAACTAAATGCTGCACAATCTGGTTTAGCCCTTTTATGGCCATTTAAGAGCTCTAGCTTCGTTCACTCCACCTGGGCTTGTATTCTGAGTACCTTTTATCACACGCTGATTTGCACGTTAACCACCTCACCAACACATGAAAATTGCCAAAAAGATCCAGAGGCTTTACAGATGAATTACCACAGGAGAAAGACTGTAGTGCTTTAACTGTACATATGTGTTTGTGGTGTGTGAAGGGGCTGTTAAACCAGGATGTCTGGACCAAACATTTTTATATATATATAGTATGCAGTAGTCTGTCATTTCCTTTAATTAAATTGTACCAGCTATTTACCTTAAGTTATACTATTCCTGAGAGAGAGAGAGAGAGAGAGAGAGAGAGAGAGAGAGAGAGAGAGAGAGAGAGAGAGAGAGAGAGATACAAACAGACAGACAGACAGAAAGAAAGAGAAAAAAGAGAGAAGAGTGAGCACCAATGAAGTAAAAAGGTGAATAAGGTGGGGCTTAAGCAGAAGGAGCAGCCTCGCATTCATCACTGTCCCTGGCTACCACTGGGACTTTTTTGTATTCATAACTGATGTGAGAGACATTTGGGCTTGCAGTCCTCCAAAGTGAAGCTGGTCAGTATCTGATACATTGATAGCACAACTGTCACTGGGACAACAGGACCAGGAAGTATGTTAACACACACTTTCCCCTACCTGATAGGAACTTTGAAGTGGTTATAACACACTGTGGCCTCAAAGTGTGAGAATAAGTGATGTGTCAGCCACTGTTATGTGTTTAACAGACACACACACACACACACACACACACACACACACAGCTATTTTTGATCTTTTTCTTAGGTCTTCTTACACGCCGGAGGTGAGAGGAGTCTGTGGAAACTGAAAGACTCGGAATTTGACACTAGATCTCCGGAGTAAGTGTAACACTAATCTCTTAGAGAAGCACAGGGAAGTGCCGTCACATGATAGGCTGCCATCAAGGCAGAAGCACACACACACATACACACTCACATAATACACAACCAAACACACACATATGCTTGGGATTCCAAAGGGTTGACCTAGCACCCAGGGTCACTGTGATGGTGCTAGCCTCTAGTGACCCTAAACCCACACCCCTACCCTTCTCAGCTCAGCTTGTATGGCAACGCAAGGCTGATAATATCTTGGAATGACTGATATGGGCAAGAGGTATGATTATATGTCTGATTATTCTGAAACCCATCTCTACACTGATCCATTATTTAGAGGGGTTCTTCTCCTATATATCCACTAATAAATTAGGAATGGCACACATAGTGGTATTATTGGGTGAGCATGTGTGTGTGTGTGTGTGTGTGTGTGTGTGTGTGTGTGTGTGTATGTGTGTGTGTTTGTGTTTGTATGGAGAAAGTGAGAGCTTGCGTGGAAAGGAGAGATCCATTAGAAGACCAGCCACAAAGCAGCGCATTTGCTGGTCAGTGTAAGCTCATCAGTCATGGACGAGCTGTGTCATTTAAGCCCATGAAAATACATCTGTGCTCAGCTCACATGTCAGTGAGTGTCATTCATAACCACAGCAGACTGCATCTTAACAGTAGCAGTCAAAGACACACTTCAGAGGTCATTACCAAACTCTAGAGGTCATTACTGAACCCATCAACTGATACATCACAAAGTAAGATCACTTTGTAATGTTTAAAACACTTATTCCAATCACACATCCAACAAGGGCAATAAATATTTGTCTGACAGCAAGTCTAAACATTTCGTATATAAAGACTTACTTATCCTCCCATAAATTTAGCAGAGTTCAAAAATATTTAAATATTACTGTACTGTATTATATTCACCTTGTGGTAAAATACCCCTTACAGTTTTCTAAAGACAATAAAACAAGGTAAACATCTATTCATATTCCACTCATGTATTCCCAAAGCTTTAGTGAAAGTTTCACAAAAGTGGAGAAAACAGGATAGAAGAAGCCCATATCAGGTTGATGTAAATGATTCTGTAGCAGGCACCATACAGTGTAACTTAATAGGGTCATCAGGGCCGGAGGTACGTGTTGTAGTGGCTGTACTCCATGTGTAGATGAGAGTGGGTATTATACGACATCTGCCTGGTACCTTCAGTACCCCACTGGTAGAGGCAGCACCTCCTGGAAATATCCTCTCGATCTTAACCATCGGCTGAACCTTCGACTCTATGCCTCCGGAGATGCTGATACCTGCCAGAAGCAGAAGAAAATGAGGAAATCACCCACCGGCCTAATGTCTAAGTTCATGAACTTTCAAGCTGAAGCACATTTACCAAGGTCCAAATAACACTTTCCACTTTTATTGCTGTTCTCCAGTGTTATGTTGCTCATGCAGACTTGTGTCAACTCATACCTAATGTACCCTAACTTTCCATTAAGCGCTGTCTGTCGCCTTACATACACATGAGGAAAATGAAGGCCTCAAATCTGAGCCGTGCCCGTTTTTGGAAGCATGCTTGATTTCTTCGTTTCCTTTCACAGATGAGCTCTTTAGGGCAAAGAGTAACAGAGTGGGAAAGTAATGACTCTCTCTCCACTGTCACTGTCAGCACATTGGACATCCATCGTTTGTTTTATAGGAAGAGATTAGGTTTCATTGATGCTTTACCATAAAGACATCCATCTATTGGTTCTCTATAGCCACAGTAGACCACAGTGTCTTGCCCCATTTATTCTGACAAACATTAATAACAGAAAGAGTAGGTTTAGTGACAAATCCCAACTTTATCTCTCACAAACCAAGACCATAACATTAATTGCTCATATATTTTCATTTCAGTAGATATATAATCAGATAAACAATCTTGAAGTTTTGTAGGATACTGACTGCATGGGATGACTCACTGACCTCTACTGGTGAAGAAGAGTATTGGTGAAGATAATGTGTTGCCACTGTTCACTGGTTTCAGTGAAAATAATGCTCATGATTAGGAAAATATTGCGTGTTGTGGATGCTGGAATGGACAAAACAACTTTCCACAAACTTCACTTTTTTGATGTATGTTATGGTCCAGTTTTGACTTTAAACAACACCTGTGCTTTGATTAGCCCAGATTTAAATATGAGTGTTGTAGAGTTCACTAATGTGGTAAACCGCATACAGACCGAGAGTGTCTATACTCACCCAGAGACTGTTTGGACTTTGGGATAGTGACATTGGTCAGTTCATACTTCTGTACCGGCAACTTGTCTTGGTGGTTCAGAGATAATCCAGCATGTCCGTTCACCTGTTCTCTCTCTGTAGTGTCTGACCCGAACACGTGTGTCAGCGGTGTCCTATTCCGCCTATGCGCACTCATGACTGTGTACTTAACCTCGCTCCCATTCCCAGACTTTTTCCTTGTAGATTTGCCATGGCCATTCCTGTAAGGGGACCTCCCACGCTCTGGCATGGTTTCACCCCTTTGGGAGTTCTCCCCAGAATGCGCTGTCCAGGGTGAACCATCGGTCTGTTTTTGAGGGGAGCGCCCGCGTCGCACTGTGCTATGAGGGGACTCGGTGAGCAGCCAGTTGGGGTTGGCAGGGCTTAAGGAGCGCTGGCGGAGAGACCCACTGATGTAGCTGTCTACAGGTACATCTAGCAGAGGGGTGAACGCACGGGGAGGAGGGGACCTGCCGGTGGGGAGGCCAGCCAGCTTCAGGCGCTCCAGCTCCTCCATCAGCTGCCGGTCTCTCTCCAGGGCTCGTACAGGCTGCAGCTGGAAGCCTCCCCTGTAGTCTGAGACAGAGGAGAGCCACAGGTGTGCTTCAGTAACTGACATGAATGCAAACTCACACGCACACATGCATACACACACAGACACACACACACACACACACACGCATGCACACACACACACATGCACACACACTCACACATGCACACATGCAGATACACTTTCACATACACGCGCTCATACATGCACACATTAACTAACTCGCCTACAAAACACAAAGAGTCAGACATTGGTGATCCCATGTAGGCAGTGATGCAGTTTTGCATCCTATGAATGACATTTAGCACTGAAACGGCCTTTAATGTAATTTCACTTCTGCTTACAGAACCAGAATCTGATATCACTTGTCAAACTTAGGCTCTTTTATGTTGTATATGGCAGAACAAGACTGAAACCACAGATACACACAGACCCAGACACACACACACACACGCTTACTCACATACACACATACATGCAGAGCCTCATTCAGATTACAGTATCCTCTGCCACAGAGAGGCTTGAATTACTCCTCTGTGGCCGGTACAATAGACAAATAAGAACAAGCAATAAGCTCCAGACCTGCGTGGGTAGTCTTTGAAGGCTAAACAATGCAGCAAGTCTTTCTTGCATTTCAGCAATGATTATTATTCAACACTCAGAGGCCCAGGGTGATGGCGCTGACGGACTACTGCCAAGGACTGCGTCAGTCACCACCCACCTCACTCATGTCAGGGGCCCAGGGGTCACTGCAGGGGCTGGCAGAGAAAGGAAACTGGCATTGGCAGTATCTGTGTGCTGCTTTCCACAGTTGGAGTTCAGTGACCTTGGACAGGCAGTGATACACTTTAGGATTCTATGAACAACTCTTAACTGTGTTCAACAGAGCCAGCATCACAGTTCTATTAGTGCGGGGGGGGGGGGGGGGCACAGTATGACCTGGGCTTAGAAGAGTTTAGAGAAGACAGGACTGTGTGTGTGTGTGTGTGTGTGTGTGTGTGTGTGTGTGTGTGTATGTGCGTGTGCGCATGTGCATATGTGTCTGTGTGGGCGTTTGGATAGGGAGGATTAAATGTCATTGAAAAGATATTTTCAGTGCAAGTATTTGGCTCTTCTGCTCAGACATTGGTTTCAGGATGTGACATGACTGGAGCAGGGGCAGGAGGAAAGTGAGGTTATATAAGGTATATATAAGGTGGTTATATAACCACCCAGTGGGCTGAAAATGAGCGCAGCGCAGTCACGGCCAGGGGGAGGAATGGCAAGGAAGGGATGATGCACTCCCACACACTGAGGCCCAGGACTGTAGGCTGCTTACCTGGGATGGGGGTGATGAGATGCCGGCGTGGGGTGCCCCCATGACGAGGTGAGCGCAATGCTGGAGAGCGCACTGACGAAACAACACAACACACAACCAGTGCACACTGTGTTACCCACTCAACAGTACACTGGAGTCTTCAGCCAATTTAGTTTGAAAGAGATTTTTTTTGGTAACTTGGTTCAGTGACTTAGAACTAATTTGATTTCTTGAATGTATCATTACATGATAACTAAGCATTCACTGAGAAAAAATATAAACAAGAAATATAAACTAGTGCTATCTTTGAACAAATATATATTTTAGACAAATGTGGTCTGAAAATAAAACCATTTTGTAAAAGCACTAAAGAGGATTTAATTACCAGAGCGGTTCTTTAAAATGTCATAGGCCTCCAGTTCAAAAGGCATAACCATGCTGTCAAATCGACCCAAATCCGTGGATGGGATAATCATTCTAGATCAGGGAAAGTTTAAATAAAGATACTGCTTAAAATATAGATCCTGCATAAATGCTGTCAGCCAGAGGCTAAGGGAAGTGACAAATGCTGTGTTTGTAGAAGAATGGCGTGTGCTTTGTAGCATTAGTAAGCAGCCAGGGCAATCCCTCCCCTCCTCACCTGATCTCCCGCAGTAGCAGCAGCTTCTCAGGCCTGTCAAGGATCGCCAGCAGGGGGCGCACCAGGTCCTCGACCACCCGCTCAACCAAAAACTACAGAGCACAGAGGAGCAAGGGTTACCAATACCCATTTCCCTTAGTAACTCACTTAAGATCAGATTCTTCCTCGTAGGCCAATCCACATATTTATCTGTTCCAATTCCCAATACACTCTGGCTAGGAAATCAAGAGCTCTTGGCCACGTAATTGAGGGTTCAGGTGTATGACGAGCAGGAACCTGGACTGGCTGAGACCATGTGATTCATGAGGTCTAGATTGAGAACCTATAAGGAAACATGCACTGCAGTTTCTTGCCAGGGTTAGGGTTAACCCTAGCTGAGTCTGAGCATTGCCTGTATGTAACCAGTAATGTCTGGTAAGCACTTCATGAGAATGCTCAGCATGGTTAATGAACTCTTGTAAAATCATCCAAAACAGGGAAATGAAGCACTACAAAATATTAGACCAGAGCACATGTTAATAAACTAAAACATACATTTGTAGGTTAAGAAAACAAATCATTTAGACCCAATGTCAAAAATTCAATTTAATAGATTTTGATTTTCTTTGTGCCATTGCTACATAAATCAGATGATGGAGAACATTTTATCCTAATCTTTAATATCACGGCAAATCCATCTTCTGCAAGAGCAGCCTGCATTCACACCAATACCTTATATAGACTGAGGGAGCTCTGCACGTCTTTCAGCAGAAACCCATGTGTGACGGTGACTCTGGCATTATGAGACATATTACATATGTCAATAGATATTACTTGAAGCATGCTCACTTTTGTGACTGTTGCAAACTGTAGCCTGTGTTTATGATGATGAAGATTACACAATGTAAATTTTTTTATAAATGGTCTTAATTTCCTTTAATGGGACATCATTGTTTTGCCTGAAATTACTGTAAAATTTCCATAGACAGAGTGGGCTGACACACAGACAATAGGCTGACCCTCACCCACAGACAGAAACACAAACACACACACACACACACACACACACACACACAAACAATATGCAAACACACACAGTGGGCTGACAAACACAGACAGTATGCAGACACACACAAACATTGGGCTGACACACATAGACAGAATGCAGAGTCACCCAGACAGTGGACTGACACACAGACAGAATGCAGACACACACAGACAAAGGGCTGACACACACAGACAGTGGGCTGACACAAACAAACAGTATGCTGACATACACAGACAGTGGGCTGACACACACAGACAGTGGGCTGACACACAGACAGAATGCAGATACACAGACAGTGGGCTGACACACACAGACAGTGGGCTGACACAAACAAACAGTATGCTGACACACACAGACAGAATGCAGATACACAGACAGTGGGCTGACACACAAACAGACAATATGCTGATACACACAGACAGTGGGCTGACACACAGACAGTGGGCTGACACACAGACAGTGGGCTGACACACAGACAGACAGTATGCTATCACACAAACAGACAGTGGGCTGGCACTCACTCTATTGCAGTGTCTCATGACTGCAGCCACCTCGTCCTTACTGAGCAGTTTGCAGGCCATGTCCTCCACCATGGCCATGGTCTCAGCACTAGGCAGGGTCTCTGGCTGCCGCACGCCAGCACGCGTCTCCCGAGGAGAACTCAAGAGGGTCACAATTGGCCGACGCTGTTCTCTACCTGAGGACATCACAACAAGTATTACTCTGTCAAGTAAGGACCTCAGAAACAACACTGACTTGAACAATCTGAGAGGGAATCAAATAAATGTCAGTTCTATCCACTAAGGGATTACACAAAAATATAGTAACCAGCCACTTTATTATGCACACCTGTTCAACTACTAAATATCTAATCAGCCAATCACATGGCAGCAACTCAATGCATTTAGGCAGGTAGACATGGTCAAGATGACCTGCTGAAGTTTGAATCGAGCATCAGAATCGAGGGAAAGGTGAATTAAGTGACTTTGAACGTAAGATGATTGATGGTTCTAGATGGGATGGCCTGAGTATTTCAAAAACTGCTGATCTACTGAGATTTTCAGGCACAACTATCTCTAGGGCTTACAGAGAATGGTCTGAAAAAGAGAAAATATCCAGTGAGTGGCAGATCGCTGGGTGAAAATGTCCTGTTGATGTCAGAAGTCAGAGAATGGACAGACCTTGAGGCAGATGGGCTGGGGCAGCAGAAGACCACACCTGGTGCCACCCCTGTCAGCTAAGAACAGGCAAATGAGGCTACAATTCATATGGGCTCACCAAAACTGTACAACAGACGATTGGAAAAATGTTGCCTGGTCTGATGAATCTCAATTTCCGCTGCTAAATTTGGAAGGTAGTGTCAGAATTTGGCATAAACAACCTGAAATCATGGATCCATCCTGCCTTATATCAACAGTTCAGGCTGGTGGTGTAATGGTGTGGGGGACATTTTCTTCTTGCATGTTAGCTGCTACTTTGGCTGTTTGCGTGAATATGTAACTAATTGGTTACTGAGCAGAACTACTGGGGCCAAGATGAAGGCTACTCAACAGGAGTTATTGCATAATTAACAGCAAGGCAGCTCTCTCTCTGACCTTAGCACAACTACTAACCAAATTTGGTTGAGGCAGACTATTCTGATTGTGGTTGTGGGGATTAGGTTCATATGTTTGATTGGGCACAACAGTTCAACCGGAGCTTTTACTTGTGTCTGTGACACTGCTAAGTGGTCTGCCACCTAAACACATTCAGCCAGCAGCAGCCATATGGACAGACCTGACCAATTATGAAGACTTAGAGCAAGGCTAATGTAGACTGTGCAGGGCAATAATAGCACACCTAAAAGGTGTTTCATATGAGTGAATGTATCTTATAAAGTGGGTGGTGAGTTTATTTGATATTTGAGTCTCTATTTTAAAGTATTCAGTCTATGTGTATCTATATTACAGTATGCAGTCATATGCTGTCTATGTTACAGTATGGAGCCATTCATCACAGTGGGTCTGTTTGCATGGGCTCTCACCCCGCTCATTATCTAAATGTGTGGGTGACTTGGACCGTCCACGCTGACCGTCCCCTGTCCCCATAGTTTTCCTATCTCTCGAGGCAGACCTGTCCCTCTTGCTCTTAAACAACAGACTGACGAATGTCTTGGAGCGCTGCAGGGTGCTGCCTGGCCCCTCGGACTTCCCCGTCTGTTGCTGCTTCTTCTTCTGCTTGTCTTCTGCTCGACATCAACATATACACACACACACACACATGTAAAACACATTCCAGAAATTAGCAGATAATTCAGTTTACTGAAAATGATTACATCAGAAAAGTAGTGAAGAGGCAAATAAATAGATTTTAAATAACATTAATGATGCTGAACAACAGAAACAAACGTGTTTCACTGTGGGAAGAGGGCCCCGCAGTGAAGGTACTTGTCATTACTGAAACACCAGCCATTCATTGGAGCAGCAAGAGGTGCCAAGGGTGACATATGCACTGTTAAATTTATACTGAACATTCATTTCTCATGAGGTTAGTTTCTCCCCTCTCATCCATAAATCTTCCAGAATCCCAACAGTAATACTGATGTATTATGCATTACTCAAAGCAAATTTAAGTGCATAAAAGCCATGGTAGCACACAAAAGTGCTCTTTAAAAGAGCAGGGTTTACACATTAAAACATCAAACCAGAGTGATGCAATTAAATGTCAAAGATCTGCAGCTTCTGCCTTCCCTGTCCTCCCACTTATTTCAGTAAATGCACCCATAAATAAGGCAAATGTGTGATATATGATAAAATGATGATATAAAAACTACTAGAGATCTGTGGCAACTAAAGGAATCCTAATTGAGTGCTAATAGATCATTAATCATTAGAATGATTCAAATTGAGGGATAATAGGTAATTGATCAATATAATCATTTCTCTGCAGGAACAAATTGAGGAACCATTAAATACACCTAAACATTTTTAACAGTGCTCTGTGATTTGTGTAGCAGCATAACTCAGCATTATAACATGACCAAGAGATTACAACAGCCATCTATAGGTCACTTGACAAAATATTCAGGATGGTATACCAGCATCATAAAAGATGTATATAGCAACCCAAGGACTCTCATAAATCTCTCTGTATGTTAACCCTAGAAGTGATAATGAAGTCGCTTGATACCTGTTCCGTCACTTAATCAAAAGGTGACCTTGTGAGTGTGTATTCTAAGAGACCAACTGTTTGAGGGCAGGATAGAAGGCTGGCATCCCACAGCTCTGGCTGTACCTAAAACAGTGATGTGACTCTGGGAGCGGTGGATGGGCTTGCGGGGCTTGCTCAGGGCCATCAGCACTGCAGTTTTGGGTGAGTCCAGAGCCTCTTTGTCTCCAGTGGAGAAGGTCCTCGTCCGAGCCCGAGTCTTATCAAAACTACCGCTCCGAATCACCGTGTCCTTCAAGAGAACCGTCTCGCCCACTGTGCAACTGGTGTCCATAGAGATGAGCCTGCTGGGGGGGGGTGAGGGGTCAGCCTCCAGAGGGTCGGTCTGGATGGCGGTCTCTGTCCGGTCAGAACTTGGCCGGCGTGAACGGTCCTCGGTCGAAATGCAGACATCCACCATCTCTGAGCTGAATGTAGGTGGGAACATGACCTGAGACAGGCCACTGAGAGAACTGACTGGTGTCCCGGAAGAGAGAGAGGAGGTGGGGGAGTAGGAGTCTGAGCCTTGAGAGGAGGATGGCTGGCCCCCATTCCCCACTGAGAGAGAGAATGCGAGACAGAGGGAATTGTAAGCAGAACTGTGCATGCAATACTTATGTAAAATGTATTTATAAGCAAATGTTAAAGCTACTTTCACACTACTAAACAACCCTTGTTAATCTCAAATATCTCAGGTATAGAAAAAATGCTCAATATAAACAGTGAAAGCATATAATATGAGTCTCAGAACCCAAATATCCATATCAACCCTGATGTGAGAAGTACACACAATTCCACACTAGTTCCAACAGTTGAATTGGACCCTCTAAAGCCAGGCTTTTTAATGCCAGGCTATATTCAGACTAGTTCATATTAAATTCAGAGGGTTTGACACATGGTCAGCATGTGCTCTCCGTTCAGACTGTCTGGAGACTCTGCTGGTGTGCATCCAATCATTTACACTAGTGATGACTGCTGCTTCTAAGATTAATTAAATCTAGCAGTCAACAAAAGCAGTACCAGAGGAACAGAACATTGTAGAGTGACTAAAATAATGAATGTGATTATAAATGAATGGTGTTTGTAAATGGACTTTACATACGTTTATTGAGCCAGCTGTACTCTGCTATCATCTCCTTATATGCAGGGTAACGCCCAGCTTCCTGTGTTAATAATAAAAGCATAAGAAAAACAACTAACATTTCAAATACAATGGTGAACAGTTTGGCCAGAGAGTGGAACAGATTAGAATGTGATAGAGAGAGAGAGTTAAATGATTTTTTCCAAAGGGCAAACTTGGAAGGAATATGAACTCATATCACATGTACACTTAAGTTCCTCTGCACTGACCTCACTGTGACTGCACAGAACATTTGAAGCCACTCATTCCAAAGCTCCACAAAACACAAAGCCCTGACTCTGGCATTGCTGGCAGCTTGCCTGCTTCAGGAAACATAGCATGAAAGGCACAGTGGTCACAGAGAGTACTAAAGAATCTTCCCAGACAGAATCAATAAAAGCTCCCCTGCCAGACTCAGATACTGCTTTGAAATGACCGTGTCAGAAAGCTTTCATATCCTTTTGCTTCTGACTTGATATTTGCCAGAGGCACTGCTACCAGTGAGAACAGCCTGCGTTGGACAAGCCCCGTCTGCTTATAGTACCAATGTGGGCTTGATTCAACACTGTGCCACTGGGGGGTGAAGCAGGCCACTAAAAAGACACTTTCTGCTGATTATAACCCGATCCCCATGGCCTGGTGAATAATGCATGTCCCCTGGCTGTTTTTCACAGGCGGAACCTGAGCTCCTCCAGAGTAAAGTGAGCAAGCAGGAATGTGATGACCAAACAGCAGCTGTCTGCTTTACTGTTCTGTCTCACTGCCATGCTCAATAAGGAGCTGTGTTGCTTAAGGAATTGTAAAATAGTTAGTGTGCCTAACTGATAAATTACTTGCTATTCACCTGCATTGTTGGAAAGAAGCACAGGCACATATATAGTGAGATAAGATTTATACTGACAATTAACTTTTATTTAAAACTGAGGGTGATGTGCCAACATGGGTCAGTTGTGCTATTCAGATACAGAAGAGAACATATGTCGGGAACTAGTTGACATTCAAGGCATTGAGTAAAAGAATTTAGAGGCCTGACAGGACCCTCTTAATCATGTAGCCTTTGGACTGCTTGCAATCTGTCTCTGTCATCCACTATGATGCAAGGCTGTGTTTACAGCAGAGAAGTGATCTTACACAGTGTTAGACACATCCCATAAACAATGTCAGGATTTGAATGATTGTAAGATATTCTGAACCATGGGCGCTAACTTGGAAATGTTTTATAATCACGTTGCTTAAACAGTTTGCTTCTTTGAGATAAGCCTATTTTTTAAACAATTTAATTTGGGCCACAAGCATTAAACCTGTTATCTTGGTATTGTGTCCTGAATTAAAATAAATCCAATGATAGTGTAGATTAAAAATGTATCAATTGTTTTTGACTGTAATAAAAGAGAGTTCTTACCTTAATGGTGAGCATGACATGGGTGTGACTCTTCAGGACTTCCACTGCATTGCTATGGCTAACATCCTCAAAGCTCACTCCGTTGGCTGCCAGAATCTGATCGCCCATTTTAATACCGTTTTGCTCTGCCAAGCCACCAGGGTCCAGCCTCATCAGCAAAACAAACATGTTAACACCCATTAAGTTTTCACTTGGAAATAAGTTATCAAATAAAGGAATCAGAGAATTAAATCAAGTATAAAGCCCAGTGCTGCAGCTTCTTTTCTGTGGTCCATACTTTGAGACGTAGATGCCCAGGCCAAACTCCTTGCCCCCACGGATGTTGAATCCCAGGCAGTAGTCATCAGAGGTGGTGTAGAGGTGCACTATCCTACGCAGAGCCCCATCCGAGCTGGCCTCAGAAGGGGTCTGGCCACTCTCCTCCACCACCATCCGTCGGTGGATTAGATCCACCCTTTGCACAGTTATTTGTATTCAATACATTTGCCATTGTACACCCAAAACGGAATTTATTGTTAATGCATGTATGCACACTATCACACACACAAAACACATGCAAAAACACTTAAATACATAAACCCCATCTATTAAGTTATTACACATTTACTTGCAAGTACAAAAACACACACACAAAGGCACATTCCAATACATCTGCCCACTGTACTATCACTAGCTGACAATGCTGTAAAAACTACTGGGGTAACTCTAGCACAAACATATGGTAAAAGAGTAGCTGGAAGGAAAGATAACAAGTAAAGGCCAAGAGTCAATAGGTTTCCATACTGTTGGACATGATAAAAAGAGAACAGTGACAGACCCAGATTAGCCCTTCACTGTCCTCTGCTTATCTTTTTCATTTATCTGACTTAATTATATATGATCATTGTGCATCAACTCTGCCTGCCAACTGGCTTAAAACAGACATGGCTGTGATGTGTCCTTATATGTCCACAAGGCCTCTAAATGTTCTTGACCTAAACAGCTAAGCATACATAACTGGTATGCTTAGTCAGGTTCAGTGAAATGGGCAACAGGCATATGTGAGAGGTTTTGCAATTTTGACATACAGTAATTTTAGAAACAAATTGAAAGATAAATATTACTGAACTGCACCAATTCTAGTGATATACAGTAATTCACCCAGAGGTCATAATATGTATTCTTTTATACTATAAATGGGCAAAAAATATGTCTTGATTTGCCAACCAGCTATGGCATGATTCAGTATGGCACAACATAAAATACTATGCCACGATGATCAAATCAGACCATGTGTCTGTCTGTAATTGACGGGGCAGGTGACTGTCCTCCTACCAAGTGGTCTTCTCTTTGGAGTAGCGGATGCCAGGCACTTTCCCTACACGTCTGACCACCATGCGCAAGCGGTTGTTCCCCGTTAGAACCCTCACGGCGCTGCTCATGGTGATGCTCTCCAGGCTGATCCCATTCACCTCCACCAGCTTGTCACCAACATACAACCCCGCAAGCTCTGTGGCGCAAACACAAAACCACTCCACAATTACGGGGTCATATGTCTGCAGAGACAGGCACAGAGGCATGACAACATAGACAGAAAGGTGGCAGCCCAATGTAGTCACACACCATAGATCACAGTGAGCCACAGTTCAACATCTGTTTTTAGGAGGACATTGGGAATTTTAGTTATTAGAAAAAAAATTAGAAATGTACATATAAGAAGTAAATTAAAATAGTCTGTGCTGCTATCATATGTATTGTATGGATATTGTGACATAGTCACATCCAAGAATATGAAAAGTTTTCAATCATGTTATTATCCCAGTGGGAAACCTTACTTAAACTAATACAAAACATTATAAAAATACAAAATATTAAAAAACAAAAGATTTTACGATAGTTGTCCTTTACAGTTGTAATGTCCTACACTGGCCATTAGGATCCATAGACCACAACTGTAACTGCAATCTATGCCTGATAATGTATCACAGAAAGAGCCTGTGTGTAATACAGTGTAGTTACACATACCCGCAGAGCTGTTGTCCTCCACCTTGCTGACGAAGATGCCGAGGCCATGTTCTGAGCCACCGCGCACGCTGAAGCCCAACCTGCCGTCTTCACTCTTGTCAACAGTGATTGTGTGGATATCCTCACTGTCGTCCCCACCTGCAGCCAGATAGCCCCAAACACAACACCATGATAATCTCCTCAGGCTAAATGCCTTTATTTACTAGGCTAGTTAGTACCTCTACCCCAAATATGACTCTTGTAATTGGGCCTTCATATAAGAGTCACAGTTCAGAAGTGTAGCATTCAAATATTAAAGCACTTTATGGAAGATAATGTTCTAATTAACATTAAAATTTAGCAGAACCCTGTTCAATATATGAGATGCTCACCATCCACAGGTGCATTGATGAGGATGACTCTGCCCATGGGAGATGAAGACCTCACTCCTCTCTGTCGCTGCTGCTTCTTGTGCAGGTAGCGTGGCAGAGTGGAGGTTCCTCCACCACCTGGTTGGGCACTGGAATAGGCCCCATTCGTCATCTCTCTGCGAGCATCGCGAGCATCGCCAGACAAATGAGCCATGGCAGAATGGGGAATGGTCCTCGAACTGGGGGGCTGGCAAGGGAAGTGAGCAGCTGCACTGGAGGCCTGGCTGGTTAGTGCCAATCAGAGGAAGAATGCTCCACAAGATCAGTGTAATGCTAATGTAAACTCTGTCACAATGGCACAGAAGAACCAGACAGTAATGGGTCCAGATTTGTGGTGTCTCCTCACCCATATGCTTTTTAACAGGATTCCATGCTTATGTCCAAAGGATAAAGCAATAAAAACATTTGATCCAAGTATAGGTGCTCTAATCAGGTAATGTGTTAGGAAGTTAGGATGGTGTCTTCTTGTGCTGCTCCAGTTCTTTCTGTCTGGAGGAACAGCTCACATTAACTAAGCAAGGGCCTGCAGCTGGAGCACATCTTCTCTGTTTGGAAGCAGTAGTGTGAGAATATATATGCCTTATCCCCCTAGCCGGGGCCATGGTGTGTTACCTTCACCCAATGATAAAAAAAGAAGGGGAATTCTGCGAGGAACGCACGATGACTATGAATTTCCAATGGAGGTAAGATACGAGCGAGCGTGAGCCGTTGCTTTCGCAGTAGCCAACAGAATTCACTTAAGACGTTTCACTGAAATGAAGGCATGATTTGAAAGAATTTGGAAATGTTTAGTATTTGGAAAAGTACTAACAGCAGCGGTGAAGAGCAGTTTAGAAAGTTAAGAACAGCCGATTTATGACGAGGTTATCTTCAGGACCATGGACAGCGCTCGGACAATTGGTTGCCTAAACAAAAGAAACTGACGCTATTTTAAAACGAACGCAATTCGACTGCTTCCAGAGGACCTGGGTCGCAGAGATAGACTTCTGTTTAAATCAACTAAAAAAAATGGTTGTTTTCCATTGGCTTAGCCTGAGTAAGGAACAAGTGCAGTCCCCGCACTAAGAAGTCAAGAAAAGCATTATCATAATGCAATGCTTTTTGAATTAGCCTTACGAATGGAGCTAAACTCGGGCTTATAATACACACACCATGTCGTGAAGACACAGGCGGGATGTCAGATACATACAGATAAGTCTTTTTACAATTGTCTGTACGTTAACTGTCTCCAGTTTATTTAATCTTATCGACTGATAGTTTTATTTCATCTAAAACACAAACTAAACGAATTAAACAAACAATATTACCTGTCTCCATGTTGCGCTGAATGACCTCACCTGAGACGAAGAGAGTATTAGTCTCCTCCAGCCCGCCTACCAACCATGACGATTGGATTACCTGGAATAGTTTATTTGTTGCAAACTCATTTCATCAAGAGAATTACAATCGTCTCTCATAGCATAAACGTATTATATTTTAGAACCCACTTATCTATCGTACGAACGTGTTCAGATACTTAGAATGTCTCAGGTAACAAATCCACAGGTTTCTTTTCTTTGGGTATCTAAAAGTATAATTAGAATAACTTAATGTCAAACAGTTTAACCTTTGTAGGTCGATGTTGGTGTGCGGCAAACTGCAGGACCGTTTTCCTGCAAAATTCCAGTGACTTGCTTTCATAGTCACACCATTGTCTTGGACCATTCCATTAAACTATACTGCCACTTACTGTTCATTTCTGGTTATTACATAGGTAATAAAACTATACGCGAGAATTGCAAACAGGCTATGACGACGTGATATGGGCGTGTTACGAATCCGACCTACAGCTGCAAGCAACTCTAAAAAAGGAACTGTCCTGTTAGTTTGTTCTTTCTTCTATTATTTAACAGTAGCAATAGAAACTTCCACTTCTTGTTTAATCCCATTTTACAACTATGTACAATTGTATGCTAGGTTACATCATGACTATATTTTCTCGGATTTAATTTCACTGTACTTTTGTACCTGCTACGAACGCGCTTGTGCAGCCTTACACTTTGATTTAATGAAAGAGGGGAGTGGAGAAAACAATCTAAAGCAATATGTATAAAACTGATGCATATTTCCTTAAATTAACACGGTAATATTATCATAAAGCTCATGCGAGTTTCTCCAAAAACTGCAGATGTCAAAAACCCGGACTTTACTGAGTTCACACTACGCCTCTCAGTGCAAGAACCAATCCTGCCGTGACACTCCCTGTCCGCCCGGCCAATAGTCTCATGCGTCCCAACCGCCGCCTTCTCACTCAAAGGCGTTCTCAGGGCTATGACCACAGAGTTAGGCTGTGCTGGCTAGCTGGGTGGTTTTGTGACCCTGAGCTTCAAGGTAGATTGACCGGAAAGTTACACTAGTGAAACATATTTGGGAGGTCAGTTAATTTTCAAGTATTCCATAATGTCCATCCAGATGTATTCGCTGGATTAGACTTTGACAGACGTATGTTTGTCGTCTTAGACGGTTTGAACAATCAGCGTTACGGTTTATTGAGGCAACAATGTTAGTATTTATGAACATGACATTAGTAATAGCTAGTTGACCTAGCTAGCTAGCTTAACAGCTAGCTAGCTGGTTAGCTAGTGTATTTCTAATTGATAGCATATTCAGTTAGCTAGCTATCTAAAATGGTAGCTAATGCTGATATAGTTAACGGTAGCCATGTAGTATCAGCATCAGCATACCTAGCGATCTAACTAGAGTAGCAAGTTAGCTAGCGTTAGCTACTTAACTAGAGAAAACTTGCTAGGCGACACATAGGTAACCGGTACTGTTGCGATAACTAATGTTAGCAACATGTTAAACTGGCTAATATAGCTAGCTAGCTATCTTAGCCAGGTACATTTCGTTTTAGATCTTAATAATGATTAACACCTAGTTAGTTAGCTAATGGTTTGGTCCTATAACATTAATGTACTACTTGAAACTAAATGGAGCGGTAAACTTAAAACTGATACCTCATCACCTGCTAGTCAGATTTGCTCAGTTGACGCGCTGAAGGCGCGAACTTGAGTCATAGTGTGTTAGTATGATATTTGTAACCTAATGAATGTTTCACGTTTTAGTGAAGACATTTAAAGATGCCATTTTCGAGTCGATAAACAAGATTTGAATCAGTAAGCTTAAGAGTGTGACCATGATGTGTCTCAAATGAACTGTGAGGTGAAGAGGTTGCATGTTCTTTACTTCATGGACACGGGAGTAACAGATGATGTCTGGAGATTTGCCGCTGAACATCAACATTAAGGAGCCGCGATGGGACCAGAGTACATTTATGGGCAGAGCCCAGCATTTCTTTATGGTGACCGACCCAAGAAACGTGCTTCTGTCAAGTGAGGTTCTGGAGGATGCCAGAGTCACTATAGAGAATTACAGGTCTGTTGGGGTTAATTGAACATTGGTTTGGTGCAAGACTCATTGACACCTGGTCAGTTTATGTAGAAACCTATTTATTATAATAAACTTGTGGCTTTGAAATAAATACAGTAAACTGGTATTATGTAGATAGTGATACAACTGGATGGCTTACCTTGGTACATTTTTAATCGTTGTTTGACATCTTATGTCTAATGCCTAAGTGGTATTTTTGGTGACTTATTGTATGTCATAACAGAGCAGTGTATGATTTTAAGAATCTGTCCACATATTTATACATGGTGACCAGCGCATTCTCCTACACAGGCAGGGTATTGTGCAACCTGGGCTAACAGAAGATCAGCTATGGAGGGCCAAATACATCTACGACTCTGCCTTCCACCCAGACACAGGCGAGAAGATGCTTCTGATTGGCCGCATGTCTGCGCAAGTGCCCATGAACATGACCATCACAGGTTGTATGCTCACATTCTATAGGTAAGGACACGGCATTCAGTTCAAGTATTATGCACAATCACTTTATGTATGTATCATACACTGTGACTATCAGGTAGCCTTCCTTTTTTACCTATAATATGGTGAGTGGGCAGTGGGATAATCTTAATTCATGGTGGGAAAATGGAGATAATCCTCAAAGATCTGCCAGAAATATCACAACTCAGTTTGGTGAGTCATGCAGAAATGAGTCACAATGGAAAAGACCTCTCAATCGAATTTCAGGGTTTGTAAGGATTTCTTTGTGGTTGCTGTTTTTATGTGTTTCTTATGCTGTGACATTATTATTCAGAATTTTTGTATATGTTTGTAAAGCACAAATTGTATCTAAAGCATCTACACATTTTCTGTTATCAATATGCATTCCCACTGTTTTCCCTCCCTGTGTATCCAGGACAACTCCGGCAGTTGTGTTCTGGCAGTGGGTCAACCAGTCTTTCAATGCCATTGTCAACTACACAAACCGCAGTGGAGATGCACCAATCACCATGAAGTAAGGAGGCTGTGATCTCGTTTAGAACACTAGCAGAAGGTCTTTTTAAGAAGGCCTCACAACAAAACACCCCTGCCCATTTGATTGCTATATTACACCACCTAAGTAGTTGTAGAAAATATTTAGTCATTACATCAAACATGCCAATTATTATTTTAAGTAGATGTTTGTACAGATGCCATGTTAAGGTAATTGCATCTTTAATATATTTTGGTGTATTGTAAGATGATTGCCCTGGCGCTATAAGACGATCCTGCCTTGGTTACTTGGTGCATGATGTAGCCAGACATTTATTGTTTGAGAGTATTTACTGCTAAATATGGAAAGTGATTAATTCTGTAGTTTAACTGTGACAGTTATAGGCCCTCTGTGAAGAGGTTTGTGTGTGTGTTTGTGTGTTTGTGTGTGTGTGTGTGTGTGTGTGTGTGTGTGTGTGTATGCGCACATGCTTTTATAGTCAGCTTGGAGCAGCATACGTAAGTGCTACCACAGGGGCTGTAATTACTGCTCTTGGCCTCAAGTCCCTAACCAAGGTAATCTTTTTATTTTTAATTGCTACATCGCACTGCGCTAGTGTCCTCATTTTGGTGCACATTATTCCCACTGTCGGTTATTTTAGGTAAATGTGAAAGCTGCATTCTGTGGTGTTTAACTCCTTGCATTCAAGTTGTTAAAAACAAAGTGTAAAAAATCAGAGTAACTGTTAGCACCCCTTGAAAGCTATTTTGAGAAACACTAGTCTCTGTTTGAACAAAATGTACAATATAGACATATTGCCTTTGAAGTTCCAAGTTTTAAATATAAGGATGCTTATTAGAGAAGGATCCTCTGTATTTTGGAAATAGATTTTGTTGCAGGAATGGCAGGTTTATTTGTTGTACTATGGACTACTGTTTCATGTTTCAAGTGCTAATTTGACCTTAACACGACTGCCCCTAGCACCTGCCAGCTATCGTGGCCCGCTTCGTTCCATTTGCTGCAGTGGCAGCAGCAAACTGCATCAACATTCCCTTCATGAGACAAAGGTGTGTGAAAATATTTAGTTATCTAATGTTTAACAGGGAAAGATGCAGAAACAGACTATTATGAAGAATAGTCTGATACCATGTATCATTAATTGTACACAATTTGCAATATTTCTACCTAGGTGGGCTTTTTAATAAAATGCTATCATATATAAAACAAATCAATTAAACTGGTCAGTGGAATAAACGCATGACTACAATGGTGGATGTTTATTATTCTTTTAAAATTTTCCCGTTCATGGACAGTCGATGCAATATGGAGAATACCTCTTCACTCTTTGTTTTGCTTCACCCAGAGAACTCAAATATGGAATTCCCATCACTGATGAGGAGGGTAATCGCCTGGGGGAGTCTGCCAGCGCAGCTCAGCAGGCCATTGTTCAGGTGGTGGTGTCTCGAATCGGCATGGCTGTGCCAGCCATGGGTAAGGGCACAAAATAATTTAACATTTTTAAAAGGTGACTGTCTTAATCTGACACATTAGTTCCAGTTAAACATTGACTTCATGAGCACTGGAACATTGGAGTCCAGTGTGTTAGTGTTGGATCGGTGCTTAGTGAAGTGGTATGTCACCAGGTGCAGGGCTATGCACCCTTTAAGTCAGGAATGCATACTCAAATGGAGAGTTAGTCCTCCTGGTTCTTATGGACTGTACCTGATTTTTTTTTTTTTAGAGCATGACTGCCCTTTTCTGACTGTGAGCCATAGAAGTTTCTGACTCCGTTGCTTACACATACTGAAAACTGATGTTGATTTTAGACGTTTTAGGGTTGTTCTATTGTGCCATTGGGTGTTTGTCCTTATCTTCAGCATATAGTTCATAGTTTATCAGAGCAAGTTAACATTCCTCATTCCAGGCATGAGAAAATCCACCATCCCAATTTTGAGATTCTGAAGTTCTGAATTGTAGCTTTAAATGTCCAGCAATTAAGTATATTTAAATGCTTAATTTAAATGCCTGGAACATACTTTATTGTATTTTTTTTACAGCTATTCCCCCTGTTATAATGAATGCCTTAGAGAAGAAGGCCTTCATGAAGGTAAAGTTGTAAGCCTTGAAAGTCTTGCTAGCATTATTTAGGATATCTTTATTGAAGCTGAAAAGTTGGAGCTCTCTCCTCCTCTCCCCTCAGCGTTTCCCAGTGCTCAATGCTCCAGTGCAGGTTGGCCTCGTTGGGTTATGGTGAGTTTTGCTCCCAGCCAGTGCTGTACCATATGCAGAACAACTGCCTTGATCACAGCTAATAAAAGGTTTTGGGTGTGCCACTCTCCTAGTCTGGTGTTTGCTACTCCGCTGTGCTGTGCTCTTTTCCCACAGAAGAGGTGAGTGCTAGTTACAGTGCTGTATTCTGCTCCATTGTAAAAATGGTTGCCTTGTGTTGGGTTGTTGGATCATTTTTGCTGCTGTGATGATGGTTGTTTCCATTGCTTTTATGTGGGTGCGTGTGTATGTGCATGCATGCGTTCATGTAGTTCCATGAAGGTGAGCAGTCTGGAGCCTGAGCTACAGGAGCGCATACGACAGAGCAATCCTAAGACCACCACTGTTTACTTCAACAAGGGCCTGTAAATGCCTCTCCAAGCCAAGGCTGATGCATCCTGCTCAAAGGGATGTTAGTGGGCACAGTATGAAGAATAAATATATTTATATTTTTGATTTTTGTTTCCTGTTTAAAGTAACTGCATATGTATTTGCTTTGCTATATTTTCTCACATCTGCCTTCCCTCATGTTGATATGCAATCCTGAGTAAATTTCTGTACAACAGAGTATCACTGAGCTGCCTAGTATGATCTGGTACAGTGGGGTTATGGTTATGGGTTATGAGGAAAAGGGTTTGTTGATGTTATTGCAGCTCTGATGGAAATGACCACATATGTTTATTAAGTAATCTATTGTGCTTTCCTATGCACTGTCCCAAATTGTTAATGAATTTATTTATCATTATTTATTTTTCTTTATGGTAGAAAATTTGAGCAATGTATTTTGTTCTTTTTTTTGCTTGAAACAGCTAAACATCTGTCCATTGTTTCTGCTAGATCAAGAACAGAATGCTAGAATACTCTTCCAAACACACAACTGTTCAGGAAGTCAACTTTGAATCATAACATTTACCACTTTAACACTGTAAATGATTGATTGCATCGAATACATCCCCATAGGTGCCAGTAAACTGCACTTGACACCTAGGGTTCTTGCATTTTGACACTCCAGTGGGTATAGCAGGTAGACACTTGTCTGCACATGCAAACATGCACACTTTTAGGTAACTCATGGGTCCATAATATGCTGATTTCTAATGTTTGAAATCAGCATCTATATGTAAGCCTTATGTGGATTTCAACCATTTAAGTTTCTCAGTGGAGAAAATGTATAGCCATTGAAAAATATGCTGTTGGTGTAACAACAATGATATTGTATGTTGTTGATGTAGCAATATCTATGCTGATACATTTTCCCTTTAGTAACCTTTGTGTTTTCAATAAGCATTTCTTTTTATAGTCAGTTGCATAAAAAGGGCATATTCTGTTAGTTATATCATAGACAGTGCAATAAGAAGTAACCATTGTTGGTGAATGACTGTATGGAGTACAGTGGCATTTTATGTCACTTAAACACTTATTTACTGCAGTTAAGTAGTATTCATGTTTCCATTTAAGATATAATTGCGTATTGTACATTTATATGATGTATAAAACACAAATAGCTGCTTATCTTACATATAAATGTATATCTGTTTATCTATATTAGACTTACCCCATGTGCTCACTCATCCATTAGTGCTGACATAAGCCATAATGGATGCAACTGAAAATTATTTTTTGTGGAATAATATTGTACTAAATATGGGCTTAGTAGTAAGTCTGTCATGTAAATTTTTAATGCATCTAAAAATCTCATTATAGTTTGAGCATTTATGATCAATTCATGAAGTATTGTGAAGTAACTGTGTTTTTGTGAGCTGTTTCTGTGTATGAATTCAATCTACCTTGCAGTGTTTCTTTTTGCCTTACCACTTGAAACACTAGGTCTATGACTTTTGAAAGAGGGTTTTAAGAAACATGTGCTCTTTATGACCACACAGTGGCAGTAGTAGTTCTTGTATCAATTGTGCTGTATATTATGCAAACATGACCTTTTATGAATTTTCAGGTACTGTCATGTGATATTCATACATTAAGATACATGTTAAATGCACAATAGGTGTGCAACTACTTCTAATCATAAATGTTATTTTAAATGGGAAAAGCAAAGATCAATTTAATAGATTAACTGCATATCATGACATTGTTAAGAAATGTACGTGAGTGCAGTGTTACAGTTTTGACTGAAGTGTTTTAGATGAACAAATACACTTACCTTCAGCACCTTCTATGTGGACAAATTCACAATCTTGTATGTTACTGAACCATCGCGAATAAAGCTTTGGCACAAATTATCAATACCATAACATAATGTGAGAGATCCAACAGTCTAACAAATGAATACTGACCCTTTTAGCCCATGTATTCTTTTTTCTTTTACAAAGAAGAGTGGTGTAATTTGAAAAACTCAAAATGCATTTTGTATTCCTGCACATTAAAATGTCAATATACTGATACTGGGATAAATGGTTACAATATGGGAAACAACATTTTCTTTCCAAATAAGTTTTTCTGATGAGTTCATGATAGCAATCATTTAAGGCACCTTTTCTTATATTCAGTTCTAAAGATCTTGTTTAACCAGTGAGCTTTCCTTAATAGCTTCAACATTTTTTCTCAATTTTCAAAGCATAAATGTCCCATAAAGGTAGCAGATACATTTACCACTTTACCCAATCTGCTATAGACTTTGGATATAAATATGAAAAAAATGGGAAAATAAGGCATAAATTTTCAAATGCATGATAGCAGAAGTTAGTTTAAAACTAATTTATTTGTAACTATATTTGTATGATTGTTTCTTGCTGTGGACTATGATGGTAATTTTAAGCGTTTCTTTAAACATAGCCAGCACAATAATGAGCTTTGGTTAAGCAATGGGGGATGCTTAACCAAATAATATAAATTAAATATTGAATAATTATGTTAAATAGCAAAACTTGGGGAAAGACACTGCTTTTGTGACACTAGGTGCTATGTTCTGATCAAGAATGTATATGAGCACTTGCCAAAGAGCACAGAATGTCTAGAAAAGAGCACAATAAGTGAACTCACTCCTCAATCAGTTCTTAAGATATTGTATAGTACATTGCTGCACCATGTCTCTTCTCATGTATTTTGTCCTCAATTTTATGGTCGTGTATTTATTTATGGCATAATAAAAGTATGAAACTAACATGGGCAGGCTTATTTTAATGGTTTACTTTAGGATACTATTCAATTCTGCATGCCTTTTGATAGTATTGTCAAGCTATTTTTTGTTGGTGAAATCAAGCATAAACTATTTCAGAGTATTTACAATATATACTATATTTAAATTACAAAAACATTACGTTTCTGGAAAGGTATGAAGAATGATCTTGTCTATTACCAAAACTAATAAAGTGCTAGAGACATAAATGCACTGTGCATTGACTTGATACAGCCAATACAGCTATCATCACTGTACCAGGAAAGCTACTTTATACTTTATATAAATTTGGTCTCCATTTAGTTAACAGACTTGACAGCTTCCAATTGGTAGTATACTGCAAATACCCATTGTCCTTTGTACAGTCACACCTCACACTTAATTCTTTGAAGTAAAATTACATGTAGTATGCAACATATGAATATATAAATGTATACATGAAATCAACTGACTAGAAAGAATTTGATAAAATTCTTTATAGTGAAAAACTTGTTTCTTCCAGTGATCAAAATCTGAACTTGGGTTAAAGAGCTGTCCTCTGAAATAGCACAGACCTCATTAAGACAAGTTAAAAGTCTTTCAAACACAAAACATGAAATATAAAGAACTCAGAATATCAGATTTCAGTAACTTGCTTTTTATGGTACATGGTAAACCCCATCTGCTTCTGGACCTTGGGCCGTCCACTAACCAAAACCTGTTGAGCAGGAAAGCGTGTGTAAAAGCATCAAATCTGCTCTCTCACTGGGGAGTTTTGAGTTAGATTGTCATTAAAAACACACACAAGCCAAACCACCAGCCCAGGAGCAGACAGTCAATAATTCCTGACAGAATGAAGAACAGCACAGTATAATGCAACAATTTCTGAAGTGCAAAAATACCACTGCAGTAAACAGTGATGTTATACTTGAATACCCAACATTAAGATTATTCCTCAGCATCAAGATTTCAGGACAACTTGAGCATTCTTTTATATTCACAGCATTAGTAAACTAAATGAGGTGCAATGTGAAGGCATACAAAAATCTATTTATCCACCACAATTTTTTTAGCTGCTTCCAAAACAGAGACAGGGTTGACTTTGTCTCCAAATTCCTTCTCCCGATGCTCAAGAATAATTCCCTAAAAAAAAAAAAAACAAAACAGCAAAATATTAAACTTTTACATCTACAGAATAAACCCTTTAGTCTTGCATTGATTAGTCTTGACTTAAAAGCAAAAACAAAAATATTAGAGGGAATAGTTTGGGTAAATCTAATATACACAATTTTCTGCTTAACCCAGATGTAGCCAATCAGCTGAGATATGCATGTTACTTTTTAGTTACATTCGCCTCACAGAATGCATAAGACTTCAGAAATCTCAGCAGGAATCATTTCCATAAACACATGGCCAAACTTTCACATGCTCAAATCATGCACAGTTTTTAAAATAATGTCACAAACATATACTGACGTGGCTTAAGACTGTGTTTCTCAACCCATTTCCACAGTTTTGCTCTGTCCAAATTCTCAACACATTAGGTTACAGCAAAAATATGTAACTGTCTGGTGGGCCCAAGACATTTTCATCCCATTTCTGAAAGTCATAACCTTACAGAGGCAATAATCTCATGCAAATGGAAATCACTTTCACTTAGCAAATTATTTATTACCATGCAATTTTATACATGTGTAAAGATTTGGGCATGTAATCCTCTTCAAGGAAATAATTCCCAATTACATTTTCATTACTTGTTCGCACCATTTCTTATTCCATTGCCTGGAATAAGAAACCAAATGGTCACAACTGTCATTTCACTGAACCATTCCTTTAAGACTGTTGTAGGAATTGCTTTTGCAGTGAGAGACTGACTTATGAAAATTTGAACCTTCCTGGTTAACAGGCAAGGTGATTAATTTAACCCTTTTGTTGTATTGCTATATTACATTTTAATACATTTTTAATATTTAAATATGCTCCATCCAAGTCACCTGTTTGCCAGATCCAATGACAAATACTCCACCGAGGATGAAGCCCTCTCCATTCACGTTTCCCTGGAAACCTGACTTCCAGGCTCTCATGAAGTTCTGCCAAACTCCCAGACGAATAAAGCCAAGGAAACCCATTTTCCTCTGGCGTGGCCCATAGAATGCCAGCTGCAAATAAAAAGGTTTTCATATACATGCATTATCCTTTTAATACCTGAAAAGCATCTCTCTACAAAATGTAAGATAAAAGTGTGCATGTTTTAATCTTCGCTTACTTATCTGCAGAAAGGTTTTTTGAACATGACTTACATATGCACTTCTCTTATCCACCCTCACCTTCTCATCCAGGAAGACATCCCCAGAAAAGTGGGGTCTGAAATCCTCAATCTCTGTACCAATGTTCTCTTTGGCAACAGCATACAGTGGGACCCCGAGCTCATCCAGCTGGGGCTTGAGAGAGGACAGCTCAGAAGCCTCCTGCATAGATACAACAGCACCAGTCCTACCAGCAATCAGACAGATGCCCTTTTACTTAACTGAAGTGTAGGAAAACACATCAGGAGTACCTCTCTGCACCAAAATCATCCAGGCCGCCGTACAGCCATGATCACTGCTCCAGACTTCTCCCACAGAGTTCTAGCTTTAAATGTCTTCTCATCTAAATGCACACCAGTGAAAATAATTAACCTAAAGCCTCTTTTATCATAAGCAGGATTCTTCATTACTAAACTTGTCATCAGAAGGCTTTTTCAATAATAAACCTATATGGCAGACGAAACTAAACACATACTTACCTCCTTTAGTGGTTCTGAGGTCAGCATCCTGCAACTGCTCCAGAGTCGCATGCTCAGGCTTGGTCAGCAAGAAATCAGTATTGCCAAGAATTATGCCTAAAATGGCTGCAATCGCAGCCCCAAACCCCATGGACCACATGCCCATGGCTTGCGTTTCCCCCTCCACGATGGCTGATGAAACTGCAGTGAGAGGACAAACTGTGTGTAATATAAATACATAAAATATATAGAAATATTTTCTACATAGAAAGCATTTCAACAGATCTGGGATGGAGAAGAAGAAAAAAAGGTGTTGTCGAGGATGTTTTTCAGGTTAGCACTTGATTAGCAGCCAAGAATCAGATTTCTGACTTAACTGACAGTTGTGCTTCATACATGAAAAGCTTGACTGCAGCCTCATTTTGTACCTCACATAGCTGCTAAGATAGACAACAATGCTACACAAATGTGTGCAGCAAGGACTCAAGAGGTCACTAAAGTGATACCTTTCAATTCATGCACGGTGGGCTGGCCAAGGCGGCTTTTCCCAGAATGGGGCTGGCTCGTTGAAAGTGGACTAACACTGTCAGTGCCAACATGCACAGGGAACCCTGCTGACTTATGGCATGGTTTGCAACTTAACTTAGGAGTCTTATTCTTTGGGGCCAATTTATTTGTAAAAACCTGAGGTTTATTATCTGAGATTAGGCCCAACTGTAGACAAGGCTGCAGTGCAGTGGACCTTAAATTATGGACTCTTCTCCAAATGGCATTAGTCACAAGAGGAATTAATTACCCTCTGCCCACCATAGCTAAACAGGGTTGTAGTTGCACAAAGGCCTCCTTTCTTCTGTTAAAGGTATAAGAAGGAAAACCTCTTGAAAAGGGAAGGGAAAATGATTTATCGTAAAATTATTCCATTTGGAAAATAGTCTTAAACACAAGCTACATATATTCCAACTGAGTAAAGTACACAGAAAACATTAGTGCGGAAATGCATGGAGTTTGGAGTTCAACTGTTCAAATGTCCTTAGATTACAGTGCAGCCTTGAGCTTTGTATCCAGCTTGTTTAAACTGCTTTATCTCACCTTAGCCCTTTAGTAACTTGGCTAAATTTAGCTTGTTTCGAGTGTAATACAGCAGTAAGACAGTAGTGTCATACGATACATTGGTTGCTAAAGCATAACTTCGAACGTGTAAAATCAGGTCAGTAAATCAGGTAAATAAATAAATGATAAAAAAGGACCTTTACAATATAACATTACAATTTACTAATAATCCTTTGCAACTATGAAACATGATGGTCTCCTGACGTTTTAGCTAGATTACGACCTTAAGTTTACGTCCATTATGAAATATTAATTTCCCCAACACAAATAAGATACAAGTAGCAGTAAAATCATTTTGAGGAAGCACATTTTACAACACTGGTAGCTAGGTAGAAATCATCTTGACGTGACAAATAGTTAGCAGCTAGGAGAGCTGGACACATATATTGCCTCAGTTTGCGTGTTGGCCTTCGCTATCTGCCAGTCTGTTAGCGTTTGGGCTAAGATGATTAGCTATTCGCTACTGTATGAAGTTAATAGCCGGACCGTTTCATTTTTCCGTGGAACCGAGAGGGTACGGTTAATTAAGAAATTGTCAACATCGGATTATCTAACGCTACATAGCTACCATTACAGTGCAACATACTCACTGTCCCAGTGTAAAACGAGCCTCTGACAAGTTCCAAATAGCACATAAATTATTTATAAATCAGGTCCAACATACAGAGTGCAGAAACATCGAGCAGACGCGAAGGCCCGCCTCTCCCGTGCATTCAAATATTTATATTCCAAATCAGTCGTTTAGTATTAGAATTTTAGTGACAGTTTAATGTTTCGCATAAATCTTTGCCTTTACTGAAAAATTTAACAGCACTTTTATAGTACTGTGAATGCCCATGATAATGTTTATTTTGATAATATGCAGTCGCCATAGCTGCGTAAAACAGCCTGCTGTTGCCTCTAATGCATTATTTTAGACCTAATCCACATTTCTAAATCCACAAATAAAGCTATAATTAAAAATTGCAAGTTACCAGATGTGTTAATATTTTAAGACTGTAATTATGGGAAGCCGAACACTACAAAAACTTCCAAACTGAGCCTCTTAGAGGAACCACGCAAATACTGCGAGACCTCCATGGTAGCGTACGAAACACTTCACAGTAGACCATGCGTGACCATGCGTGACTCACTGGACACAGCAGAACAGACCAAGTTGGCTCTCCCAGCGGGAGCTTCAAGACCTGTGGGACCCAATAAGCAGCACAACGTGAATAAAAATGGGAGAGACTAAAAAGGTCATAATTTCATTACATATAGGCCTACTACGAATCATCTGAATATGCATACACTGATTTTTCTTTGTGCTTCTTTTTAGTTAGGCTAATGTAAACTACAGTGTCGGGTACATTTATTGGCCACACGGTTCAAATTTGTTTCGCAGCGACCTAAACAGTCAAGATGTACAAGACTTGTGATGCATTGACAACATGTCTTTAACCAATTCCTTGTAGTTTCCAGCCCTGACATTCCCAAGGAAGTGAGTTGACACCAGACGAAATGCATCCCAAGCCTTTTTCTCGTCACCTATAAGCAGGTAGTCGAACTTCTCGTCTATGAAGAGTTGACGGATCTGAGGACCCGTCATTCCCTCTTTAATTTTTGCTTTTCTGATCTGAGGGAATTTCTCAGACAGGTATTTAAACACTGATCCATTCTGATCCATGGCTTTTGCCAAGTTCTTCATCAAACCGAGATGATTTGTAAGGGTGGTAGAAGCATTTTGTTCGGTTCTGCCAGTGCTGAATGCTGCACATTCTTCTCTCCAATCTTCAGAGACTTCCTCAGGGGCCAGTCTTTCTTCACATAGTGCAAAGAACGTGCTCTGCTGTCCCATTCACATAGGAAACAGCAGTACTTTGTATATCCCAGCTTCAGGCCCATCAACAGAGTGACTACCTTACAGAACAGATATGCCAGCCATACTTGCTGTATTCAAGACAATCCAGCAGCTGCTTCATGTTGTCATATGTCTCTTTCACATCCACAGCATGTCCGACTGGAATAGATGGAAGACGATTCCCATAATGCAGCAATACTGCCTTGAGACTCATTTTTGAAGAGTCTATAAACAATTGCCATTCTTTGGATCATGTTGGATTCTGTCAGAGCAGAACACAAGCTTATCTACCTTTCTGAAGAAAGGCTCTAACTGCAGATGCTGCTATTGATACAGTGTCACTCGTACATTTTCCTGAAGAAGATTCCATTGCTGAAGTCTTGAGCCTAGTAATTCTGCTTTGCTCTTTGACAGCTCCAGATCACAAATGAGATCGTTCAGTTCTTTCTGCGTTATTCTGTGTGGCACAGATAACGCACCTTGACTGAAGTCAGGATCAGTTTCTTGACGATCATCCGACGTCAAAGGTCCAGGAAACTCCAGAGTCATTTTGTCTCCATCATCATCGTCTGAAAGATCATTAGAAACTTCTGTTGGAGGTTCGGGAACAGGAAGTCTTTTGCCATGTAGAACAGATCGGATAGCAGAAGGTATATTTGGATATGCTATTGTCTACTTCTTCTTCTTTGTAATGCCTCAAGAAACAGGAGGCACCATGCCGAAGTAGCAGTCAGTTATGTGATTGCTGGGCTCCCTCCAAACCATCGGAATGGCAAAAGGCATTGACTTTCTTTTTCCATTCATCCACTGTGACAGATTTGATGCACACGTATGACAACATATGTGTGGGACCCAGGACTTGTCCTGGTCACTGATCTTGCATCCGACATACCGATGATATGCCTTCTTCACTTTTTCATTTGAAGCAATGTCCTTCTTCTGATTTGCAAAAGTCACTTCCCCACAAATGTAACAAAAATTGTCTGCAATATTGATACAGTTACGAGGCATTGATACTTGTTGATTGACAGTATCTGAATCACTTCAGAAGTGTTTATAACGCAGCTGGAATTACATTTAATCTAACACATCTTAATTTACATCTAACATGACATTTAGCACAAGAAGTAACAGAAATAAATCGCTCGTCCTATGGTGTCTTGCTTTATATATCTCCCTATTGCGTAATCTTACATCAGCGATTGCATAATCTTACATCAGACAGTGATACAATAGACCTTCCTGATTATGATCATCATGAACTGATACAATATGATGCAATATTTCTCAGTATGTTGAAATATTAAAAATTGTCATCTTATAGCTGGACCTAATAGAATGTCTCTTAAGGATCACATGCAGCTATCATTAAAACGAGGGCCAATAAAAAATTTTCATGGTTATATCTGCGTTCAGGACGTTGAAATCATTAAGAATTGCACATTATTAACTCAGAAGCATTTTTGTTGTCCAGTGTAATTAAAGTATCAGGCGACGATCGCCTTGCGTCGCATTGTATTTCACAGATTTGTGAGTACGGGGGAGTCCTTTAAAACCATAGCAGTAATCTACCATTTCAGAGTCTCTATGTTGCTATGTCAACACCATAAGCAACGGTTAGCAGGTTTTTGTCGCTATACAATAAAATAAAATTAGGTCACGTTTGCGCCTTCCCGAAAAATTGCATTTGGTGTGAAACGGTCATAACACCCTGTGAATGTATAATGTGAATGGTGAGTTACATACTTACCAGCTTGGCCTAGGACAAGAGAGCCACTAGCAAGTGTGTTTACCTTTAGGAGATTGGGTGGTACCACAGCCGTCCTATATACAGGGGAACCTGTAAAAGACAAAAGACTGCACATGCCTGAACTGACAATGTAAATGTATATACTTACCGATAATATTGCATAAATACTCGTGGGTGACTGTTTAGTGTTTGTGTATACACACAGAAGACATGTACAAAATAATAATTTAAGTGGTCTGTTTTTAACTTTTATTGCTGTAATGGAACATTCTAGGCTCAGAAGGGTAGGGTTACATGTATAAAACCACCCAGTGGCTTTTGTTGTTGTGGCTCTCTGCTAGGAGAGAATGGATGAATCTATGCAGTCTTGCAACTAAGAGACTGTGGGCTACTGAGGGTTACTTAAGAGTAGATTGTTGCTCAATTGATTAACCAATGAACTTGTGAAATACTTTCATTTATTTTCACTTGTATATCTCATGTTTACCTTAGTTAAAAATATTTTTGTTGCACTACACAATCCTGGAGAGCTTTTCAATCTGCTGTGAGAGCATTTCTTACCACTGGATGCCAGCACTCCATACTACCAATACACCACAAACAGACACATGCTTATTTAAATAGCCTTTATTAATTGTGTTTAACTTTGAATGTTTAACTGTCAACCAAAGGAGGAGAAAACCTGCAGTCAACAAAACTTAATGTTGAACAAAAACTGTTGTAATTCAAAATGTTAATATTTGTTTTAGCATATAGCTAGCTGTACATCTTAGATGTTTTATGTCTTTTCAGGATTGATGATGGTCAACTTTTTTTTAAACTAAATAAAATAAAATTAAGAAACGAAAAATGCTTACCAGTGAAAAGCAGCCATGTCTTCACTGAAGGAGTAACAGTAGCCTTTGCTTGGTGAGCTTTTATGGTTGCATTTCCAACGCAAAAATCAGAAGGGATGTCACAACACTTCCTTTCTAGCTCTATATAAGGTCTACTCTTAGTAGAATGAGAGATAGTTGGATGGAGTGTTTGAAAAATACTCAGATTGTGATTGATTAGAGGAGTGCTTTTTGAACTTCAACATATTTGTATATATTTAGCTTCTTTTTCTTTTTGTCATTTTTTTTCTTTCCTTGAGTAAATATGCATTTTTTTTTCACTTGGAGCATTGGGATTGAATAAACACCTCCATTTCCACCCTAACCTGAGGCAGACTCATGTGTCTTTTCCTCTGGACCATTACAAGTAGCATCAGAAGTGTTACTATTACTTGTAGTAATTTGGACCTCACAAGGAGTATCAGGAACTGTTTCTGATGGGATTCTGCCAATTGAAGGAGGTGTGAAATGATACTGAGTCTCAAGGTATGGACGACAGCTCAGGCAAAGTTTCCACTCCCAATGAAGCAGTGCAGGTAACAAGAAAATCCAAGCTAACAGGGACATTGCTGAAAGAACTGATTGAGATCCTCCAGAAGGGTTCATAGAGAGCCAAGCTGCCAGTGACGAGTGAGTGGAGTGAGAAGCCATCAGACAGGCTGTGATGGCAGCGCTTACAGCACCAGTTCTGATAATTGTAGCAGCAAGTGGACCAGCAAGGACAGCCTGAGGAGGACGCCAGTGAGGGAGACAGGGGAGGAAGAGGAGCAAAGAGTACTGACAGGCTTCAGAGAGTCTCTACTGCAGCCTTTGACTCCAGAAGATGACAGTGAACATTCTTGGCAACCTTTGAGCAGATTGCGAAGATCTGCCACTGGCAGAAGGACCGGGCAGTGCGGTTTGTTCCGCTGCTTACCAGAAAAGCCTGAAGTGTATGTGGCCATGGACATTGAGCATGCTGAGGATTATGAGAAGGTCAAGGATGCTATTTTTGCCAAGTATGAAATAACACAGGAGATATACAGCCAGAGGTTTTGTGCAGTGGAGGCCAGGGGAAACACCAGGAAAACTGCATGTGTACCTGAAGGAGTTATTCTCTCTCTAGATGGCTCAGATGGGAGCAGAAATCAGCAGAGATATCAGAGTTAATGATCTTGGAGCAATTGGGTGGTGAACATAGAGAAGTGTGGATCATGGACCTAAACCCCAAAACTAAAGAGGATGCTGCACAGCTGTCTGAAATCTTCATCTCTGTAAGGAGGAGTCAAGGACCTTCAGCTGTGTTCAGCATTCCAGCTGTAAATATATAAGGGAGGATGGCGGCCTTGGTCATGCCAATAGTAGGACATACTTTCATAATAGATGTTTCCCACCCACAATACCTCCTGGAACACCTCAAGGCAATAGGCTGGTAAAAGAGCCAGTAAAGAAGTTAGATACTTCTTTACTGATTTATAGCTTGATTTGATTGACAAGATCAAAAGGTCAAACAGAACAAAAATGTAATTATTGACTCCTGTACGAACCCCTCTCATTCGTTAGGCTATTCTCTTCTGACAAAATGAGTAAGACGAAAAGTAAAAGTAAGTTAGTTGAAGCTTACCATAACAAACTTTGGTTTTTTTTACAAACTCAGTGTCATACATTATAGCTAATTATGTTAGCTAGGCCCACCTAGGCTGTATTATATTGGAAACCCGATAAACTGTGAAAATTGTGCAGAATGTAAATGTATCCTACAGAAATTTCATATTTTTCTTTTCAACTATAGGCTATAGGCTATAGGCATTTAGCGCAATTTACAAACTTTTTCACAAAGGAATCCACTGAAGCCATTGCTGCTGCTGCCTCTGTTCTCTCACACATCATTTATAACACATTACTCCAGCCTCTGTCTCTGTACTGCCATCACACTGACCCAGCTGGAATGTCCTGTATAAGCCTATTTGGAGGGGAAAAAAGGGAGGCAAGGATTCAACAAGAAAATGAAAGATAAAACGCAATTAGAAATGTTACAAGCATTTCTAAGCATCTATCAGATCAGGGATGTTTATGAATCTTTTCTTTATAATCAGACATAATCAACTGAAGCAAGTGTAGGCACAGTGATGTTTATTTCCTAGGATAGACTTAGCTATAGGAAAAACTAAGTTAAAAGCAAAGGTAGGCTGAGCCAGTGCATCAGCATTCAAACAATTAGCCAGACATGTCAGTAGATTTGTGAATGGGGGTCTAAGTCCTCAAGGAGAATAGCAAAACTGGACAAGAACAAGCCATCCATTAACACCTGCCCTAAACAACGAATTGTTTAATGCAGAAGTCGTTCGTTTCCTTTTTCAGTAATGTTACATTTTAGCATTTGTTCATCAGTCATCATGGTTTCTAGGTTAATGGCATTTTCACTACCATGTGATTTTGTTTCTGACAATTATAAGATATCCAAATAATGTATTTTCTTTACGTTTATGCTGAAGTTACACAGTTTTTCAGCCACCATTATAGCCAAACATTAGTCAATATATGCAAACTGATATTCAATACCCACACCAGTTGGAACCCGTTACCACCACATTTTAAGATAAGACTTTTGACCTTATCCTAAATAAGAGCTTGGTGGAGCAATAATATGAGATAAGCACTGCGGTCTCCTGAAGTCTAACAGAGGCCTCTGCGTGGTACTCAAATCATTCTGAAAGGACACAGAATCTCTATACTCCCTTATTTTTTTAATGTTATAAATATAACTAATTCAATGTTAAACCTCTTTTCCCTCTAAACATTTATGATCTCAGTAATCAAAATGCAATAGCAAGGTGTACTGCTAGGTAATAAAAATGTGTAATAATAAATGCTGAATATGTAATAACTATGTAATAATGGGGTATAATAACTACATAGTTACTTGGTGTAATAACATTGTATTACAACATATACTGACTATGTAATAGCAAGGTGTAATTAAAATGTAATAATGAAGCAAAGTAATAACAAAGAAGTTCTCTGTAAATATGACCAAAACCAGTTAAGGACTGTTCCTGAGAGTCCAACCCTGTTCTGAAGCGTGTTCTAACAGTAGTAGCTATCAAATACTTATCAAATAACAACAAATACTACTGATCCATCCAACAGTGTGCATGTGCACACTGAGGTGAGGCTCCAAATAAATAAATAATTCTAGCAGCACTTCATGTACAACCAAGGTTATGCTGTATAATGTTTGCTGTTTCCAGTACTACACAAGAGGCAAGCTGACTGTCATAGAAACAGAAGCATTTTATGCAGACCCTGATATGCCATTTAATTTTTCACTACAATGATGATGCCTCTTTATGCTAAGGTGGATTAATTTTCACACTAAAATTTATGCCTGCATTGAGTCACCTCAGAGTTGTCCTAACTCAGCAGTGTAAAGGTGATAATGACTTGTTAGCCAAAAAAAGTCTGTATCTATTTAGTCTGAACTAAAAATGTAATTCCATTGGTTCATTGTTTGGAGTCAGTGGATTGTGGTCCATTGCTGTCTTTAAAGACTGCAGCTTGATTCTTAGGTAGACAAGCTGACATGGGCTATATCCAAGTCACAAGTTGTTTTTCCAGTCTTGGCTATTGTACTAAGATCTGTAGATTCTTTGTATTTGCATTCCTTGAGATTCTTTTTTCTTTTCTACAACATCAGTACACTGAAGCACTGCATGCAGTTATGAGATACTGATTGTGAAAAGGGACACTGAAATATAAGAGGAGGTGGATCCATTTGGGGCATAAATGTTATTTTTAGGAGAGTGGGGAGAGAGAAGTGTGAGGCTGCTGCTGACCACTGCAGAGAGGAATGTGCTGAGAGGGAGGCTGTGCTGATACCCCACCCCACCCTGCAGCTGCTGCTGCATTCCAGCTGGCTACCGAGCAATCACAGGTGCCTTCTGCTTTTTCCAAGTTTGCCATCATTTGCCTAACATGAACTTCTTGACTCACTACTCTGCTAAATTGGGGAGCAGCTAATTGGGCCTGCTTCTCAACTACACCCGTCTGGATCACAGATTTCTGTGCACAAGCCCCAGTTTAGGGGTGTGCTTGGTATATAAGCCAATCAGCAGTGAGGATATGTGGCCCACCTACAAAGGGTCACAGCATCAATCAGGCATTGGATGATACACCACACTCTTTCATGAGCTCAGCAGACTATCAGATAGGCACACAGACAAAGGGAAAAGAAGCCAAAGAACCTGTTGTAATTGCCACTAGACAGTGGAATCAGGAAACCCTAAGAATATCCCATATTAGAATAATCATTTAACCTCAGCTCCAAGGTATGGTTTTTAACTTTGCACTGACATGCCCTAATCTAAAGACTAATTATCTATGAAATAAATTAAATATTCTCAAGTTTGGTTTATTCGTCACATACATAGTCATACACAGTATAACTCGCAGTGAAATGGTGGAGAGTGCTCTGTCCAAACTGAGGAAAAGAAAACAGGGGTGCATAGAGAAATATAGATATTCTCTATATGTGAAATATATATATGCAAGATAAATATATATATTCTGGTGGTGATTATAATATTACCACTAAAACTAGCAGAAAAATGTTAAATATTTCATGTATTAAGAATAATTCCACATGCATAGAATGCACTTTATTTTTAATTTGTATCATTATTATTATCTTCATGCAAACCCCCCCCCCCCCCCCCCCCCCAAAAAAAACAAAAAAAAAAAAAACATTTTTAGCTTTAGATAAACTTTGGTCAGTGATGAAAATAAAAATAACAAATAACTTCAGTCAGTTAACATATACACACTGTGCCAGACTCTGATAATCAGCCTTGAACTTGTGAAACTAGTAGTTTACGACCTGGCTATTTGTTCATTTAGCTCAGTCAAGATTTTAGTGTATTCAGATTAATGACAATAGCACTGAAGCTATATTAGCTTTTCCCTGTGCATTATATTTATTATATGAATAAATATAATCAATATTTTATCGGGGAACAAAACAGGAAAGTGTAATAAATAATTTAATGAAGGCTTCCTGCCACACCTTGCTATTCGGCCCTGTTCATACAGTTTTTTTCTGAGGTTCTATATATTGTACTCTGAATGTTGACCTGAACTAACCACATCTACTTTTAAACTAGGACATGTTTTTTTGTATGAACCCTGTTTAAGTAGTTAAAGTGAAAATATTCCTAAATTATGCCAACTATATATATATATATATATATATATATATATATATATATATATATATATATATATATAAAACAATACACTAAGGCTATACATCTTAAAATACTCTATCCATGAGTCAGCATAGGTATACCCCATCTTAAGTGTGATGATTCAGTGACACTTAAGGCCTGTCACCATTCCATCAGTCACTTCATGATGTAGACCAATAAACCAGATGAAATACTGGTAAGGCCAAAGCACTAATACAATAATCCTCCTATTTTGAGCATTTCTGTCTGCTGTATGTTTCTGTAACCTTTTGTTCACAGTATCCACTATCAGATGTGTTATTCAATTGCAGGAACAAATGTTTCATATATATAAGTGATGCCAGATCAAATAGAAATGCCCCACTGGAGGATCAATATAGCACAACAGTGTCACTTTGCACCATTGAGCCAAAGTCCAGAGCACACTGCTTCATATGCTGGGTAGACAAGTTGTAGAAAGAACTCTTTCGTACACTCCATTTTTCAACCAGTTGTTCACCACCAAAATAAATCTTTCAAAGGGCTCATAGAGACAGGCTAGGACTCTGACATATGTCCCTGCTCTGCTCTGACCCCCAGAGCAGTATAACCAATGTTAAATTTACTCCTACAGAGTTTGTTACATCAACCTTTTTTGGCAACAAAAAAGGTTTTCATACTACCTGTTGATTAAGTTTTTTTTTCGTAGAAAGAAGCTATACAAGAATATGATACAAATTAACTAAAACCTGTTATACCATATTGTACTTCACACCTTCGACTGAAATCATGGCCAATGTTTTACTGAAATCTGATACTTGAAAAGTGAGTCAGAGTGTGTTCTCTGATGAATATTAATGTTTCTTCTTTCTCTTATAAGCATGTAACTCATAAATTATATAATCATGTCTATATGGGCAGTAGTTTTGGCTAAAAAAGTAAATAAAAATGACTAGACTGTTTCATCTTAAACTCAGTCACACAGCAGGATATATATGTACACACTTACTGTTTGTGTTTTGAATGACGCAATAACAGCAATGTCAACAGTCTGCTCACTGTGCCTTGAGCCCTATCACTTTATTGTGTCATGTGTCTTATGGTAGTGTATGCATGCCTGTTGGTTATTAGCATGGCTGGGTATCATATATTTAATGTTGCGATGTTTATCAGGGCAGTGCCATGTGGTATTCCTTTTTTCAAAGTTCAAAGTTCAAAGTTTTATTTGTCACGTGCATAGTCATACATGACATAACTCTCAGTGAAATGCTTTGGTAAATGCTCTGTCCGAGCTGAGGAGAGATACAGGGGACTATAGGGAAATGGATGTGGTTTGATGAATAAATAACTATGTAATGAAGGATGCACAGGGAATGTATGATATGTATATATACACAATGTCTAATTTCCATGTTTTTGTTTTACAATTTACAGGGTTTTTTTTACCTTTTTTTAATGATTTTATGATGTTATTGTGGACATCATACCCAGAGTACACAGAGTAGTCCCTACAGTTCATCAGTTGCCCTGATTCAGGGCCGGAATGGCCTGTGGGAAGAAGCTCCTCTTCAATGTTGGTCTTCAGGGAGCAAAAGCACTTCCCTGACCTCAACAGAGCGAAGAGCCTATTGTAGAGATGGGTGGGATCCTTCACAATCCTCCTGGCCTTGGTCTGGCACTGCTTGTAATATATGGTCTGCAGGTCAGGGAGTTCCGTATGAGTGATGCGCTCTGCTGAACGCACCACCCTCTGGAGTGCTTGTCTGTCCTGCTTGATGCTGTTCCCAAACCAGACTGTGATGTTCCCCGTGAGGATGCTCTCAATAGTGCAGGTGTAGAAGTTCCGCAGCACCTCGGAGGGCAGTCTGAAGTCTCGTAGGCGTCTGAGTTGTTAAAGACGCTGTCGAGCCTTCTTTGTGTGGCGGGACCAGGACAGGTCCTGCGATATATGAACTCTAAGGTACCTGAAACTGTCTACTCTCTCCACCATTCTGACTTAGGTACCAATGTTGGCATAACTGGTATTTCCTTTTCAAGATGTTTTAAAGCACAGGCACTTCAATACTATAGCTATAAAATAAATAAACATTAAACAGCCTGGTTTTTAATTTTATCACATCTGTCATACAAGTTCAATCACTATTTTGTTGTACTTTCAAGAAATAAGATTTTGGCAGACAGGCCTAACTTTCTTTTTTGGCAGACAGGCCTAACTAACACAGACCTCCAATCAAATTAACCAAAAGCTGGAAATAATCCACCCCATCCCCGTGAGTACTGACATATCTCAATTCTGTCACGGCTAAATATTATTATGTAAGACACTAAATATTATTATGAACAACAAAAATCTTGTTAAATATGAAGCAATTATTTTTTATTTGTAAGGCTTGATTAGCTTTTGGAGTTCCAAATGACATGGCATCAGAGTGTGAGACACTGAACCTAGCACTCAGGGCTCACAATTCCCAAATTCTCATAGACATCTGATCACAGGAAAGCAAGACCTACCGCAGAGCCACAAATACCCTATGGACTGCCATTAACTCTACACTATTTGTCAGAGTATAAGGGGTTAACTAAGAGCTCCTAAAGCTTTGAAGCCCCTCCCTCCAACAACTCCCCCTGGAATGGCTAGCCCTACTGGTTCACATGACATGCGTGTATATGTAGGTTTGTGCATGTGTGTGTGTGTGTGTGTGTGTGTGTGTGTGTGTGTGTGTGTGTGTGTGTGTGTTTGTGTGTGAGTGCACGTGTGCGCATGAGAGTGTGTGTTTGTGGGTGCACACGTTTTCTCCTGGCCATATATAGGAGAGTGTTTGGGTCTGAGACCTGTTGATAATCAGTGATCTTACTGTATCTCTCTCTTTGTTTTTCTCTTCCAAGGTCTTATATACAGCCTGTGAGGAATATAAAGAACACTGCAGTCTTGGCCTACTTCAGCTGAGGTTGGAAACTATTTAAAAGCCCCTGCCTCAATCCATTATTGTTTTTTAACATAATTTCAAAGCTCTGTTACCCTGTCAACATGGATGGAGTGAATGATTTTCATGATGATTCCTTCATGTTCACATCAGAGTCAGTGGGAGAAGGCCATCCAGGTGAGTCTTCATCTTCATAAAAATACTTTAGCGTATCTCCTATTTTCTGTATAATGTCTATAAAAATCTTTATTTTATACAGCTATATGAAATATTTGTAATGCTGTGTCCTCTGTACCAGTCCATTTTATGGCAGTCTGTAATAAAACTGCCTGTACATTTAAAATTTTCTAATCCTGTGTAGTATCACACATGCAGTCCTGCTAGCAACCACCTGCTGACACTGCATTCCACTTGCTTCAACAAGTGCTCATTGAGAGGCCAGTGAATGCTAATCCCTCTCACATGACAGAAGGAAATAAACGTAATCTAGGTTAGATGTGTGGCAGCAATTGTGTGACAGGTGCAATAAAGGTAGTGAAGCTGGACTGTTACAAATACCAACTTTGACCATTCATGAACTATTGCACTAGCCTGTGCAGAAGAACTAAGGTGTTGTGCATGTGACTGGATTTTAGACATTGACCAGCAAGGTGATTTACACTTACAGTGAAAACATTTACCATGTCAGCCACTCAGGTTCTATTTCATTCAGTGAGCACTGTTACTCACATGCCCTGACGCTTAGCTACCTGAAGTGTTACACTGCATTAAATTAGTAGCTCTTTGAACCTCCAGCCCTATTAAACATATAGCAGTACATTTAGTACATTTGGTAATACTTCAGCATTTATGTGTGATAAAACTAGCATTTTCAATGACATTTTGTATCAGATACACAGTGTATCAGATTTGGTTGCTAGACATCTGAGCATTTGAGCATTGTCTCACAGCACAGAATAACCCACTGATATTGCAGTTTTTGAAGTTTTATGTGGGAATTAGCCAGACCTCTGATTTCTTATCAGGCAGATGGCTGTTGGTTCATACTGCAAGGGCAGCACACTTAAAGCCTGGGCAAAATGAGTGATGTCCACCACAACTGAAGAGAATGCAAACAGGCTGTGTTTTCACTGAATGCATTCAGTAATATCCATTCAACCTTATGAAAGTTAAGCGAGAATAGAATTTTTCATTAAGACAAATCCCTCATATAGTCATTAGCTCTCTCTCAGTCAACCTTTGAATCTAAATCAATGTTAAGGGTTATTGATGTGTGGGGAAATGTATAATCTATGCTTAATCTTTTTGGTTTAGTTTTAGACTTTACAACAGCAACACCTGATTCCATTCATTTTAACCCGTCGTCAGTTCTCTGTTACCTCTATTGCTGTCTGATGTAACTCACATAAGCTGTTGCCTCAGTGCAGAATGGCCTTGAACATGTCTAAAGCAGAAGCCGGGTGGTTTTGTTCCCTCAGTACTGCTTAGCTATGGTATCTCTATGCTATAGTATCTTTATGGAATGGTATCTCTTTACTGGAACAAGAGCAGCATTTTATGAACTTAGCATGCAAATCCCACTACCTGGTGGGAGTTCAGATTCTCAGGTTTTCCTTCATCAGGTTTTCCACTTCTGGCACGCTCATCACAAATCACCCAGATTCTGTAAGGCTGATTTGTGACGATGTCTGTTTTTAAAAGCAGTATACAGGTAATTCTAAAGACAAAGGAACACTTTAACTGAGGCAGAATGAGAACGGCCAGAGGAGGACATCATTCTCCTTTGTTATCATATTTTGTTCTCCATCTTGATCCATCTTCTTCTCTTGTGATTGTTCTTTTCCTTTTTTTTGTGACAATTTTAAGTTGTTTAAGTGTGAAATTTATATTTAAATTTAAATTTAGTAGGCTTAATGCAAAATCTTAGTAGGCTTAATGCAAGATCTTCATAAATGCCTTGGAATTATTAAAGTTAGCCATTGTGCATCACTATGGCTCATGTAGTTGTTTGTAAATAGACTTTTCAAAAGTCAGAGCTGGTTCATTACTCATTACTTTCACCGAACGCTCGCCTCCCGCGAGTCACATGGTTTGGCCCGCTACATGAAGTGGGAGGATCTTTTGTTTGTTGTCACACCTGCACACACCAACACCTTGTCTTGTCTTTATGTATATAAACCCTTGTCCTTGTGTGCAGGGTACTGGTCATTGTACTCACAGATGTTAATGTAGTGTGTTTAATAATAAATGTTCTTTTCTTAGTTGTTAAATGTATCCGTGTTTATCGTGTTTGTTTGATGTTGACCGTGTTGTGTTCGTGTTTATCATTTGTAATACGTAAGTGGCACTCTTGTCTTTTGTTTTGTGTAATTAAATGTACGTCCATGCCAAGAGAGTCTGTGTGTCCTGCTCCATGCCCTGCGGCACTCTGGCCAACATGTTACAATTACATCTTTGGTTGCTGTTTCTTTGGTGTCCATGCCAAATTCAATTTTTGCATGGAATCTATGTCGTATGTGTCATGAATAACAGGTAAGGTAATATTGCAGAAACTATAGACTGTGGAAACATTTGTGGAATGTTTTCAGTTTGAATAAACAGATTTACTCATTGTTTTCCTCTTTCCTACAGATAAGATTTGTGACCAGATCAGTGATGCTGTCCTTGATGCACACTTGAAGCAGGACCCTGATGCCAAAGTGGCCTGTGGTGAGTAAGTACTGTGACAAGTCTACAAGACACAGTAACTGCACTGTGGGCTCACACTAAAGCTCAGTGGATCGTATTCAAATTTGTGAAGTTAAAAACTGTAATAACTGGAGAAATGTGACACATAGTTATATTTTGAACATGATAATCATGAACTCTGGCATTAAGGGCAACTCATCACAGTATTTCAGCAAAGGCTTTTTAAACCTAAAAAAATAGAATGAAAAGTGATCACAATAGATTACCGAGGTGTGCAGTCATTGAAACTGTTACTGGTTGTAGTCTTTTAGCAGCTATTCTGTAATCTGTAGAGGAATACATTTTCAAATGTAAATTTAATATCTGACTTTCCCAGTCCTTGGCTCTGCTGTTAATCTGACGTTTTTTGCCTACCTTCTGTTAGTGTGACTATTATTATTCTCCATCTGTTCAAACCAAACTAGTCATGTCACTAGTAAAGATCTGCTTTGTTATAGATTATCTTTATCTGCAGAAATTGTTTATATAAATGTTTAGTTCTAGTTTTTTGCACTTCTAGGTATCAGCATTAATCCCTGTATTTCAACAGGATTCAAGTTCAATGGTATCTTGGACTCTAACCTACTGTACTGGCTAGGCTGTACTCTATAAGTAAATGACAGCACTTTGTAAGCTCCTCTGGATAAGAGCATCTGCCAAAATGCCATAAATGTAAATGTTGTTTGTGGACATTCTGATTCTTCATTTTATATACACTGATTATCTTACATACAGAGACTGTATGTAAGACTGGTATGGTGCTTCTATGTGGTGAGATCACATCACGGGCCAATGTGGACTACCAGAAAGTTGTGAGGGATACCATCAAACAGATTGGTTATGATAACTCTGATAAAGGTAAGAATGCCCAAACAAATGGTTTCAAGTCCAATTTTAGGATTTGCAGAAGTCTGTGGATTTCATTTAAATCCATATCTCCCTCACATCAGGTTTTGATTATAAGACCTGCAATGTACTTGTGGCTCTGGAGCAGCAATCTCCTGATATTGCACAAGGTGTCCATGTCGACAGACACGAAGAGGATATTGGAGCTGGAGACCAGGTAATAACTCACCTGAAAGGACAAAAGTGTGAATGAGAATTGTGAATTAGCAAGAATTGTAATGGAGATATAATCTATGCTTTCTCTTTGTAGGGTCTGATGTTTGGTTATGCCACTGATGAGACTGAGGAGTGCATGCCCCTGACCATTGTCCTGGCCCACAAACTCAATGCCAAGATGGCTGAACTCCGTCGTGATGGGACTATTCCTTGGCTCCGTCCAGACTCCAAAACACAGGTTAGAATACATTGCCATGGTAGATGGATCTGTGATGGTGATGGCTACAATGTCTTAGAAAACACATAATGCCAACACACCAGGGCTTCAAGGTGCTGAATGTAGCAAAGCAGTCTAGTTCATCTCATCAGATGCTGTGGTCTTAAAAGTGTTCGGTTGGCCAATAGCTGTAGTCCTTGTTGAATAAGTCACAACTGAGTGGTGATCTCTTTTTATGGCTGTGATAAAACTGAACTTCAATGACAGGTCCATGGTCCTTACAGCTAGTGAAATGCTTCTGTGTGCTTGTCAGTTGGCCTTTAGAGTATACATACAACCCAAGCTGTTGTCATCTCTGGAAGATGAAACCTTTTTGCTATTTTGGAGTTCTTGACATTGTCATACTGGAGGTCCAGAATTGCTCAAAGGATTTATGTCATGTGGTATATGTCTTTTAAGAGGCTCATTTGTCTGATTTCATAGCATTGCCAATTGTTCAGATTACAGCAGTGCTGTTATTTCTGTTGCCAACAACCTTAGAAACTTTAATTGGCCATGTTTTCAGTGTTGGATGCCTTATTATGGTCTGTTGTTTTTAAATTTGGTACCACTAAATTGTGAGGAATATCAAAAATGCATTCCAAAACTATTCACAAGATATACAGTAAACTATGAGCACCCTTTTGGCTCTCTGCTCTCCGAAGGTGACTGTGCACTACAAACAGGAGAACGGAGCTGTGATTCCACAGCGCGTGCACACTGTGGTCATCTCAGTGCAACATGATGATGTCATCTCACTGGAGGAGCAGAAGAGGATTCTGAAAGAGAAGGTCATCACGGCCGTGGTGCCAGCCAAGTACCTTGACAACAAAACCATTTACCACCTGCAGCCTAGTGGTCGCTTTGTCATTGGAGGTCCTCAGGTAAACCACTTCATTCTTTGGCACTCTTTGCTGCTTGTTCTCAAAATGTTAAAGCATGATTACTGACAGAATGACTGGTATAGTGAAAGAACAGGCCCATTAGCATCTGCTCTGTCTCTCAGGGAGATGCTGGCGTCACGGGGAGGAAGATCATTGTGGACACATATGGAGGATGGGGCGCTCATGGCGGTGGGGCCTTCTCTGGGAAGGATTACACCAAGGTGGACCGCTCTGCTGCCTATGCTGCCCGCTGGGTGGCCAAGTCTCTGGTTATGGCCAAACTCTGCAGGAGAGTCCTGGTGCAGGTGAAGGAACCCATGACACATTCACAAGAGTGAGCAAGTGTGTGCACGTGTTCTCTCTGTTATAAGTGTGAACATCATGTTTCAGTAATTGCTGGCAAACTGTAGATGCTGTGGACTAATTGTATTTAGGATGAAGATAAATGTGAATACAAAAAAACAAACAAACATATTGGCTTCATACATTGGAGGTTACTTGAGTTCATGATCTACTTGATGATTATCTACAGAGCGTATGATTAAAGTATTTCTTCTCTTGTTGTTCAGGTATCTTATGCTATTGGAGTTGCCCACCCCCTGTCTGTCTCTATTTTTACCTATGGCTCTTCTGAAAAAACAGAGAAAGAGCTACTTCAGATTGTCAACAAGAATTTTGACCTTCGGCCTGGTGTCATTGTTAGGTATATATCCATATTGGTGTTTGTTTTTGTTTGAGCCATGAAACAATGTCAGCGCTTGAAAAGAAATGCCCTACAAAACAGTCAGGCATAAGTGCTGGAAAGGATGGAAGCTCCAAAAAAGTCAGATGTGCTTGAAAAGATAAATGCTGACTTTTGAGTGTTTGTAATTTGTTGTACACTTTTAAACTGAACAATCTAAAAAGGAATTCCTATGATTGTGAACACTTCGTTTCAACCATGAACACTTCGTTTGAGTGAGTTGTCACCATGTTATTTTTTATTAATTTGTAGAATTGTATCTCTATCATATAAATTCAATTATTTTGTAGACTGACTTTGAAAATAGTGAATCACTTTGAAATAATTGTGTTGATTTCACAATTAATTGAGTTTATTGTGTTTTTCATTACAAAACATCCACGGTAAAATATATGGCATATTGTATTGTTTCGTGAAACATTCTACATCACTGTGTTACATTCATTACACGGTTTACAATGGCTAGTTTCCATATGAAGCAGCTACTGCTCTTAAGATGTCAAGAGGGTTTCTGCACACAGTAGTATCAATTCATCAAAGTACTACAGGCAAAACAAAAAAAAAAGAAAAAGAAAACAAGACCAGAAACATCTATTTCTACCTAATTTTTTAAGATTGATATTCTGTGATAAAGAGCTTACAGTTACACAGGGGGTAACAATAAATGAAACGTAAGAAAAGTAAATCTGGATTAAAATGACTAAATATTAACTTGCAAATGTAATGAATAGAAGAAAAATTCCAAAACAAGAAGAAACAGCTGTAAAAGTATCTGCTCAAAGCCCACATACTTCATTAGTTTCTACCATTGTACATGATTCATTTGTGCTGTCAAATTTGCTCTACCAAAAGGCAATCCAATATTGAACAGTGATGAATTTCTTCCACTGACAGGGACCTGAAACTGAAGTGGCCGATTTACCAGAGCACTGCCTGCTACGGCCACTTTGGCCGACCTGAATTTACCTGGGAGGTGCCCAAGGACCTGAAGTATTAAGCTGAGCAAGACAGTAAAGAGACATCCATGAGACAACCACAAAGGGGCAGGATAACAGAGAACAACCTCACAATCTTCCACCTCTTTCCATAATATCCATAACGAATGAAAATTATCTCTTGCTGTATAGAAGTTCTAGGAGTGTAGGAATCTTTTATTACTACACAATCCAAATTACCATACAGTCATGCAGCATTTAGGCTCTCACCTAATTCATTTTAACATGTAGAATGTTCTTACGCATTTCTAATTTGATTTACAAGTTATTCTAGCAACAGTTTTATTGAATATCAAACCATCATATGGACAGTGCTTAGCATGGAATGATTTCTTGCTTTACCCGCTCTATTTCAGAGCCCAAAGCATGGATATTAATATTTATAATTGAAATAAATATAAAATCATTAGTCTTAAATCTGTACTACAGGCCAGTTCCAACTTAGGTACATTGCATGACAGTACCAGATCAGACTCACAGATAGAAATGTTCCATTTTTGAAATAGTGAATTTCACAGATTTTAAGTTCATTATAGCCTGTAACAATGGGTCATAAGTCAAAGTTAATTTAATTAATTTTTTGATTTCTCCAAGTATCTTAATATGTTATATACAAGTTAGCATCTGAATATCTACCTGTGGTATATTACTTTCTTCTAGAACTTACTGCAGCTTAATGTTTTTTCTATCTAAAAAAAAAATTAAGTTGTAATATTAAAATGTTTGGTGTGAGGCTATTATTGATGCTAAAACATTGCAAGCAGCACATAATATACAATTATTTCTGTGCGTTATGTCTAATATGTTAAAAACAATCTTTTTATAGCCTCTATATGGCATTAATTGTGTAATATAAGTGTTGTAGACTGGAGGCAGTGGTAGACTGATCACACAAGTAAGGAATTCCTGCCTGTTTACATGTACAGATTCACTGTAGTGTACAAAAACATTACTCAGCAGAGGCCAGTGTTTATTAACTAAACCCACATCAAGCTGTGACTAAGAAATACATCAGCCACAGTGGGACTGTTATCTTTCCATATGTCTCCAAAAGATGCTACTCCAGTAGTAACCACTATAGTATTACATGCTTCCATAAGGCAAGTTCTTTTTCAATGACTTCTGTATTAAAGATTTGTAATATGATCCATGTAAATAATTGTGAATAATTATTAATAAACTATTGGAAAGCAGTACCATTTGTCATTGTTTATAATCTGTATCTGCAGTTGCAGTTTATGTGAAAATCAAAACTGTGCCTAGAGACAGCGCACAAACAGAATGTGCATAATTTGTCACATTCTACTTACATGCAACGCACAGAGACAGAGCCATTCAGCTAATTTAGAATGAGATTACATGTCTGACAACTTCTGATATCCACCTTATCCACATGACACAACCGAATTTCAAACAACAAATTATACTTTTATCTTTATTTTTAATACATCTTAAGGCAAATATACAATCACATCTTTTAATTTGTATAAGAAACATTTTAGTCTTTGGTTTAAGTGAAAAAAAAAAAAAAAAAAAAAAAGAAGGCACAGGACGGTACTTTTTTCTAGCCATCGCATAAGATCCTTAACCCGACTGTGGAAGAGTCTGTTCTGTGAGAGAAGTATTTATGCATGTGTAACTGCTGCTGAGATCACTGTATTTTAGGTGCTCATCACACATTGCTCGGCAGCACCTTCCTGTGACTGAGTTTAGGCAACACCTCTGAAACTGGACCAAGTTAACCAATGGCCAGCCACATTCTAAAAAAGTCATCATTGTTGAATGAAATGTCATCATTGTTGAATCAAAGTCATCACTGTTAAATGCAAATCCTCTTTGGTGGGAAGACCCATCTTAAGCAATATCATAGAGGTACTGCAACTCTGAAGTCAAAACAGGTAAACTGCCACCGAAACATATAGACCATTTTTAAACATTTGCAAATAAAGCATAATACCTCTGATAACAAATATGCTTCAAGCATTTGTCAGTTTCAATGTAAAAACTATCAAAAACACACCCCGAAACAAACAAAAAATCTCTAATTTTTTTTACAGTTTAGTTCTGGCATTGCTAAACTACTAATACACCATTACTGACTTCAGGCTGGTGTCAACAGAATTTCCTGAGCATTAGACTACAGACTGCAACAAGAAAAGCAGAAAATAAAGACTGAAATTAAAATAAAATGATGGGTAAATTATGCAGTTTTCAGTATGAATGTACCCAGAGAATGTAACATTTTTTACTTCCTAAGGTCACTTAAATTGGCCAAGACAAAAGAATAAGAAACATAAGAGCTTAGCAGAGTATTTTTTTATGAAATGTATAACTCCTTACTGAAAATCTTGCAGTCCCGCTGCAATACCATGTTGTGAAAAATATATATTGAGTTTTGTGAAAATAAAGAACACTGCATGTACGAACAGTCACATGAGGGCTGTTTGAGCTCCATTATAATTTTCATCCTCAATTTGAGTGTCATTATGGAGGGTGTTTATTTTTAATAAACTATTTCTGTTATTTTTTTTAGTCAAAACAGCCAGCATGCTTTCATGAGCTACATAACAAATCACTTAAAACACAAGGGGCAGACAGCAAGGTGGACCAGTGGCCAAGCTTTCCAGACATGGAGACTAACGTTGCATCTACACAGAAATTATACACTTCCAAAATGTCAGACTGGACTGTGGAGAGGACTCTGAATCTCAAGATTCAGGATGGTGTTTATCAGACAAGTTCAAATGAATATTTTGCTCTAATTGTGAATTGCGTACAGACCAATTGCTGCACACAAAGATGTAAACACACAACCACTTCTCAATAAATGTCAGTCTTCCCCTCTCACTGTACTGTCCACAGCCACTGAGAAGAGCAAGAAAGTTTAAACCACATTTACAATAAGAAACCAACAACAGGCCAAAATATACATCAATATATGAATGTTTTTGTTGGCCTCACTGGCATCTCTTTGATAACATCTCTAGTATAATACAAAACACACTTTACATATACTGGAGCCTTAGACATTTTTTCTTGACATTCTGATAACTGACATAATTAGATTATTCATAATGATGTCCATTTGCAGGGTTTCTTAGCCCCTCTTCATAAGGCACAATGGCAATGAATGATAGTCCCCCTGAACTGAAGATGAAATGCCATAATACAGGCAAAGAAATCTACCTCAGGCCTCTCTGCTATGAGAGCACAGGAGGTGGTATAGGCAATGAGCTTAACCAGATTTGGCTGAATACAAATGGGTAAAACAAATCTTTTCACTGGTTAAATATTTCTGGTCTTAAAGTAAATTTCTTGAATATGTGTAAACTGGCATATCAACACTTGGCATGTGTTTATATGTGTGATTGCTATTGACTTTAGCCCAGCCTGCATCTTACATTTTCTATAAACACAAGTACTCACAAAACCAATTATAAAAACACACACACACACACACACCCACACACACACACACACTACATACAGTCCATGTAGTCCAAGATAACACTGCCTCTTAACATTATAATTTCAGCTCTTCAGAGTTCAACATGGTGGAGGTTCCAGTGAGGTGTTGATTTAGTATCTCAACGATGTACAAGACGTGAACAGGGTCCTTTGGCAAACTTTACCTCAGGGTGGGAGATCCATGGTCACATTTCCATCTGGGTTTTCCTCTGCTGGTCCTTAGTGTCTTGCTCTATACCTTCCCTAACACATGTGTGAGTACATGTAAGCATTTGTGTTAAGAGCGATACGGACATCGAGTGCACCTGGGCAGGTCTGCCTCATGCCTCCCTAAAGCATGGCCGTGCCCTCCGACTGATGTGAGTTCGCGCCACTGAGGGACTCCATCTTGTGGTCTCGGCTGGTGCTTCCCAGCACCCCTCCTCTTGCCAGCACCATCATGGTGTCGCTGGATATGCCAGCAAACTCGAAGGCGAACGTGCCATAAAACAGCATGATGATGACACAAAAGACCCACTCAAAGATAGCTGAGGCGTGCTGCAGCACAAAGCTCTCCTGGACGAAAAAGACCCCACCTGGAGGACGGCTGAGTTAAGGAGCTCCCACTCAGGAAGCAAAAGGCCCACAATGGTAATCAGTGTTCATCAACTGTCTTTAAGAATTAAAAAAAACAAACAAAAAAAAAAAAAAACACAAAACACTCCCACATGACTCAGATATTAAAAATGTAGTCTTATTAGCCTCTGCTTATCTATATAAAATCACCAACCATTTCGTGGCAAATGTTGAACAGTAGGTACAATATGTAGGTGTACAGTTAAGAGTTCAAGGCACAAGTTGTGCTAGCCACATTAATGGTCATTGCTGATTACAAGACAGCTGTTAGTTGGATATTCTGGGTAAGTGGACCACTCTAAATTCAGAAGTGACACTGACCCCTAAAAGAGGTCTGAAGTACAAGTCACATAATTACTACAGGAGACTCCATCTGCATGTGGTTGAGGTATTCCATTTTTTCCCCCTGAAATATACCTGTCATCTATACCAGGTTCACTAGTGCATTTCCAAGAACACACTACTCAATCAAAAAAAAAAAAAAGGATTCCGTGCAGATATATTTGGGTTAAATATACCCAAAGCACAAGTTCATCACTGAACCACAAATCGAATAGGGAAAAGGTGTGATGCTCCCCAGAACTGACCGTCCTCCAAAAATAACTGACTGTGCAAGAAGGGCCATAGGAAGTCCACCGGGAGGCCTCCAGCAGTGTGACAGTAATATCAACAACAGGCAACAACAGAACTTGCACTTCTGGATTGTACTGAAGGGTGGAAAGAACCCTTGTTTGAAGACTCATCTGAGCTTAGATAAAATGTGTGCAACAGCATGATTCTTTGGTCTGAAATAGCCAATACCTTTGGATCTAGCTATGCTAAATACAATTTTTAACACAAACCTAAATGCTGCATGTTACACTCAGAACACCAACCCTACAGTGAACCCTGGTGGTAGCAACATCAAAGTTTGAATAGGCTTCTATTCAGCAGGGTCTGTAAAACTCAAAGATAGAAGAGAAAAAAGATGACTGTCCACAAAGCCCCGGAGGAAAACAAGTGCACTGGGATCTGGAAAACTCGGGACAATAACCAAAACACAACGAAAGTGATGCTGCAGGGGCTTAAGAAAGGTGAATGTTCTGGAGTTGCCCAGTCACAGCCTAGACTTCAGTTCAACTGAACATCTGTGCAATGACCTTAAAACTGCTGTTTACAATCAGTCCCAATCCAACATGGAAATTTCCCCAAGAAGAATAGCCAAAAATTCCAGTGTTACTTAAAAACACTCACAGCTGTTTTATCTCACTCACATTCATTCATGTTGGCCCTCTTTTGTTCTCCCTGCTATTTAAAGCCACAAGTACCAGCCATGGGTGCTGCGCATTGCCAGTCATCCTGGGTCTGGAGCAGCCACCTCTACATGCTCTCCAGTGCCCCACCATTCCTGGGTTAACTTACACATTGAGCCATTACAGCAGCCTTGTCAGCTTTTTTGTTTTGAGTTTCCTCAGGTCGAGCTGTTATGAAGAACAAAGATTCACTTTTACTCACCTCTATACAAAAAAAAAAAAAAAAAAATGAAGTTGAAACACAGGTGAAACATTTCAACATTACATCTTTTTGTAGTCACTGTAGCTAATAAAACGGCCACCGAGTACAAGCACAATGTAGGCAAACCTTGACATGATTTAAGGATACTGAGCACCAGTGCCACAAAGGCCAGCAAGGTCATGCTGAGTCGCAGGTGGCCCACGCTGTATTCGCCCTGCGTCTTAGCCAGGCGGTAGGTGAGTGCACACTGCAGACACACAAACAGCATGCTAGTGGGGAAGGCCACGCCAGCCCCCACGTAGTGCAGCACCTTCGCATTATCCACCTGAAAAACACACACACACGAACAGAAGCCGTCTCAGCAGCATTCGCCATCGAAATGCATACAACACATGTCATGACAGCATCCAGTGGACACAGATGCAACAAACACCTTCACTACGTAGTTAAATCTAAACCAATACAAGTTTGTGTACCCATGCCCGGTGCTGATCAGAAAGCCTGAGCAAGATGGTATGTTTTAAAGAAGTAAAAAGATCTAAACTAACACACACACACACACACACGCGCGCGCGCACATGTAAGGGAGTTGCAATACTTCCAAAAACATCAGACACAAAATAAGCACTTCAGAATTTTTTGGTTTCTGTGACAGAGTGTAGGCAGGAGCATAAGGTTGAAATAGCCTGACGTTGCCAAGTCAGCCACAAATGGGTTTCCCAAAATGACCCAGAAACACAGCACAGCTCAAGCAGTAATTACTGTTTGCACAGATTTCCATTTCTCTAGCTTTCAGCTATTTCCACTGTTGGGTACACAGGATTGTTATATTCAACAACCCAGTCAGTATATTTTAAACAGGTCTACACACCAATCACTGTAAAAGTTCCCCACAATACATGTGTAAATATTTGTTGTCTGAGGTGTCACTTTTATGTCACTGAACTATGGTCTTAACATTTTTAAGTTAGCAATCTATTCCCAGATTACTTCTCAGTGGCAAGTCTACATGCTCCTCCTCAACCTCACCAATAGAGGGCAGCAGACTTCACTGATTCCTCTAAGCTCTTTGCCACACAACTCAGTATATGTGAAACATCGGAGGGCAATTAGCCATACAGCATCTGTTCAAAACTCTCTCCCACATAAGTGTAAATGGAAATTTAATCCCAAATGACAATAGATGTTCCCTGGGTTCCTTACACATAATTAAGTGTAAGATGCACTGGGAGAGCAGCAGACCCAGGCCCTATACCAGTATAGTGCTTTCTTGTTCACTGGCTCCCAGCCACAAAGCACAATGGAGCAGCCAGTGGTCATGTGACCCATGCCACAGGACCCTGACCAAGCAATAGTGCCTCCCACACTGACCGGCTGATCAAACCTGATAAAGAGCCCGCGGCCAATCACCCGCCACAGTGACATTTTAGAGATTTTAGCCAGATTTTAACATGAAAGGAAGCATGTGAAAAGTCAACAACCTTGCAGTCCAAATGCAACAAGCCAGCAGACCAGGCCCCACACCTGAGGAAACAGACAACCATTTTGGAATTTTTTTCAAAAGAGAAGAGTGTTAGAAAATGAAGGAGAGACTTCGGATTCCTGGCTAACTGGCTTATATAAGCCCATGTGTGCTGGTTCTTTTCTTATGCAGCTCAGCCTCCAAGTGCCCAATTAGTGGGACACACACACACACTCAGACAGACTTGCGGTAACATGTGGTGTTTGAACACCAGACCTGGTTAAAGATAAGCCTCTTACATCTGGCAGTCTCAGTGGACTGGGTTGTATGGCATGTAAATGCAGGACACCACCAGCGCCCAGGAACACCTCCTCTAGACTGTGCGAGTAGATTGTGGCACTTAAAAGAGTAGTGGCCTGTAGATAGCTAATGTGGCCTGCCCAAGCAAAGTTATTGTACAGTATGGAGAATAGAAAAATGATCACCAATTTACACTATAGTCTAGCAATGGAAGGCAGCAGGCATAGAGCGCCACACACTGGCAGGTGTGTTAACTTGGCAGGCTCTAAATGTCACTGACTAGCCTCACTCACACACCATATTGTTTTTTTTACCATAAGAAGATAAACATAGTTTATTCATCCAGGCCTCAGAAGGTCAAACATTTCAGTGGCCTACACACACTCTTGATGGAAGCTTTGGGTGGACAAATGTATATGGGGGACCACACACACACACACACAAAAAAAAAACCCAGACCAACACATGCAAATGCACAGAACGAAGCCATCACAAACCTCAATACACAGACTCACTGATAAACAAACATGCTTAATAAACAGTAGAGTGGAAAAAGTAAGAAAGATGGAGAGAAAGAGAAACAGAAGGAGGAGAGGCACACAGAGTGAGAAATGAATGGGATAGAGGAGAGTGAAAGAGAAAGCAAAAAGAGGAAGAAGCCAAGAAAGACAGATAGAGAGCTACGTGGCGGTGTCTTCCCAGCATGCACAGACAGGTTCATCAGAGGCTACCTCTCCTCACCCCTCCCCATGCCTAAACACACCTGCACCTGAAAAGCCCCTCTGTTCCTCCAGCCTCTATCGCTTCCCCCTTCTCCTTTCCCTTTAATCTCCTCCTCTTCTCAGTCCACTGGATGATTCAGAAAAACAACTCAAATTACAAATGTCTCAACAAAGTTCTATTTATAAAGTTTTGGTCAATGCAAAAGAACAGCCAGAGGGCTCAGTAAAAACAGCATTCCCTCTGCACTAATGGGCCTGATGTAAATCACAAGCTGCTGGAGGCAGGAGGTGTTGAGCAGGACCTGCGGACAACCTGTGTGTCAGCGGAGTGGTGTGGTGTGGTAGGGGGCTGGAGAGGAGCTGGTGCCCAGGCTGAGGAGACGCACACGTGCCAGCCAAAACCTGGCTTGCAGTCACCCTGCCCCTCTGATGCATTTAAGTCCAAGCACACCCGCATGCACACACAAGCACCTGATGACACACACACCTAGTAAATTTCCCTCCGTTTCGTAACATACAGGATTCTGGAAATGAAAGGAATGGAAAGAAACCCCCTCTCCCCCAGCACTGGCTGCCTAATACTTGTTCATAGATGAAATGTCTTCCATAGAGGCTCATTCCTCAGCACTAACCAAATATGTACACACTTTGTCATCCATTTGATCGCAGCGTAGATCATCTCACTCTGTATGGGAGCTTTATTTAGCAGCTGGAATCCCTATTCATTCTTCAGTGACTGTTAACAGAAGTTGTATTGAAGCACTATATGGCAAGCAGAGGCCACATGAGTTCCTTCCACAAGCACAGGAGAGTAAAGACACTGGTTCTGTCATTCCACATATGGAAGGGCCACACACACACACACACACATACACACACACACACACACACACACACACACACACACACACACACACAGTTACTTAATGGTTTGCAGACTTCATGTGTTCAGTCCAAACATGAAACTTAGTGTTCAGCAGTGCTTTCCACGCATGTGGGAGGTCCTTCATTTGTTTATAATCTGTGAGCCAGTCATTCTAACAGCCTAGAGACATGAGCTGATAGACATTTTAAAAATTATGGAATTTCTACAGTCTGACAACCTTGATACTTTCAAAACAGTTAGCAATACAGGACTCCCAAAAATTTAGAGAAACCTAGTAACTCAGCCAGTTGTTCAGCTATCAGCAGTACAGGTCAAAGTCAGACTCACTAAGCCTTCACAACACCAGGGAAGAGTGGCAGTGCCCGCTGATACTCCTTAGGCACCTACAGAGACAGAATACAGCCAGACTACTGCTTCTCATGCCTACATACAGGGTAAGCAAGCTTTCTTTCTTCTCAAACACACACACACACACGTTTGATGGGAGTGCATAGTTAAGATGTGGACGTTTACATTATCAGGGGGAGAGCTTGCTCTCCCCCTCTGTCTCTATGGCAACTGGCCCATAAAAACCTCTGATGCCCTATTGGCCGACCTCCCTGCATTGCTTGCAAGCTGGGCACTCAGCCAATAGTCAAACATCTCAGCTGCCTAAAATTCATTCCCTGGAAGGCCAACGCCACTACAGAAATAAAGAGAAAACATGTTCATTTCAGAGTGAAATAGTGGCCACAGCTGAATGATTCTCAGTGTCTAAGGAGATTATGGAGGCTGTCGTACATATCTATTAGCACCAGCGTTGACTGGTCTGGGGGGGAGGGGGGGGGAGAGAGAAGAGAGTCAAGTGAACCATAGTTACAGAGGGAATGGTACAAGAATGCAGTGGCAATATATATGCATCCCCCCCCACCCCACCCCCCACACACACACACACAAGCCAAGCAGCTGAGCGCCTACCTCTTAGGTAGCAAATTAAAGTGGATCACACAACAACACACTCATCATGGCCCACTTTCCCCAGAAAATCCTGATGGTAAGGTGGCTTTACATGGCCTATGTTCACACTAAGCTGAGGGTAACCAGACAGGAAGGCCTATCTGAGTGCTCTGTTCAGGAAAGCAGAGGAAGCTTTCCCACCCTGCAGCAGTGCTTTAGTCCACACACCCCACCCCATGCGCTTGTAGACACAAAGTAGCCTGTGGTCATCAGGTTCATGTGAGTGTTACCTGGAAGTTGCCCACCATGATGAGTCCCGCTGAGCAGATCCAGCCAGTAGAGAGGCTCGCCGTGTTCAACACACAGTTCTGGTGTTTCTCAATCACATGTGCATAACGCAGCAAAACTATCACCATCACTAAGAGAGAGAGAGAGAGAGAGAGAGAGAGAGTACAAATGGAATCAATACATTTTATGAAGCAACAAATACGAAACGTGATGCAATACAATGTAAATTTGAGAAGTTAGTTATGGTTATACATGCATGGACAGGACTATATAAAACAAAGATGAAAAATCCATGCAGGGGATCAGATGTTTACTTTCTTTAAGAGATCATGCCAAATTGATCCATGCTTGACATTTATCAGTATAGCTTTAAAACTACAAATAAAACAGCACTATGAAACAATCAGAACCTGCTAGTCACAATACCCCGAGCCCAACACATCACACATCACTGTCACCCCTTGTCACTTGTGAGTATTTACACTTGAACACACCAAACATACTACAGCTGATGATTAACATGCAAGTACGCTCCGTGCCTATGCAAAATAAAAAAAACACAACACCCCCCCCATCCCGCAAAAAAACACACTCTCCCATGCCTGGAGGTGCAGAAGCCCTTGTTTAGTAACATTAAATTTAAACCACTGCTTCCTGAAAGTGCAGGCTTCTTATAACAAACATTCTAAGTTCCTTTTAATTCCAACCTCTTCTTCAACACTTTACTTACATAAAATTTCCTACAGTAATATGAAGGTAATGACACATGTTCTCTCAATAGTTAGCTACTTTCCATGGAGCAAAATATTAAGTTTATCTACTTTCCATGGAGCAAAATATTAGTCTTGCACAATGCATTGGTTGATAAAGTCACACAAAAAAAAAAAACCTTACACAGGTTATGTCTATTATCTTGTTCTGTGACTGAACAGCCAATCAGAAAACAATTAGGGCACTCCACAGCATGGCCTGTGCACTCCATAGCAGGACCCATGCACTCCATGGCAGGGCCTGTCCCTGCACAGGCCTGTCCTGTGCACTCCACTGCAGGGCCTGTCCCTCCACGGGCCCCTGCACTCCACGGCAAGGCCTGTCCCTGTACTCAGCTGGCAAGATTCTGCACAACATCCATGCACACACACATACACACAAAACAGCCTAATGTCCGGTGTTCCTTAGAACCTATTAATTGTTTTCCTGGAATAGCAGGGGGTGTGGGGTGACTGAGGAAAGGGGTAGAGAAGGGGTAATGAGGTTGATTGTTATGTGCTGAGAGGAGTCTAATGCGGGTTTGCCTGCTCCATTTGCTCGTCTGGGTTAATGCTTAATGAAAGTGGACTTGAGCCAGCCGGCTCAGGGGCAGCATGGTGAGCGATTGCCCTTCATGCCATTAATGGCATCATCAACCTCGCACTCCAAGGGAATGGTTTCAGAGTTTTCACACGCATAGCAGGCCCACATGCCATGTTCGCTAGCATCCATCTAACAGCGCTGCTGTCACAGGCAGAAAGTGAGAAGTTAAAAGGCAACAGGCTTCTGTGACCTTCCGCCCCTATGTGAGATGGACGAGGGGCAGAACTCGGGCTGCACGTGGACATATTTCATGTGCTTCACAGTGAGGGCAGTACCACGAAATCTGTAGAACATGCATGGGTGCCACACACTTTGCCTGACAATTCAAAGAGAAATTAGGTGCATTACCAGCATGGAAAACTAAACTACATGCCCTTAAGGCAAAAGAAATTAGCCCTTGTCTTTTTTAACAAAGTTTAGCTGCACTAGAGAGAGAGAGAGAGAGAGAGAGAGAGAGAAAGTGCAAAAAATAACAGCTGTTTACTCCATTAGATTAGCACCAGCTCAACAGTGTCCACGGACAGACGCCAGCCATGCCTCCGGACAGTCACAGGAAACAAGCGCAAGTCCAGCACACGCAGCAATTCTCAAACAGCTAAATTTATCTGTGCAATGACTACAGGGTGCTTAGGGCTGACCGTAATGGGATACCAGGTTGACATTCTTTATCGTACCTTGACACTTGTGTGGAAGAGCATTGCTCACTGCATTCTTAGCCAAGGGGAGATCGCAGACTCGCATGCAATTTACCCAAAGCAAATGCAAGAGATGTCATGAAAGATTGATCTGAACAGTCTATAGACAAACGAGAGAGAGAGAGAGAGAGAGAGAGAGAGAGAGAGAGAGTGTGAGTTTGTGCACAGGTTTCTTAGAGCTGAATACTCCTCCCCAGAAAGCAGCACACAGAGGGGGGTACTTTTATTATTTGTCCATGCGGTGCACACCACACCTCAGACGTGTACGGCTTAACTCTAACCAGGTTCACCATCTCTGGCGGCCCAACTGAACGAGAGGTCGAGTCAACAAAGGTAGTGAACGACCTGGAGAACAGGGGCAGGGACAGGGCCATTGCTCTCGCTGCAGGTTCAGTGGTGAGCAGCCCACCCCTTCATCAGCCTGGCCTTACGTAAGCTTCCTTAATAACACCCACAGAAATTAGCCCAGTTGTGACAGCTTGAGTTCCATGCGAGCAGCTCACCAGTGAAGCATGTCACAGACGACGTCATCACGGCAGCAACAGACAGGCAGCTCTGGCAGTCGTATTACAGGAGCTGTTAAAATTGCGCTGACTGTTAACACTGATGGTGGGCATAGTATTAGTCACCCCATGAGTGTATTGACTGCCCTGTTAAAGTTGATAAGACTGTGGCTGGTGCTTTTTCATGGCTGCAGCTCTCATAGGGGAGACATAAGTTGTCTAACAATGTCAGGTCATGGAAAAAACATTTATTACCCCTGGTCTAATGGTCTAAACTAGGGTAGTATGTTTGCACAAAGGCCCTAGGTTGCCTTTCAGTTGCATAACAAAACATGAACTCCCAAACATATCAGACTGGATGTGAAAGTGAAAGTGCTCAAAAGAGAAGTCAAATTTCTGTGTGATACATGGATGAAGGAGGTCCCAGCTGCTTGTGCCTCATGCTAACGGGAAGGTAGTAGAGCTGGGCTTGGCAGTTTGATGACAGGCTCCCAGCGTTACAGCACTGACTCCTGCTCTTCACAGCCATCTTCATTTTTTTGTTCTGCTCTGCCTTGCTGTCTTTTGGGAGGTGTACCTCAAAAACTCATAAGATGCAACTATGGGGTGTGCAAACAACTGCTTTAGAGCAACACAAATCTACATGAGCAAGGATGGTATTGACTCTACTGGCGTTTACAGTCCTGACTGGGTGTAGTTATACAAAACCCCTTCCAGAAGGTCCCCTCTACACAGCTAAATTACACTTGCATTGTTTAAACATAGCAGTAGCATACATCATGAGGCACAGAATAGCCCACTCAGATAGCACAATTAGGCTAAATAAAGGGGAACTTGCAAAGTAAATCCTCACCCTGGAACCCGCAGGCTCTGTTGGAAAAAGCACTGCCCTTTCCACATCAAACCAGTGAGTCTGATCTGCCTACCAGGAGCAGTCTCTCGCGCTCACATTAACTCATGGGATATGGAACACCACCAAGCATCAGCAGGGGGACATTATGGGCCAAACCAACTGCACAGTTCAGAGGTCATGTTTTACCTCCAACACCAAACAAAAAGCCTTTTCCCACTCAGACTCCATTGTGCCTGCAGCACAGTACACACTTGTTGTGACAGGTTTGTTCTGGTATCTTACAGAGTGTTTCATTTGCAGAACTTGTCCGATTGGCTGTTCTCAGTAATGGCTCTCCAGTCAGTCCCAACAGCTTGTGCCCGCAGATCTAATTATAAGACAAATCTCTTGACCCAAATCACATTAAATGCTGGGTGATAAAATGTCACATTTGCTAGCAGCTAAGTGCATACCTCACCAGTAGACATCTCCGATATGGAATGTGGTCTACTAATATTTTGATAATTAAGTAATTGTTTGTTGTTTATGAACTTGCTTTTTGATGACTCCTCACTGTCTGAATGATGTGGTTCTTGCAGAATTTCATGATTCATCTTCAGGTTTCTGCAGCCCTTGTATGGTAAACGCTGTTGGTAATACATTTCTAATGCTGCAGTGCAAATGGCATGGAAATGGCTCAGTCAAGTATGAGGGAAGGAAGCATGCTCCCACAACTCTTCCCCCCTGCAACCTGCCCACATGCCCCCCCCTACACACACACACAGAATTTCCTCTGTGTATGTGGTCTATTATGGGTTATTATTATCTCACAACCTAAATTAAAAAAAACAAGCTGTTCTTGTTGTTTTTAGTGTTAAGGAAATGTTAAGATTACTTATTTGTGATGTACAGCATGGTAAATACACACTTACCCATGAAGGATCCTGTACTGCAGATAAGACTAAAGAAACAACTCTCTGGAGGCAGTGTACCACACTTACTGCAAAAGAATACATGCAGACACACACACACACACACACACACACACACACACACACATACACACGTTAAACGCTGAACATCTTATTCTGAATGGCCAGACAGGCTGAATCAGTTATCTATTTTTTGTAAAGATTGGTTACCATACTCAGAGCAGAATAACGATATGGCAGTCCTAGATCAGTAGTGCTATTCCCAAATGCTCCATGATCATAAACCTTAGGCTCTCTCTCTCTCTCTCTCTCTCTCTCTCTCTCTCTCTCTCTCTCTCTCTCTCTCTCTCTCTCTCTCTCTCTCTCTCTCTCTCTCTCTCTCTCTCTCTCTCTCTCTCTCTCTCTCTCTCTCTCTCTCTCTCTCTCTCTCTCTCTCTCTCTCTCTCTCTCTCTCTCTCTCTCTCATTCCTGTCATGACCCTATGATCCAGCTGACCAAACCAGCTCCTCCTCAGGCTACTGGGAGTCACCACAGGAGCTGAGTGACAGGAGAGACAAGTGGGAGAAACACATCAGGAGCTGAGAGACAACACGACCACACCAGTAATTCATCACCCAGCCGTCAGATCACATGCGATGCAGGAGCAGCAGGACTAATGCAGGAGGAGGAGGTGACCCAACAGAAAGCTGTTCCAGCCATACCCAGCACAGTGGTCCCACCTATGAGACACCACAATAATGCATGTTCACCAACAACAGACTACCCCTTCCACACCCTGCTGCATAGGTTTCATTTCAAATTTGAGGGGGGTAGGGGATTGACTGCTCACATCATACAACCCAATACATCAGATGATGCTGCCAACAAGAATTATTGGTTGGGACACGCCCTGACAAATCTGATTAATAACAGCTAGGCAAAAAAAAAAAAAACAGCATCTCATCTGGCATCTTTATCTTTAACTCCCTTTACACTGAATCTCAACGAGGGCAGAATGTACATACTCTCAATCACCAGAATGAATATGGATGTTAATATTCTATAAATCCTTATACAAAACACTATGATCAAAACTGTGCCCCATTTTCCTTTTGTTGAACAACTTATGTGCAGACAGCCTCTTTTCTGTATTTCTATACATAGCACACACTATGCACCACCTATAAACACCTGCAGCGTGTGTGATAAGTGGATTTGATGAAGGTCTTCTGCAGTTTATAGGGTGTATGTATGCTTTTGTCTCACACCAAGTCTGGCCTTTCACCCACTTTACTACACCTCTGTGGCAGGAAGAGAAGATTACTGGAAAGGAATAACCCCTTCCCCTCCCAATCAGACCCACACCCACAGAAACACACCCGCACAACCAACACACAGGCAGCATCCACAAGGACTGAGCATACCCAGGGACATCCAAAAATAGCACATGCATATAAACACAACAAATTCCATAGGATACACTGCTTTGATGGAACAGAAAAAAAAATAGCTTATGGGAAGATGAGGTGCACGTCCCATTGCACAAGAACCTACAGTATTTACTATTGATTCTTCACCTAAGCAACTAAGCAACCAAAACCCACTTCCCCTAAAGTCCAAGTTCTCTTCCTGGCAAAATTGGGGGAATTCCTTAATCAAGAAGGCATGCACAAGCTCATCCCTGAGCAGAGGCAGACACACACACACACACACACACACACGGAAAGAGTCTTTAGGCTTCTCTCCACAGCAAACATCTCTTAGACTCCACACTCACTAAGGCACAGGTCACACTAAAATACACTACAAGAAAGAGAAGACACGGGTTTTCTCTCTCTATCACACAGAGACACACTGTCATTTTTCCCCACCCTTTCTCCCATACTACAACAAGTGGTTATATCAAAATGACAAAATAGGAGAGAGAATCAATGGAAGTTTGAAGAAAAGCAGGAGCTCAAAAGCAGAAGTGGTTGTATGAGCAGCAGACAGCAGCAGTTAGGAGGAGCACTCACTGAGCACATGGCCCAGGCAGGATGTGAACTACTCCTCACAACACCCGCTCAAGAACCATGTGTTCAGACACACTTTGAAGATATGTTACACCACATTGGGCCATAGAGTAAATCACTGATGCCAAAAAGTTGAAACGTTCACCCCTCCCTTGCTTAAGTAGCTGACCAAGCTGTGATTGGCAATACAGCTTGTATAGCAGGTAAATTATCCAATTGGTAAGTTCATGGCATGTCCATTGGTTCTGTCTTATAAGTTCTAAATGCCATCCAACACTCTTTACATGGTCATATATGGAAGCTACAGAATATGTACGCTGTTACAATGTACAAAAGTGCAAAATACGGAGCACACAGAACATACTAGCTAAAAGCAGACAGAGATGATATAGAGGGTTTGACAGACCTGATGAGCGGGACATCGTCCAGAGTACAGCATAGAGTTGGTCCTCTCTGCATGGACAAATCCTCCTCACATGACTGATTATACATCCTGAAGCACACACGGATAAATGCATTGAAGACTGAACTACTGACTGTGCCAAACTGGTGGCAGGGCCATATGATCTCCAGACTTTAAACAACCCTCACTCACACCAGGCAAATCTAAGCACTTTATACATGATGAGACCGACCATCTGGTTTTGAACATAGAGAGCTGGGCTGTTATTAGGAGCTGCATTCCAGCCCCTGGATGCTTTGAAAAAAAGGAATAGTCGATAGTCAAGTCAGAAAACAATGTTAATTAATGAAAAAAAACAAAAAAAAACATTAAAAAATAGATACAAATTTATCGAAATGTATTTATTCATCACTAAAACAATTGTGACTTGTATTATAAGTGTAAGGAATCATCCCTAACAGAAAACATTAAGAGCAGAGGGGTTTTTTTGGGACAAACCATGACTGTGTAATCCAGGCCCCTGGAAAAACTCAAACACTCAGCTAGGTTGATTCAGAGGCTGTATGCACTAAGACTGAACATCAAACACTAACATCACAAGTGTTTGTGCAATCAATAGCACTGATCTACACTTTGTACCATTTTACCAAGATTCATACTTCATACTTTTAGCCTAGTTTCTTTAGTACTTATTGGTTTACAATCCACCTTTATAAGCCTAGGTCATGGCACCAATCTATTGTACAGCCTGCCACTTGTTCTTTTGTACATGCAGCACTGCAGACTCGTTCGGCACACTTGAACACCACTCCATGACCATTCCGAAAGGCTGGCCCAAAGAGGGCATATGGCAGCATCTGGGTTTAAACCTGGGGTCCTGGTCCTTAGGGAGCACCCTCTGCCTTTACTAGATGTTATGGGGAATATGTCCCAGCTACTAGATTAAACATTCCTTTGACTAAATCATCCATGTGCTATTATCCATATAAAGTCAGGGAGATTAAATCATGAACCTAAGTTGTTCAATATCATTTTTCTCTGAAATGATTTACCAAAAGCTCTTACTTCCCTCACATTTAGAGAACTTTAGATAAACAGAAGGTTTAAACTGGTCAATGGCTAACCTGCCGAATATGCACACATTCTTTCACCATTTTGTGGAGTAACCAATTAATTATAAACTGTACTGCATGAAATCAAGGGGACATCAATTTCAAACAGGAATTATTTAAGTCACACTTCAGTTTAAACAGGTAAATCATCATCTACCTCAGAGTCAGGTCTCATCTGAAGTGTATACATAAATGCCTTGTATTGGTACTACTGGACAACATGAAGCTGGATGATTTTTTAAAAAATATGTGTAGAACTTTATAATGTCTGTCCCAGTTCAAAAGTCTTGATTCTGGAGTAAATGAAAGAATGTTCCTTGATGTGACAAACTTTCCTATTGAACAGAGCTGTGTTACTGCAGACAGGCACCAAAAACTGCACAATGCTCTGAAACGTAAAGAAATATGAGCTCGAAATCTTACCAGTTATCAACAGGACACACATGCTGGTTGTAGAGGGCCATGGCATACCTAAAAGATATGACAAGGTTCATTAAGCAGTGATTATAGTGCCTGGGGACTTTGAAAGTAGGATTTTGAAAGAAGAAATATATTCCTCAAACATGCAGAATCTAACAACTTTCCAAAACTTGGGAGAAAGAAAAACAGACTCAAAGAAAATAGAATTTGTTGAGGGTAAAGAAATTAGCTCCAATGCATGCTAGCAAATTAATGTCCAGAGACAAATATTAATGAAAAGTAATCTCATTACTGCAATGACACTTCATTGACCTGCTTTCCTATTTTTCCATGAATTAATGAAAAAAAATAAATTAATGAAAGACCAGAGAAATCTGGGCATCTGAGTGAAACGACCAGCTGATTTGGAGCTTACACCAGAACTTCATTCCTCACACACACCAGTGCAACCAGATCAAAGAGCATCCAGCCAGAGAGACACTGACTCTCAATATGTCAGTGCACAGAGGACCATCGGGACACCATCCAAGTAAACACATGCCACATGAACAACTACATTCTCAGGTTCATAAGACTGGCAGAGAAATGTGCCATCAAGGAAAATCAGTATATAAAGGGACAGCACAAGATAGAGACATCATGCAGTAAACAATACCATACACTCATGACACCACCCTCCTGTTGGCTCTCCTCTTGGCCACTCAACCTACACAATGTGTGCCTGTCTGGTGTAACTGCATCTGACAGTGTGCAGGGTCAGCAACAGGCTAAATACCAATTAGAGCCGTTTCCATCTCTCCTTGCATCTTTGTGCGTGTGTGCGCGCATGTGCATGTATGTATGTACATAGTGGGACGCATCTCTGCAGCCCAGTCCCGCACTTAGCATCACACTGAGTGAAATTACATTTGGGAAACAAACATTCTGCCATCTGCCTCAACTAGTGTTGTGAATAATAAGAAAGGCCGTTACCAGGTCACCCTTAACACCAGTGGGAAGGGGGCAGGCAGGGAGCAGACGTCTGAACAGAATATTAAAGCAATTATTCTTAACAGATTTTTTTATGCAGATGTTTTACATGGGCCAAATCATCTGATGTTATAGAACACAAATTAAACGTATTCAATTATAAACTGCAAATATGAACAGTCATGCCTGTTCACAGCATCTCTCTGCTGCATCTTAGATAGATGAATTCATGCAAGATAATCCAAGTGTAATGTGTGGGGTAAACCAGGGGTAACATGTGGGGTAAACCAGGAGCATGCTGAAGGGCGGCAGCTCCACTGTCTTGGCCATTCCTAACTGAGGCCCTGAAGTGGCTTGAAATGGAGATATTTATTAAAGGCCGAGTTTACATGCATAGTGTAAAGGCACACTCCAGAACACAAAGAGAACAGCATGAAAACAACGTGTATGCCCGAGGGTTGAGTGGGAGAGAAACCACTTTTTCCTGGTTCCTATTTACCAGCCTGAACATAAAGAAAATTGCTATGGAAACTTACTCTAAATGGAAAGGTCTTAACAATATAGTCTTAAGATGAAATTATCCAAAGTAACAAACAAATAATTTGTTAGTAAGTTTGACCCTATGCCTTTGGGGCATGTTCCAGTAATAGATTAAGCATAAGAGGCATGTACAAGCACAATAAAAATGTAGCACATTCAACACAAGAAAAATGTCAGCAATACCTTTTTTTTCTGGGAATACAACTCTTGATAAATCCTTCTTTAAGGCCATAATTAGTTGTTCCTTTTATGAGTCAAACCAACAAGAGCATCTATTTAGGGAGTAGCACAAGTTAGTCCACATTTTATTGGGAACCACTCCCAGATTGTCACTTAGGGAAACATAGAATGCCAATGCTCCACCTGATCACTGAGGCAGCCAATGAGGAGTGTCTGGTATTGTCTGGAAAGTGCAGCTAACGGCTGCACATTTGTGCTTTACTCCCTCCGGTCATAGCGGAAGCTTTATGTAACCACACCTGGCCCACCACACTCTGGATGAGGGAGGAAGGGGACTCCCGAGTGCTCTCAGAACCTATGAGCATTCCACAGGAAGGAAGTAGGGAAGAGGACTGGGACGGCTGTGTACTTCTATGCCACCTCGAAGAAAAAGGGAGAAAGAAGACTGTGTGGCACATACTCCTCCTGGGTCTGCATTCTAGAGAATTTACCTCAGAGCAGGAGAGAAGCTCCCTCAGCCCCACCATGGAACAGGTGCAGGGTCCCATTGCCCGATCATCCTTTTCCAGAAAATCCTGTTCCATATCCTGGGCCTGCACCTTGTTCTTCAGTTGACTTGTGATGTCAAGACTGATTCATGTTCATTGTTAGATTTGTATCGGTGCAGTGTGCCACCAAATTCCAGCTGGGATTTCAAGTGTGTTTACAATAAAGCCTGAACAACATGTTAGTTGGTTTTGTATGTATGTTATTAACTCTGTATTCATTACCATTAGTAATGGAATGTCACTATATGACAAACAGCAGAGGGCATGGTTATGCCCTCTATCTAGTTATGCCTTAAATGGGAATTTTATGCCAGATAATATTATGCAATATAGCTCACTTATTGACCGAAAGTTACTATTAAATGATATTCAGATGGAAGCGCCCCTGAGCACAATATGTACAAAGAAAAAAAAAACCTCCAGGAAACTTCTTAGTGATGCTGATTCCAGAGTTCATCACAGAAATCTCAGATGACATTTACTGACGCTAGTGTGAAACTGCCTTTAAAAAGTCTATAGGCCTATGCCTTTAGGAAGGAATAGTTACAAGACTGGCAAAAGAAAGCAATCACTTGAAGATACATCAGCTTTTAGAACAGTTTTCTTCCCTATAAACTTTAAGACTGCTCAAAATAAAATGAATGATTAAGCAAACTAATCATTTCCTAACTCATTTAATGTTTTCTTGGGTGCAAACTACACCAGTATAAACGACTATGAGCCGTTTGTACCAACAGTAGTGTGTATGCACGCTAGCGTTACCACACTCTCTCGGGAAAAAAAAAGAAACAATTCCATCCAACATAGCCAATGGTCGTGAGCCAAAATTAATCTAAATCCTTGCACATGCTAGGCTCGTATTATAACAGGGGTAAAAGAGAAATTATGTCACGACATCTGAAAGAGCTCCCACAGCAGAAAGAGGGCCACTCACACGACCCATATTCCAGTGATGGTAAGGGCGGGAAGGCTGACGGGCAAGATCATCCACAGAGACATCTCCTCCACGCGCTCCTGGGCAGCTCTCCGGGAACGTTCCACTTCTTTCTTCGCCTTCGCCAGCCTGTCACTTTTTGCTCATAAATGTGCATTTACGTTCGTGTCAGGAACACCAAAGCGTTCATCTCCGAGATCGTAAGTCTAAGTGGAACACGAGAAATTGACATAAGAAAGCGAGAACTGTGATTTGATCACGGTAAACTGGTTTATTTATGTTACGCTAGGGTCCCTTTCAAAAGGCCACAGAAGAGCGTCTCAATTTCAATTAGGTTAGCCAACTAAAGGTTGAAACGTGAACTTTCCAAATACTTTTTCCAGAGCAAAATGGCTGAATGTACTAGTAGCAACTTCTGTTAAATAGCTATACAACTGTAGCTACTGTATGTGGCGAAAAGGTTTTTCATTCTCTTACCTTCCCCCACTTCAAGGACAGCAATCGTCTATTATCCCACCTTTTGCTACACTCCAAATCTTACGAAGTGCAGGCTGGTCTGTATCTATGTGCAATTTACATCTGTCTCTCTTTTCCAACGTACACGACTAGCTCAAACAGAAACACTGAATCCCCCCCCCCCCCGCCCCCCAATCTTGTATCCTTTTCACTTTGTAAAAACATGTATTGCACTCGCTCTCACCTCCTCGTTTAGGATACTAGACGCTCTGTTGTATTTGATTCGGCGCTGTTTCGTCCTCCGCTGATCTATATGTACGTTAAATAAGACAGCTGTTTGGCGCAGCTCCTCCCCTCGCCTAAGACATCAGATAGGTGTAGACAGCGGAAATCAGAACTACCTTTCTACATATTGAGTAATCTTTCCACGTCTTTTTTGGTCTTTGCAATACTTTGTGAAGGCCTAACGTATTTTTAGTCTAGTGATTATTTTCACTTTATTATTTAAAAGCAACTTTGACGGCTTAGTTTAATTATCGTTGATTTTGACATTCCGCTTTAACTATGATCGTGAGAAAAAGATCTAAGCCTCTATTACATGGTCAGCCGAAAAAGCTTCTTTGGCAGAGACGCATACATTAGTATTTAATCAGTGGGTTGCAAGATTGAACTAACTGAAACCCGAGATTCCTAGAGACTTCCAAGAGACTCAATATTATGTCACATAAGGAAAGTTGTGGAGACCACAATGAAGATGCCTTCATTGTAGGCTAAGAGAAGACATATTTCGATCTAACCGGTTTTGAAGATCCACATCTATGTTTTTTCCAGACTCCTACTTTTCTGCATGCCTAGTAATATTCACATGTCAAGATCTCTAAATAAACAACATTTATATTCACAGAAATATAGGCTCGATTATATACACATTTATACTCTCAATATGAGTAAGAAACAGCATTCTTAAACTTGTAAGAACATCATGTCCAAGTTATACTTGAATGCTGAATTTGTTGCAATGGATGATTAGAATATATAAATATGTACATATGAGTGTAGTTTTCATGAATCATTTGTGGGAACAGCCAGGATTTGGGCCTTGAGGAAATTAACACTGGTAAAAGGGATGATTTTATTGATTTTCAGGAAGGAATCTTTGGATTGGATAGTGGTACAGAGTACAGGATATTTGTCAAAGGGTCAAGTAATTGTCAGGAGTCAAATGACCCTAGCTAATGGATGGCTGATTTTATTGTGCCTTTGAACACTGTAACCAAAGTTTGTTAACATATAAACATTTAGGATGAAGAATCTGTTAAATTAAATGTGAATATTCTTGCACTTGGCACAAATACAGGACATGCATGTGTTTTATACATTATAAAAGACATCTTTTAAGTATGTGGACATACAATTTCAAACAAAGAGAAAGGATACTACATAAACATTATTTTAAAAATTTGTAAGATACTCAAATTTTGTTCAAACCAAATCAGAAATCCAGTAATTTATGTGGCTTTTTAATACTAAGCAAAAAAGATAGAATTATACCATCTAGTGGTTGGGTGTAATTATAACATCTACTTTACATCTATTTATTGTAGCTTCTCTCTTTCTTTTCTTCAGTTCAGTTTTGCAAATGACAGTCGCTAAACCAATAAGAAAATTGGATATTCAAAAGCCAAAGTCAAGCTTTTAAATATACATGTCCTTTAGTGTCTTTAGAATGTATTTATAAAAACAACAAAGAACTAATAAACTTAAATATTTGAACCAGCATTATATTAATGTGTGTGTGTGTATATAGAGTGTTCTTACATTCCTTTCTTACAGTATCCTTAGAGTGGTTCCATAACCCCAGACTCCAAATCCAGCATAGATTGGCTGGATGAATGAGGTATGAACCTTGTGGAGGAGCGTCATTGTGTCAGACACACTGTAAAACGCTAGTGTTCCAGCGCTGTGGTCTACATACACTGCTATTTTTGAAGAACTGGGCACTGGTATAGTGGTACGTTTACTGTTGTGAATAAAGGAGTACTTGGACTCAGAGCAGTACAGGCTCCAGGATTTGTCATTCCAGCCAAAGCTGCAGGCATTATCATTGCCTTTCCTGTTAATGTTCTTGTAAGTCACAGCTATGTCAGCCTCAGTGCCGGTCCATTCCACTTCCCAATAGCAGCGACTTGCAGACAGGACCTCCCTGCAAAGCACCTGCTGCCAGTAGTCAAACCTCTCCAGGTTTTCAGGGTACTGCTTGAGATCACTGCTCATTTGCACCATGGTGTTTACTTTGGAAAGGTGCAGGTTTGGGTGAGTTGTTAGAGGATCCAAGGAAAGATTACAGGAATCTTCACAGAAAACAGGAAAGAGAAAGATTATTAAAAGTTGGAGTTTTTCAAGTGTTTCAGATGCATGCACATTAATAAATATACTTATGCTAATGCAGATTTATACATTTGTTAAAAAAAAAAAGATAAACTATAACTTCTTGATTGAAGTAAACAATACTAGTACTTTTCTTAATCAGGTTTACAGTTTTATCTGCTCTAATTTGATATGGGATGTAGGTACACTTAGGCTCCTGTCTGAACATGTTGCATCACAAAAGTTTGTTTTATGTAGTGAATAAAATGACCACAGATGAACATGAACAACATGATGAACATGTACTTATTTGTGACCAGGTGAGCTACACACCGAGACATTCATGCATAAAATAATGGAGACTAAATATCATTCATTGCTGAAGTCCCATACAGTAACTAAAGTTTCACTTTTGTAATATGGATTACCGACAGCATTATACGTTGTATTGAATGGCCTGTTAATATTTTGCAAATTGCAAGTGCACTTTTCACCATAATCTCTTTTCTAAGAGTGAATATTAATCAGGACTTTACAGTTTAAGGTTGTCGTGCAGTTTTAAGGTCAAATTATTAACTTACTTTACAAATGTATAAAGTTATACTAAAAGTGTCTTTAACTCTAATTTGACTTGAATGAAGAAACTTACATTGTAAAAACTCCTCCCTTGTTTTTGGGTGCACAGTCTGCAGAATTTGAACATCTCTCACTGCAAAATTAAATAAATAAAAATACAAATGTCATAAATACTTAGAACAAATGAGTTAAGCTCCATCCATGATTAAGAAACTTTAAAGAAATATTTTACCAACCTGCATGTGAGATCTTACTCAGTTCTTCCTTACTCACATCCTCTAGCTGCACTTTAAGATCAGAGATAGCTTTCTTTGCCTTATCAAAAGTGTGCTGTGGGACAAGTGCCGTTTTGGACAAGTCCTCATACCCTGATGGTCCAGTTAGAGCCTGCCAGCTCTGGAATCACAGGCACAATCTTATTCTATCATATTTCCATTATTTTTGTACAAAATTATAAAAGTGCATACACATGTTCCTAAAAATGTTCTCATACTGTTTTTTTCATGTTTATAAAAGTATAATATTTTCATACTGACTTTCTATGCCAGGTACCTGTAGGAAATGGATGTGATCCTCAGAGTGCGAGAGCTTTTCCAGGTCATTGTGTTTCATCCTCAACAGTGTGATCTCTTCCTCCATCTGGCCCTGGTGTCTCTCTGCTTGAGTCAAAAGGGCTACCTCTTGAGTTCGGACCATCTCCTTCACATCCGCATGCCTCCTCTCCAGAGCCTGAATTAACTCTGTGAAGATCCGATCATTCTCTTCTAACAAACTCTGAGATGAGTGCTGTGGGAAAACAGTACCGGAACATACACAAGGTGAAGCAGATAACACAAGGTACAGATACAGTATTGCAGAGAGGAGAAAAAGAGTGACAGAGGGTGTTCAGTTGTTTCCAGGATCAAAGCCCTACCTTCAGAGACTCCACCTACCTTAAGAGACTCAGCTGCCTGCCTTAGATCCTGCCACTTTTTTACTCGCTCCTCAATCTTCTGCTGAGAGGTCATCAGTGTAACCCCAAGCTCTTTCTGCAGGAGTAGAATGTAGTGCATACATCACTGTCCAGACCAAAGAGACTGTAGGAGCAAACAAACCAGGAAATGTGCACACACAAGATTACTGACACCTGTGAGGGTAATCATTAGCTTATGAGTGTGTGCTTTATGGTTTGTGTTGTTCATCAGAAAACCTGAGTATTACAGTACCTTCCAAGATCTTTTTACAGGTTCCTCAATTCATTATTTTCCTGCTTTTGTATCCAGCTCGGTTTCACATTGTGCCTTGACATTTTTTTTACAATATTATAAATCATTTAAATAATTTAATATTCTTAAGATATCTAGTGACTTTTTGGTTGCTGCAGTTGCCCTTATTTCTTCAAGGCCCTCACTGCAAATCTGAGAAGGACTGTATAAATAGAGAATGGAAGTAGATAAAAAAAACAAACCAACCTGCTTCTCTGTCCTCTCAGCTGCGGCTGTAACAGTGTCATGTTTTTTGTGCTCTTCCATGATACACAGAACGCAAACACACCTCTGATCAGAGCGACAGAATACTTCCAGTAACTTGTCGTGCTCTGCACATATCTTCTCTCTCAGCTGCCCTGTCGCTGTCACCAGCTTGTGCTTCATCAGAGCTGGATATTCATAGTGAGCTCGCAGGTGAGTCTCACAGAACGAGGTCAGGCATGTGAGACAGGACTTCACGGCCCTCATCTTCTTCGCCAGGCAGAAATCACAGAGTACATTTTGCTGACCATTCTGGCTGCTCGATCTTCTGTATCGGTTGTATCTGTCAGAGAAATCAGGCCTCCGGGACTTACCCTGCGTGCCGTAGCGGCCCTGGTCCATCATACTGCTGCGACGGGACATTTTTTAAAGCTCTCTTAAGTACAGGAGAGATCTGTGTGTGCCACCTAGTTTCACTGAAACTGTTGTGTCACAGGCTTTATATGGAGGAATGTGAAGAATGAATGAAGTGAAGGGTAAACCTGTATGCCTTGTTGGAGGAGTATGCTATTCTAACAAAGGGGTCAGAGGGAGGAGGCAGAAGTTAAATAAATACATGGTACATTTATAAGTGTATTCCATATAAGGGTATTTGGTTGATAATTATTTAAAGAGAAGTAGAGGTGGTTTTTCACATGCAAAATACTCTGGAGCTAAAATAAAGAACTGAAACAATTTCACATTTTACAAGAATTTTTTTTTTAATACTGGGGCTTTTCCATTTAAAAACTGACAAATTCAAATATTTTTATGTATTGTTTAATAATACAGAGGAAATTTATCTCCTCTCTGACATAACAAAATAATAAGCAATGCATTTCTTATTAGCAGTAGTGGGAATACACTCACTATACTTTGAACAACTTTTTTTTTTTTTTATTAAAAAATCAGTGGTATGTTTCTTCAGGTACAGCATTTTGCATACTAAACTTTTCTATAACCATTGTGAACTGAAATGTTGAGTTCAAGGCACAGAGATTTTAGATTTTGGGGTTTTAGGGGTTTTGTTTTTGCTTTTCTTTTTTCCTCTTTTTTTGCTTCAAAGAAATGAATGGCCAGAGAGACTGAACTTCCAACAAAATAAATTAGAAACAGATTCACAATGAGCACAGTAACATCCATGACAATAACATACATGCAACAAATGCCTGAGAAATAACAAATCATTTAATATTGATATTGAATACAGTATTGCTACAATATTTTGCAAATTGATCTAGGGGCATGATGAACATAGAAACAAAACATTGAAAAAAGAAATGTAAGCATAAAATGTTTCAGAACCTAGAACAAAGATCATTTTGAAGCAATAACAGCCTTCTTAAGACGAATCCAGAATCTCATGTTATTGAGAGGGTTCTGGCTCCATTTCAAATAAGTGTTCTTTTTTAGATACTTATGAAGCCCAAATACGTTCTTGGTCTCCTCCTCCACATCTTCTAGAATTATGATGATGATGATGATGGGATTGCCTTGCATCACTAGCCAGGACTGGGGCACCTGAAACTCAAATCAGACTCACTAGGAATTCTCAATAAAGTGTTTAGATACAACCACTATAATTTTACGACTGCCCAGGATTCCTTCATCTATTATATTGGAGATGATGGCCTTGCCTACTTCAAAGTCCCACATATGGAGACAAAGCTGAATGGGTGGTATTCATTCTCTAGACTGTCCACCAGTTCATCCAACACCCAGCATTCATCTTTGCTAGAGTAGATCACAAAAGCATCATAAGAATATGATTGTTGTTTGGAGGCCTGATAACCTCGGAGGAGGATACAAGCATATTGCAGATAAAACTGGAACTTATAGGTCAAAACCGATGCAAGCACAATAAGAATGACAGCACATATGGAAAATAATTATCAATTTTCTAATGTGTACACAACTTTCAGTGTCAAAGTCAGTGACTAAGTTTTGAGCTGGGGGGCAGCGATTTACACAAAATATTATAAGGGTGAGGAAATATTTTCTGATTTTTTATAATCTACAGAATAAAATCTGTTTGAGTGCAAAGGCAATTGATTGGATTAAAAGATCAATCAAAAACTGAGAGGTTTGATGGTAGATTTTGCAGAGTATTAAGTTGGATACTCACAATATTGTTCTACCGCAAGCCATGTTAGGCTTGGAACATTTGGCTGTGTCAAAAAATCGAAAAACATCAACTTGTTTCGACTAAGAAATAAATGCCGTAGTCTTTGCAGATCTTTAAACGTTTTCCAGATTATGTGATCAATGTCAGTTTGACATGTCAAGAACATCCAAAACTGTAAGATTTGCAAATAAATACCCCAGTATATCTCGTTGAAAAGTGTGGCAAAATATTTTCAGTACCTTAAGACTGTTAAGACCTTGAAAAGATGGATGGCAACTGAAAGTAACACTTGTGTATGAAAGGTCTAAATATGTTGAGTACTTCAGGTTTTGTAAGTCTCCATATTGCCCAATTACATCTAACCTTGTGTGGTGGAAATCTAATACATCAAGCAATTCAAGACCAGAAAATGGTTTTCTGTCTATATTTATGTTTGCATTGAGGCTTAGATTGATGTAGCGAATGTTAAACATATCTTTGTAATAATACGAACATCCTTTGAGTGAAATTTGGTTTCTACTCAGATCTACATACTGCAGGTTGGTCATATCACTGAAACCCCAATACAGTTGGGGTTAAACTGTTATTAATCACCACCAGTTTTTCTAAGGAATGTAGATGAGAAAGTTTAGGTATTTTTGATAAATATTACCTATATAAAATTCTTTAAGATGATGAAATGGGACATATTCAATGACTCTTAAATAGCCTTCTTTCAGAGTGATTTTTGTTGCATTAACCCTACAATGGAGCACATGGAATTCAGTATTTGAAGATTCTTTTTGGAGAAAATATATTTCTGTGAAATTGATTAAGCAGAGACTATCAAGATAATATGGATCAACTGCCTTTAAAGAAATGGCTGGAATATAGCTTCCAATTATAAGTTTGCTGACATTAAGACCACTGAGTGCTTTTAGACTATCCCTCAGTGTGTTTAAGGAAACAAAGGTACCCTGTATGTTAAGCTCTCTGAGCAAGATATATCGAAATGCTCCTGGTTCTATGTATAATATTGAATTCCTGGAGAGTATTAATGTTATATTTCCCCTCATCTCATGCAGTACAGTCATGTGATTTACTTTTATGATGGATATGTGTAATCTGTGTAGGTTATGTAATGAATTCAAGGCATCGGGTCCTATATGTGATATCGGGTTTCCAGCCAGAATTAAAGTAGTCACATTCTTCACATTGTGAAAAGCATCATCAGCAATGTACTGGATATGGCATCTGAAAGGGAAAGAACATTTAAAGATTTGCTTTGTTCATTTAAAATCCAATAAAGGTAGGATAAGATTAATGCTTGAAACTGACTGCTGTATAGACAAACCTCATTTGCCTTGTAAGATCGAGGACATGTAAACCATACAGCCAGTGTAGTACAGACTTGTACAAAGAGGGCAAGAAATTAAAACTGAAGTCCAGTATCTCTATAGAATAAGGAATACTGCTAGGTATATAGGCAAGATTCCCTTATTCACACGAATAGTATCCATCCTTTAACTGTGTGAATCAAAATCATGAAATATGTAGTTATTGAAGTAATAAATTTTGATTAAATTTTGATTTTGATTTGAGACTGATGTGGAAAAACATTGCATACTCTTTATGTAAAATAGGGATTCATAATCATAGCGCACCAAATTGATCACAGGAACAACATCAAATACATCTATTTTTTTCTTTGATTTACTTAACAAAGCTTATCTTTGTGCAATCCTCACCATTTCCATTTTGTATAAGAATGAAAACTATATAAAGAAACATACCTCCATCCATACAAATGGCTGCCATAATAAAATATGACCAACTACCCCAATAATGTTGCCTAACAGAGTGTGAAACTAAATCTGTGAGGAAGTTTTATTGTGCACATATGAAATAAGGAAGAAATTTAGTCACATGCAGATGATGTCAGCTAAGTGCTGGAAATTTAGCAATGAAGAAACAGGAGGCTGTTTTGAGCCTCAGATTCTCAGTGGTTACTTGTGCATGGAGAAGCTTCCCATCATTTTTTTCTTATCCAGAAAAGGGGTGCTAGTCTAACTTCAGGTGGTCAGGCCAACACCATTAGAGTGTTGTCAAACTTAAGAAGCAGGAGAGACACAGGAGGAGGAGAAAAGGGAGGGGCATAGAGAGGGAGGGGAGTGGGTCAGGCCTCAGGGGTCTCAGCTGCTTGTTCAGAAGTGCACAAGGTGCAGAAAATCAGAGACATTCAGAAGAATTATATAAGTACAAATGTAAAATTTCTATTACTGTAAATAGTTAAGAAAGTACAAGGTGAACTTATCTCCAAAAATCATAAAGTTGAAATCATCACTGAAAGATTATTAGGAAACATTTTGAACAAGATTAGTGTATTGGTTTTGTTTTGTACAAAAAGTGAAAAAAGTACATCATGCCAAAGTTTGAGCCCAAGACATTCAAGATCTCACAACTTTTATCAAGGTCTCAGCCATTGTTTAGGCTTGTTCACAATCATCATTAATCTAGATGATGCAAATTTCAAAGCTTTATCAAATAAAACATGAAATATACATGAGCAAAAGTATGTTTGAAGCAAAAAGATTTCATAAGTTTGTGAATAGAACACCTCTCCACCTGTTAAATACAGAGGTGAATTAATCATGCGTTGCACTTGTAGTGTTGTAGCCAGTGGCACAGGAACATTTGACTGGTAGAAGGAGGGATAGATTCAATTAAACAGCAGAAAATTATGGAAGCATACATCATACTATGTGCTTTTAAAAATAAGTCGAAGAGGAGGATGGCCATGGACTACCTTGAGAGGTGCTAGCTAAAGGTTTTACCATGTTTCTCATAGTCCCCTGACCTAAACATCATTGAAAATTTGTGTATACGCTGTGTGCTTAATTATTAGGCAAGTTGTATTTTGAGGATTATTTTTATTATTGAATAATTACAGTGTTCTCAGTCAATCCAAAATGTTAATAAACCCCAAACCTGAATATTTAAGAAAGTAAAAGTGAGTTTTTGGCTTTCTTAGGAGAATGTCCATGTGTGTATAATTATTGAGCAACTATTAGTGTGCAGAATCATGCATCTAAATGAAAAATGAAAATTCCCATCTCACTTGTTTATTTTCATCTAGTTAAAGTGAGAATAAATAACTCAATTTACAAATAAACATTTCTGACATAAAAAAAAACTAACAAAAAACCCAAACCAAAACAAAAACAGTGACCAATATAGCAAGCCTTTCAATAACAGTCTTCCATTAGGGAATCTGTCAGTTTCTTAATCTGTTAACAATCAACTTTTTGTGCAGCAGAAACCACAGCCTCCCAGACACTGTTCAGAGAGCTGTACTGTTTTCCTTCACTGTAAATCTCCAGTTTAAGAAGGCCCACAAGTTATCAATAGGGTTTAGGTCAGGTGACGAAGGGTGCCATGTCATCTTTGCATCTTTAAGGTCTTTACTGGCAAGCCTGGTGAGAACTGGTGAGCTGGTGTGAGGTCAACAACCTGTATCTGAATGTTGACAAGACAAAAGAAATGGTTGTTGACTTCAGGAGAGCAAGGTGAGATCACTCCCCACTTACCATCAATGGCTCCTCAGTGGAGATCGTCAAGAACATCAAGTTCCTTGGTGTTCACATAGCAGAGAACCTCACCTGGACCCTGAACACCAGTTCCATCACCAAGAGAGCCCAGCAACGTTTTTACTTCCTTCGGAAGCTGAGGGAAGCCCATCTCCCATCACCCATCCTCACTACCTTCTACAGAGGTACTGTAGAGAGCATCCTGAGCAGCTGTATCATTACCTGGTTTGGGAACTGCACCGCCTTTGACCGCAAGACCCTCCAAAGAATAGTGAGAACAGCTGAGAAGATCATTGGGGTCTCTCTTCCCTCCATCACGAACATCTACATAACGCGCTGCATCCAGAAAGCCACCAACATTGTGAAAGACCCCACACACCCCTCACATGAACTGTTCACCCTTTTGCCATCTGGAAGAAGGTACTGCAGCATGCAGTCCCGCGCCTCCAGACTGTGCAACAGCTTCTTCCCAGAAGCCATTAGACTCCTGAACTCTGGCTAACTCCAATTCAGATTCCAAAATGGGCACTTTTATACATGCTTATAGACAGTCTCACACACACACACACACACATACATATCTATACACACACATTGTTTTGCATCGGACTAGTGCTGAAGTCAAACCTCACACAAATAAACTATGCACTCCTGTTGCAGTCTTGCACATTATCCTACTTGTTGCTAGAGTACTGTACTAAACCAGCACTGTACTCTGAACTGTTCTGGCTGCTACCGGTGATTGCTATGTTCAGGGTAGCATGTTACTGATTGCTATGCACAACACGCTTTACATATGCCCAGTACTGTGTACTGTACTAAACAATTGCACTGTCTGCTCATTTTGTATTTTGTATTTGTCCTGTCCTGTATTTATTATTGTTTATTTAATGTTTATTTAATGACATTTTGCACTATATTGGACTGTTTGCACTTGTTGTTTTTATGTTGCACCATGGGGGAACATTGTCTCGTTTTTGTTGTGTACTTGTATATAGCTGAAATGACAATAAAACCTCTTGAACTTCAACTTGAAGCCACGCAGTGGAGTACTTTGATGCATGCGATGGAGCATCGTCCTGCATAAAAACCAAGGTCTTCTTGAAAGATGCAGATACTTTCCTGTACCAGTGCTTGAAAAAAAGTGTCTTCTAAAAACTGGCAGTAGGTTGGGGAGTTGATTTTGAGTCCATCTTCATCCCAAAAAGGTCCAGCAAGCTCATCTTTAATAATACCAGCCCATAGCAGTATCATACCTTCACCTTGCTGGCATCTGAGTTGAAGTGGAGCTCTGTGCCCATTACTGATCCAGCCCCAGGCTCTTCCATCTGGTCCATCAAGGGTCACTCTCATCTCATCAGCCCATAAAACCTTTGAAGAGTCTGTCTTCTGATATTTCTTGGCCCAGTCTTGACATTTCACCCTATGTTTCTTGTTCAGTGGTGGTCAGGTTTCAGCCTTCCCTTCCTTGGCCATGTCCCTAAGTACTGAACAACTTGTACTTCTGGGCACTCCAAGTAGGTTGCAGTTCTGGAATATGACAGCACTGGTGGATAATGGGATCCTGGTCGCTTCACATTTGATTCTTCTCAAATCTTTGGTAGTTCATTTGCGTCTTTTTTTCCTCAACATGTTTCTTGAAACTCAGTTGACCATTTGCAACAAAACGTTTGATGATTCTGTTACGACCCCATCTAGGCTGTGAGGCCGTAACAAGGAAAAATAAATGCAAACAGCTAACGTAATGGAAGTTGTGAAAAGTAAATAGCAATAAAACATACAGAATCACAAATGGAAGGATTTTTTTCAGTGTATGATTCATAAACAATCATACTGGTGCAAATGTCTTCAGGAGTGACCCAGGCCAAAATAGTAAACAAAACCCACACTAATGAAATACAACTACACACTAACTAATCCTAACAACAAAAGAAACATACAACAGACTTTCCTAACTACCTGACACAAACAGAGGCAACCCACATCCAACAAAAATTGCAGTCACTCCCTACTACCAGTATCCAACACCAAAGTACCAAACAAAACAATACTTACACACTCTACACAATATCTATAAGCATATATAGAACAGCTACCAAAGCAGGAGGGGCAAAGCCAAAGAACAAAGTCCAAAAATGGGGGAAACAAGGTCATACACAAAAGTCATAGAAAATTTTAAATCACAAGCCAAACAAACCCCAACTAATAAAACTTCTCTCTTCCCTTCTCTCTTCTTTTCCTCCTTCTCACTTTTGGGAGTGGCCATTGTATAGTAGGAGCAGTTGTCTTTAAAACCTGGCAAGGAATGGGGTGGGGTCTCAAACGGGGGAAATCCTGGCAGTGAACCTGGAACACACACACACACATACACACACATCCATCTTTCTGTAACAGTTCTGTGATCACGCTTCCATATCTTTGATATCTTCCAATATCTTGGTGTTGGAAGATATTCATAAAAATTATGATATGGTCAAAATACTCTCTTGTCTAATAATTGTGCACACAGTGTAGACCTCAAGAACAGTGAATGTAAGAAGGACATAGAATCTCAAAACTAGAAAACCTTTGCAGGGAAGAATGGGTGATAATCCCCCAAACAAAAATGAGACTCCTAGCTAGCTATGTAAAAGCATTTACAAGTGATGATACTTGCCAAACAGGGTGTTAGTAAGTCATGACCATGCAGGGTGACCAAACTTTGGGCCCTTTTCCTTTTGTCATTTTCAAGCTGAGAAAAGATGGAAATAAAGTTGTCATGTTTAAAATATTTAAGAAATGTCATCTTTAACTTCGTGCCTCTTGGAAATCCGATTCTTTTTTGCTTAGCTATTCACAGTAACAGAATTTGACCACGGGGGAATAAACCTTTGCAAGATACTGTATCTTATTACATGGGGCCAAAGTAGAACTAGACATCAAACCATACTCAGTGTTGCTTTATAAATCCAAGCCATATTCCCCCCTTCAATTCTTCTCTTCTTGTTATGGCTTATTATATATTCAGTCAACTCAATCATAACCTTTTGTTTAGATAATGGGGGTGGTCTACAAAACAGGAATTTTTCATCTTACTGATGAGCTTGTGTTGCGGTTTTTATATGTATAGAGGTAAGACTCATTTCCTCTTTTTTCAAAAAGCAAAAGTATTCCATTCAAAAAGTGAATTGGGTTTTTATTCCAAGAATTCCCATAGAATAATATAATGCTTGTCTCTGCTTATCTAAACAAAGACAAATGCTGAACTTAATTACATTTTGGTATTTAGCAGGTGCTCTTGTGCAGAGCAATTTACAAAATATTTTGTCTCCATGGTAGTAATCTTTATGCTAGTACATAAGAGTCTAATGGTTCCATTCAGCTAAAAGCCCTCTTGGAGAAAATACAAGTAACAGGGGAATTTAAGTACATATATAAATTAAATGCAGAACTACTTATTTTTTGAAGTGCCTAGAAATCCTTCAAAGGCCATTGGAAGAGGTTGGGCTTCAGTTTATATCTGAAGACAGCAATGATCCACTGTTCATTCATTCCACCATCTGGGTGCTAGCACAGAAGAGACGTGATGTACGTCTTCCCTGTCTCCTGAGGGACAGTGGGGCTGTACTTGAGGCATAAATGGTGTGAAGATTATTGCTTTCAGGTAGGAGGGGCAGTTGAAGGAGAGAATCAGACATGTGCCATCAGCATACCAGTTGAAGGAGAATCTACAAGCATGCTACCTCTCCCACAGGTTAAATATAGAAATAAAAGAAGAGAGGTCCCAGCACTGATCCTTGTGGTGCACCTAAGGAGAGCGTGCCAGGGGCAGATGAGCATCTTTTCAATGTCACATAATATGAACATGTGGTAGGACGCAAACCATTGCTTAAATCACTGTAATGGAGAGGGAGTGACTTAATATTTTGTGAAAACAGCCATCCAAACAAATCCAGATCTCATGTCAACCTTGCTAGAGTAGATCACAAAAGATTCATAAGAATATTCTTGTTTGGAGCACCGATAACCTCGTATGAGGATACAACTAAGCAAAGAAGAATGACAGCACATATAAAGAAAACAATCATCAGTTTTCTAATGTGTACACAACTTTCAGTGTCAAAGTCAGTGACTCTACGTTTTAAGTCTTGTTGCAGTGTTTACATAAAATATTAATTGGTTGTAGAAATATTGGTTAATGGCTATTGATCCATAAAATAAAGACTAATTGTGAACAGGAATAATCAGTGGGATTAACTAACAGATTAATGACAGAGATTTGTGGGCAGATTTTGCAGAATATTATTTGGGACACTAGAAATGTTATTTGTGTCTACCTTTAACAACATCAAGCTTTTAGGATCTGGGATAGGTTAGGAAACCAATAGGAAACCAGAACCATTAACTTTTGGTCTGCACCATGGTGTAGCTTTTGGAGATATTTAAAAGTTCTTTAACTTGTGTTCTCAATACCACAATTTGAGATATCAAGAATTTCCAAAACTATGAGACTTCCAAATATATATCTAGTTATATGTTTTTGGAAATGGTTCCCTGCTATTTTAAGTACTTTTAGTTGGGTTAGATAACCAAAGGTCAAAGTGCTCAAAAAGGTCTGAATGTGAATATGACATATCTAGTATTTGTAAATGCTTGACGTTATTAAATATTTAAAATTGCCCACTTAGTCCACTTAAATATGTATAATGTAAATCCAATATGTCCACAGAGGGAAGTCTAGCAAATGGAGTTTTGTTAAAATATATGGCTGAATTAACACTCAGATTAAGGTTGTCAATGTTTGGAATCTCTGTGAAATGCTGAAACAGCAATAATGTAAATTGCTAATTAAATTGCTTCTACTCAGAAACTACATCTGACTACATGCTGGAGGTTGGGTATGTCACTGAGGCTAATAAAAATAGGCTTGTGATCAACCATCACAAGTTTTTTTTTAAATATACATGTGAATGTTTGAGTAAGATAGGTACTTCACTATTAATTCTATAAAGTTCTTTAAGACAATGAAACTGCATTATCCATTACTGATATTGCTTTTTTCAAGAGTAATTTCAGTTGCAGTGACCATACAATGGAGCACATTGATTTGGGAATGTGACACTTGATTTGAGAATTTCGTTAGTCTAATAAAACAGCAAATAGAGATCATCAAGAAAATCAGCATTAGGTGTCATAATTGTGTTGGTCAGTCTACAGCCTCCACTGATGACCACTGAGTGCTTTTAGGCTATCACTCTGAGTGTTTAAGGAAACAAAGGCACCCTGTATGTTAAGCTCCCCACGTCTCATGAAGTAGTCACATGATGCATATGTTATTGGCATGCAGATCAAGTAAACGGAAGTCTGAAGTTTGTCATGAATACTGCATGAGCCATGGATTAAATGTTTTTGGTCCCAACGTGTAGTTCCTGAAGCTTGGTAAGCTTGTTTAGTGGAACATTTATATGACACAGGATTTCCAGTCAAAATTCGAGTTGTCACGTTCTTCACATTGTGAAAAGCATCATCAGCAATACACTGGATATGGCCTCTGAAAGGCCAAAATATGCAATATTATGGTTCTGTTATTTAATATTAGAGTAGATTAATGTTTGATAATGATTATGAAATGGACAAAATGTGGATATAGGAATACCAGTGGGTACATATGTGAGATTCCTTGCTTTCCGTGAATAGTGTCCATCATTTATCAAGAATATCAATCATATAATCAGTGGTATTTTGTTGAGGCCACATACACTGTGGAATTTTTTATGGATATATATCTTACCAGTCATAGACAAATATAATTGTTGCTCTAAAGACATATAAAACTTAATGTCAAAATATACAAAATATAAAAAGATTTGTAACTGATTTAGATATCAAAGCATACATTTTCACACTTTTCTCCATTTACATTTTGAACAAGGTTGAACAAAGAACTTTGGCTTTGTGCAAAATAGTCATATCAAAGCATAATCAATATACCAAAATGTCTGACTGAGTATGTAACCAAATATGTGAGAAACTCTGGATGAAATAAGAAACCAATAAGGGGGCATGGTGTACACCTAAGAAATTAAACATCAGACAACATTTTTGGATAAGACCTACAAAATCTGTAGCAGCACTGTAACCTTTATGTTTTATTTTAAAATTCTGTAAAAATTATGGAGTACTTATAGGAAATACAAATGTGCATTTTGTGCATGCTATGTACATTTGTACTTTTTGCGTATGCATAAGCAACTCTCACGTTCCCTTAATTATTTCTATTATATTGAATTGTATACATTTACACAGAAAAATAATTATATTATGCATACATTATGTGTGTGTGTGTGTGTGTGTGTGTATATATATATATATATATATATACACACACACACACACACACACATATACATTGCATTCAGAAAGTTTTCAGACCCTTTCATGTTTTTCACATTTTAATATGTTGTGGCCTTGCACTAAAATAAGAAATCTAGTTTTTCCCCATCATTCTGCACTCAATACCCTGCATAATGACAAAGTGCAAACAGAATTTTTGAAATATATGCATATTTATTGTAAAGGAAAAACTACAGTTTTGCACAGACATAAGTATTCAGATCCTTTGCTATGACACTTGAAATTTAGCTCTGTGGGCCTCCCATTTCTCTTGATCATCTTTGAGATCTGTGGTAAAATAGGTTGATTGGACATGATTTGAAAGACACACACCTGTATAAGTTCTGACAGCTAACAATGCATATCAGAGCAAAAACCAGGCCATGGGGAGGAAATAACTGCCTGTAGAGCTCAGAGACAGGATTGTGTGGCAGCACAGATCTGGAGGATACAAAAAAAATTCTGCTGCACTGAAAGTCCCAATAGCAGTGGCCTACATAATTCTTAAATGGAAGACGTTTGGAAGAGCGGTGACCAAGAACTCACTCTAGCTGACCTCCAGAGATCATGTGTGTAGATGGGAGACACCTCTACAAACCATCACTGCAGCACTCCACCAATCTGGGCTTTATGGCAGAATAGCCAGACAGATACATCTCCTCAGTAAAAGACACATGAAAGCCTGCCTGGAGTTTGCAAAAAAGCACCTAAAGGACTCTCAGATTGTGAGAACCAAGATTCTCTCATCTGATGAAACCAAGATTGAACCTTTTGGGCTCAATTCTAAGTGTCGTGTCTGGAGGAAACCAGTCACTGCTAAATACCGTTCCTACAGTGAACCACGATGGTGGCAGGGGTGAATTACACAGGGGTGAATTTCAGCATTTAGGACAGGGAGACTGGTCAGGGTTGAGGGAGTACAGAGATATTAATGAAAACCTGTTTCAGAGCACTTGGGACCTCACACTGGGCCAAAGGTTCACCTTCCAACAAGACAATGACCCTAAGCACAAAGGCAAGACACCACAGGTGTGACTTAGGGACAACTCTGTGTATGTCCTTGATTGGCCCAGCCAGACGTGACTTGAACCCAATCAAACATCTCAGGAGAGACCTGAAAATGGCTGTCCACCGACAGTCCATATCCAACCTGAAGGAGCTTGAGGGGATCTGCAGAGAATTGCAGAAAATCCCCAAATCCAGATGTGCAAACCTTGTGGCATCATACTGAAGAGGACTGTAGGCAGTAATCACTGCCAACGGTGCTTCAACTAAGTATTGAATAAAGGGTCTGAGTACTTATGCCAATGCAATATTGTTACATTTTTCATTTTCAACCAATTGGCAAAAAATTCCATAATTTTCGCAAAATGATTGGGGGGGGGGACTCGATTTTTAAAGCACAAGGTTAGAACATAACAAAATGTGGAAAAAGTGAAAGGGTCTGAAGACTTTCCACATGCTGTGTGTATATATAGCTCATAGTCCATCCCTTCCCCCTCAACACATAACGCTCCTGCTGTTTGAGAAACCAAAAAGTGGAGGTGAGTACCTCAGCTTTGTGGATCTGCAGAAACGCTTTGGATCATTGTCCTGCTTGAAGATGCAGCGAGTAGTCTGTTTTAAACTACAAGCTGAGGTTGTTTGATTTTGCTTTAAAATATAGAGATAAATGAGTCCATTATTCCATGTGCTGTGATAAACAACTTGTTGGCACCATCCCATTGTGTAAGGTTCTTATGTGATTTCTGCTGGGATCCTTATGCCGAAAGCACTTGTTTCATCTTACCATAGAATTATTTTTTAAGTTGCAGTAGCAACACAAAAACTCCATAGGTTTTGGTAATGAGGTTCAACTTGCAATCTTACAAATAATTTGTCAGCATGAAGATAGGGTACTGTAAATATATGAATGAAATTTGTATGTTTAATAAATAACTTCCAATTGACTCAGAGTTCCAAGGCAATTAGATGAACTTAAAGTAAAATATAAACAAATACATATGAATTTCTGGAAGTGCCCTTCCACAAGGCCATATACCAAGGAATCGGATCGATCCTCTTGCATGTGTCCAGGTATGGTCCTGTCAGGTTTAGCTCCAACCCTAATACACCTGATCCTGTTGAACAAGTGCTTCTGTAGCATGGACCTGGGCAGCCCTGATTGAGCAACTAGTCTGCTTATCGTGTTTGCTCCCTCCTCTGAATCAGCACAGTTCCATGGCTCTAGCACAGGCACTCTCACCTGCACCTCCCAAAATCACAGCACTTCCAAAGCCATTTCTACAAACGTATATTTTAACCACACATCCATCCTACCAAAAAGCCAGTGCCCAACACATGAAGAAAGACAAGACAAAAAGAGAAAAATATTAAATGTGTCAGTGGCAGGATCAACTGCTTTATGCACTTTGAGAGCTGTTGGGTTTTTTTTAATCCAAAAAAGGATGGGTATTGTGCTGGACATGTAAGGCATGGCCACAAAAGGAGGCAGAATATATTTACTGTACTTAAGATTGAGTAAAGGGGTTAACTTGTGAGAACCCCAGTACAACATAGCCCATCATGTTTACTATACACAAATTGAGTGAATCATGTCATAGGCTACTATTTAGGATTTGTTTTTGCAAGGATTTGTCATTTGGTACAACCTACTCAGATAAATCAAATAAATCTTTCACTACAATTCATTTAGATGGTAGAAAGTTACATTTTGTTCACTGTGGCACTTTGATCAGAAGTGTTTCCTTCTGCCTTTAGGCATTCTGGAGATACATTAGTGGCAAAGAAGCATGTCTATATGGACATTTACTACTACTGTAATTTTCTTATAGCTATCCTCTGAAAGGTTAACAAGGTTCTGCCACATTGTACCAGAAAAATAAACAATGAAACCTAGAACTCAGAAATTAGATTCCAGTAGGAGGAACCTTTTCAGTCAGCTGGTCTCTTCAAAATAGTGCAATCGGCACACTATTTATAACTTCGATACACTAACAGGCATGATTTACAAACTGTAATATGAATTTTGTATTCATGCATTGCATAGTAAATTATACTGTATTTAACTCCACACTGCAACTTTTTTTTATTGTGCATATTTTGAACTTTGAGATTGTAAGCTTTGATGCCTAGTGAAGGACTTAAGTCACTTTTTGCCCTGTGCAGTAATTCCTAGAACATATTTCATAATCTCTACCAATGCCAAAGGTTATTGTTTGGCAATTATTGTTAAACGGTAATAGCATTTCATAGATGCACCGAGTGCTTGACATTCATGTAATTGATAGCTCCAAAAAGGTATTCCGTTGTCTATGGTGGTGGTTAAAGGACATGTACCTAGAGAACGATTGTTTCTACAGAACCTTCTTGGACAAAGTCTCATCAATAAATAAACTTTAAACAAAAAAATAAATCAGGAAAAAACAGGTAAACAGATAGTCAAGAACCTTTATTTATCCATATGTGTGCCACTCAAAGATGGGGAAGAGACATGGAACAATATCTGACCACTTAAGAGGGCAATCAAAATATGGATCAATGGCATTGTAACTCCTCATTTTAACCTCTAATTATTCTACAATGAGGCCAGCTGACAGACAGAAATTAAAAGACAGCAGTAACAGTGTAAACATATATTCATATACAGAGAAGCAAAACAAATTACCTGAAATCAAAAGTAAAATATGTTGGTTAGTATGTAAAGGAACAAAAGGGAAGAGCCAAAAACCTTTTTTTTTCTATTACAGCTCAACATACATTTCTACACAGCATGCAATAAGGCACCTATCTAACAATGAATAAGCCTATGCTATGAGAAGAAGCACAATCATCCAAATTGGGGGGAGGGGTGTCAATGTTCACTCCCATAAAAACAGTATTCCTTTCGTTTTCCCAAACCATATTAAAAAAATACATCAGTTTGTAAAAGTTTTTCCTCCATACATAGAACTGTAAGTAGAAAGCATATATCCATGGAATTTTGAGAAAAAAAAAAAAAGTGAACCAAGAGCAAGCTATACTTTTATTCATTGTTTAGTATACACAATCTATTACACTAATTTTTGATAAATTGCTGGATGCGTCCAGAATACAAGTTAACTACAGGTTTTTATAATATAATATAATTTTATATATATATATATATATATATATATATATATATATATAAATAAAAATAGAGATGAATGACCGAACTAGTTCTATAGCAATTGCAAGGAACAAGTTTGCATACAAATGTCAATGATTTCCCCATTCCCCATTAGTGAGTGGTGCAATACCAAATGCATCTAGTATACCAACATTTTAGAGGCAATATTTAGATCAAATTACACAGAATTTGTAGTATACAATCATTTATCAGAGGCCAAATAAGATATACTGAAGTCAGCCAGACAGGATGGAAAATTTAGTTCTTGTTGACCCATCTCAATGTTTTTCTGTAGCTCATTCAGAACTAAACTCCCTGTACAATGTGGGACATCAGAGATAAAGAACGTGTGATAAGGGCATGACCGCAAGTACTTTATTGAATGTATGCTACAATTAATACTCATTTGTATTTTGCTCACTACTCAGCAGATGTGATTGCTCTTAAAAGCAGTAGAGCCCTCTTGTATTTTAGTTGCAGTAACTGAGGCAGATTTTACCATTTATTCAGACTCACCTTTGTTAACAACTTGTCTGGAGCCAGTGAAACACCTCAAGCACCATCCCAATTTTTCATTTCAAAATAAAGATGGTTAAGACTGACTGGATCATACATCCAACAGATGGAGAAAAAAAAAAGAAAAAAAAAGCACACTACTTACCCATACATATGTATATAAAAAAATTAACACTTATTTACAAATGTTTTTGAACAGCCCATAAAGGAGATGGGGAAAAGATACAAGGACTAGGGAGTGCCTATGCGAGTCAAAATCTGTTGGACTTGGCCACCATTTATGTCTAAAGCTCAATACGGTCGGTCTGGACACATCCTGGATGCACCACTTTCTGAAACCATCCATCTTAACTCCAAGGACACTACTAAGAGCATAACTGGCCCAAGTCACTAAGCATGAAATTGCTACAAGTTGTGTCTACATTATTATACAGGAGTCAAATTAAAAACAGCAAGCTTTATATGCACATTACGCAGATCTGTATCGGCTAAATGTCAATCATACCACGTATTGAAATTCATCGCTCTTAAAAGGTAAAGGATTTAACCAAAAGCTTACTTTCAATATAGCATCAACATCCTTCTGTAGGCCCAGATTAAAGTTAGATTTTTTATTTTTCTGAAGACAAACTCACCCATATAAATGGGTTAGGTTTGACCTGCAACTAAACTGGGACAATTTGTAAAATACACCCAACACTTCAGTGGTGAGTTTACTGATCAATATGAATTCTATGATGCCTAGACAGAGAAGAAGAATGATTGAAACCTTTTCCACACTGAGAGCACCTGTATGGTTTCTCACTCTGCAGAATTCTCTGTTTCAAGATGGTAGTATGAGGGAATCCCTTTCCTGACGGAATAGCACTATAGGACGACTTCTCATCCAAATGAACACGCTGATGCCTTGCAAGAGAAGAGGAATGGTTAAACCTCTTGCCACAGTGGGCACAGGTATAAGATTTTCCATCAGAATGAGTTCTCTGATGCCTGGATAGGGATGATGAGTGATTGAAGCTCTTCTCACAGTGGTTGCAGCTGTATGGCTTTTCACCTGTATGCATTCCTCTCTTCATAGGAGTATCATAAGAGAACTCCTTGTCAGACTGAGGGTACATCTTAGCCTCCAGATGGACCTTGTGGTGTCTTGACAAGGACGAAGAGTGGTTAAAACCTTTGTCGCACTGAGAGCATCTGTATGGTTTGCCACCCTGGTGGACCAGCTGGTGCTTCTTCAGGTGGCGTTTCCTCACAAAGCTCTTCCTGCACTGGTTGCACTTGTAGGGTTTCTCACCAGAATGAATCCGTTGATGTTCTCTCAAAGTGGCTGCTGCAGCAAAACATTTGCCACATTGGGAGCATCTATGTGGCTTATCACCAGCATGGGTCTTCTGATGCTGTTTCAGATTAGAAGCAGTAGTGAAACCTTTACCACACTGGGGGCAGTTAAACGGCTTCTCACGAGCATGCAGCTCTTGATGTTTCTTTAGGTGGCGCCTACGGACAAAACTCTTCCTGCATTGGGTACACTTGTAGGGCTTGTCATCAGAATGCATCTTCATATGCTCTCTGAGTGTGATAGCTGCAGCAAAGCTCTTCCCACATTCAGAGCATCTGTGTGGCTTTTCAGGGGAGTGCATCATCTGATGTGGTTTCAGGTTAAATGCATCAATGACTCCTTTACCTACCATCTCTACACCTGTGGTGGCATAGCTCTTCTCCTTCATATGTATTTTCATATGCCCCCTAAGACTAGCTTCTACAGCAAAGCTTTCACCACAGTGGACACAGATGTAGGGATTTGTTGCTTTATGGATTTCAAAATGTTGATGCAGATCAGTCATGCTGCCAAATATCTCTCCACACTCATTGCACTGCAGACCCTGAGCTTCATGAATGACAACACCATTCTCTGACTCCACTGTAAGCTCTCCTCCATGGTCTGACTCAACCTTTACAACATGCTCTGCACCTGCTCCACCCATCTCCGCCTTCAACAGCACTTCACCAAGCAGGGCCTCATTGCCCTTCATGTCCGCACTTCCAAAGTATTGGGGGTCGTGTTGCACCTCAGATTTGGTGTAGTCATGGTCTGTCTCTGTAACTGCATCAACACAGGCCACTGCCCCAAGATCTCCATGGATAGCTTCCAGGTCAAGCCTCTTGTCCTCTTGGGTAATGATCTCTGTCTCTGCTGCATAGTGCAAGTCTCCAACTTGTGTGTGTGCAATGACACACTCAGACCCCAGTGTATCAAGGCCTGGTGTGTCACACTCAGTCTCTGACTCGGCCATCAAGACACACTCCAGCCTGACGACTTCCGTCTTCCCGTTTAAGTGAAACTTAGCGTTGCTCTGGGAGCACCGCTTTCTCAGAATAAAAAGATGCCTGAGGTCCTTTTAAACCAGCCTGAGCCAGGAGAAATCCTGCCTGTTGGGAAGACAAAAGGCTGACTTTCCGCATATGAAGAACAATCAATTAATTAACAATTACAGGGGAAAACATTCATGGACATTGAATGCATTCAGACAGACAGTCAATTCTCAATGGATTTTACACAAAGTTACTGGCAATTAAATTTACCAACTACAACTGGAAAGGGCAAACAGGGGTATGGGCAAACAGGGGTATGGCTAAACGCATCTGAACCTGCAAAAGGCTAGTTTACATCAAACTGCTTGGCCACTAGGCTAACACCTGAAATGTTGATATGCTAAGTGAACAAGCTGCATAAACAAAACATTCATCACACTAACTAAAAGTGCTGTTGGCTGACACAGGAGCATGCCAATACCAAAGTGCATGTCGTCCATTACCAAAATAGATTATGGAAGCGATTTAACAAACACAGTAAACACAAATAAGGCTATATAGCCATTACCATTACGCTAGTTAGCAAATTTCTGTATTGCTAAAATCTGGCTACTGTTAGCCTAATAATAACTGTCCATCGGCTAAGTTAGCTGGCTATGTATACCTGTTAAAACAAAGTTCAGTCAAACTTCTTAGAAAGTCTGAACCGCAGATGAAATTATGACATTGACTTGTTTTTTAAAAGAAACAGTAGTAAAGTTATATTAATATTACAACTGGCTAACTCGTAATATGCAACTATCCAGAAAGTAAACATTGGTATGCCATTGTTGGCTAGGTTAGCTGGCTAAATAGCTTGCTAGTTAGCTTCGTGAAGCATGCAATATCTGCTAACTAGCTGGCTAACTAGCAATTTAGCTAGTTCATAAAGAATATTTTAGTTAAACAGGCAATTTAAGTGGAATTATATATCCACTTCTGTTTATGAGTCCAATATACAGACCCTCACGTTCCAACTTACGGAAACTGACACAACCACTTCGAAGAATTACAACGCCTTTCGCGGTGTTCATCTTGTGCGACTGAGGTTGAAACAGCTAACTAGCTCTAAAATGGCCGCCGCTAGCTTCCGCCCTTCAAGGTGCATGTAGCCACGCACTTGTGCTAGAGCACAGCGACGCCGTGAACAAATACAAAACGGGATAACGCGTCCTAAAACTCGAGGCACGACTACAAATTCGCCCCGACACCAAAGTAAAATGTTGTTAAACATGGTCGCATAGAGCGCCGGTAAGACTTTAAAATAATGGCTTCGAAAAATGGCTAACTATGGTTGAACACTTCGCAAAAAGCCCGGGAAAGGCGTCCCCCATCTTACATAACCAGCAAGGCGAGTCCTTTGTCGTCGCAAAGATACACATAAAACGAACGTGCTGGTGTTTTGTGTTTGGAAAACCTTCGTAAATTACCTAGTTTTTACCTAGTCGACAATCACTACAAATAGTGTAGATAATGCTAGCTAGCTAGCTGAAAATTCTTACAGCACATTCTTAGCTCAGTGAAACAACATGGCCTACCATTTTGCTAAACTAACCACCTCGCTAGCTAGCGGACTACGAGATGGACACCGCCATTGCTAACCAAGATATTCAAGCTTAGTGACGTTCACGGAGTTTACTACTGACACGAGCTAAACCAGGATAAAGTACAATTTTAACCTGTTAAATATAACTATATTAATTATGGCGTAATAAATATTAATAAATAATACATATTGAATGGAAAAAAACGGGTTAAGACTAACGTCTATTGCAAATTAACTTTGTCACCATAGCACGCTAGTTAGCTAGCTAGCAGCTAGCCAGCTACCTAGCTAACGTTAGGTTAATTTACAAAGTTTAATCTGAAACCACGGATTAATTTGGATACAACAAAATATACATATATTGTACATTAGGATACAAAAACAAACTTTAGGGATTTTTCCGACCTGTTTGTCCTTAGATTGATCTTCAAGAAGCAAAGAGATCGCTACTTGCAGGGTTTGCACAATCGACGGCCTCTGGATCTTCGCTTGCGTCTGCACAACCTGGCTGCGGTCTGCACTCTTTCTCTCTGGACGCAGAAGGACTGGCGCCACGACTCTTCTGGCGCCAAGTATGTTTAAGCGCATGAGCAAAAAGACAAGTCTTCCACAAAACCAGCACACATCTGCCACCTAACGTCTTGGCGTTATGAAATGTTACGCCTTCTCTACAATACAGTAGTAGTGAATGTGGCAAAACACCAAACCACACCCGATAGCTATCTTAAGTCTTTTTGCCAGGCTGTACCTACTGCTCCGACTAATGGTAGGGGTCATCGCTAACGTAACAAGCCTTCATGCAAAATGTTTTCGATGGGGTTTATGCTGCGCAAGTGTGCTTGTCTGGACTGCTTTGTTTTCATCGTGCTTCTACCGTAGGAGAACACTAGCACAATTTGGTTGTTACTGAGTGGTTTTTAGACGTGATACTTAGCTAAATACTAAAGCTTCTTGCAAAAAAAAGCATTACAATCCTCTTTGCCCGTCTGTTAATGCTTTCCCGTCAGTAGCCGCTAGGGAGCACCTCCTCGCTGTTTATGCATTTGACTATAGATAAATGCATGTCAATTAATTTTAAAAAATCAGAATGTTTAAATCAAAAGTCAGAAAAGAAAGGACTGCATCAATACTTGTTGAATTGAGACAGTGGTTGAAAAGATAAAAAAAATCTAACACATGCATGATTTGTTTTCGAAGCCTTTGTACTTGATATCTTAGGCTCACAATTGCGTGACTCAAATTCTACCTGCAACCAGAACCATAAACACCTAGTTTTTAACTGCATTTATGATCACCATTCTTGGTAAACATAACAATCTCGTTATTCAGGAACAAGATGAGGTAGAAGTTGGTGGTGCTTTTTGATCAACGGCTACCTTGCCCAAATGAAACTTGAGACAGACAAACATCTTTCTGAACGTAACGCATGGAAGGCTCCCAAAGCTTCCGGGGCCGGCTTTCCTCCTTACCGTAAACAGGCCTCTCAGTAATTTGGCCTATGTCTAGTAATAGACTGACTACTAAGTTCTTGCCATCTGGGGATTTGCACGAGCTCGTATTAAGGTAACTTTTTGTTTTTCTTGGCAATATAAATGTTAACATCACAACTCGATTGAATATTTTCACAAAAAACTAGTTTTAAGTTGCATTCTTCATTCATATTAAAGATTGATTAACTTAATCCTCCCTTATATTACAATAAACAGAATTTCCTCAGGTTTTGGCTGAAACGATATAAGCAGTAGCCTAAATATGAAATAGTAACACAGTTCAGAGTTGTTTAGTATCACTTGTTCTGTTCTTAAATGCATAATAAAAGTAATGTTATGTTTTACTTGTGATCCTATGACTTTAACTAATACTGTTAACTATAACTAATATTGTGATGACACCTAATTCACTGTATACAGAAACACTGTGCAGTACCCCAAAAGAAGAAGCCACGTTTAACAAAACTCTTTGTAGCAATATGTAATATACTATATATTAAATTTTTTTCATGCAAATAAAATCTAATGAAAACACCTAATTTCCAGTGGTTCTGGATGAGGTGGTGTTAAGCATTTCTTTTATATAGTGACTGCACTACTGTTCATGTTAACCTACCAATGACAAAATATATACTGAGAGATTCTTATAAGCACTGGAAGGCTTATCTTTGTTGGAGGTTTACTGATAACTACGTGGGCTTCATAAGAAGGAGTGCACTAAATAATTACTACCTGAAAATGTTATTATTATGCTTTATTTTTGTTTACACTTGTGATATTTTACTTTTAAATGATAAAACAATATAATAGGATTATAAACCATTCCACCTTATAAACAGGATTGTATGAAAATAGCACATAAAAATATATAATCCCTTTATCAGTAGTCAGGTAGCCCAAAATGTCACCTGAATGTACTGTATAATATTGTGTGGAAAGATATTTACATCTAATAGTGATAAATATATACATTTATACATAGACAACCTAACAAGCTCAAAGCAGTGTTGTGACTCTTCATTCAGCCGTTTACACATTCATGACAGGTGTGAGTTGGAGAAGGGAACTCTGAGGATGAATGCCATTGCTTTTGGAATGGAGCTTTTCAAGGTTCTGAAGGAGACCACGACGTGTCAATCCTTTCAGTATCGCTGAGTTACTTGAGGTTAGACTCATGCGTGTTCTGCAGATAAACAAAGATAAAACTAAGATACACATAAGAAAATGTATAATAAATAAATATACAAAGGCATTTTTATATATTTCTAATATGTAAAATGATATATAAATAGTTTTACCAACTATTAGGCATATCTATCTTTTAGATACATTTTATAAATGTACAGTTACAGACTGGAGCTCATCTGCAGGCATGCACAATTCATTACCTGTTGTCTGCCCTGTAAGTCTATATGGTTTTAAATATACAAAGATAGCAGTGTGAAGTTGATTGCTATGACAATCCAAAAACAGTACAGCAAACACAGATATTGGAATAAAGTCCATGTGTAACTGACCTTGGCGAGTCTATTCCACTGTCTGCTGTGTTGCTTTGATTCTCTGCTGCTTCTCCCATACAGACTCCAGTATGGTCACCATGACTTATATTTGTACACTGATGGTCATCAGCATCCTTAGATGCTTGAGACTGGCTCAGATTGTAGTCCTTCCCTTGTGAGTGACAATTCCAAAGATTGGACTGGCCATCTGTTTCATCTGCAGACTTGAGAACTGTTTCAGCATCTGATTCCCTTTCACTGGTCTGACAGTAATCAAAGATGCTGCTGTCCAGGGCTTTGGTGGGCTCACAATGACCTGGGCTGGGCTCATGCGGTCTTTCATTCAAACACTGAGCCTTCTGACCGGGGCTGGCATCTGTCAGCAAGTGCGACATCGTATGCTGATGATCAGTTGGCTGCCACCTGTATTCGTGCTGTCTCTGAGTGCATTCAGGATCTTGGGGAAGAGTTGACAGCTTATTTTCCATGAAAGTGCTGTCCCAGTCCCCATCAAGACAGACAGGTTCTCGGCAACGAGCTGTACCAGGATGAACAACTTCACTGACAAACTCCTCATTCAGACACAGGGAACTACAGCCATCCTCTTCCTCCTCCACAACATTCTGATAAATGTGGTGCTCATCATCAGTATACACTTCACTGTCCGCATGGCTGGTGTCTCTACGCATGCACTCATTGTCTGCCAATGGTTGTTTGCTTACCATGCTGCCAGTTTGCTGGTGTGTGGACAGTAGGTCAGGACAGTGGTCAGATTCCTCCTTACTGTTCACTAGATGAAGAGAGAGTCTACGCTGAAGTTTAGGTTTGGGCCATGACACAGGTAATTCTGTTGTTTCATACTGATGTGGAGTGAGGCCCATGACATGCTTTTGATCAGAAATACCTTTACAATTTCTCTCTTGAATAACCTTGTATTTAATTTCCTGTCCTCTCCTATCTCTGAACTCTCTGCCTCTAACTTTATTGTCCCTCAGTTTGACTTTGTCTTCTATCCTCAGTGTGCTGCTTTTAGGGTAGATGGAGCTGTAATCTCCAGAAAGCTCTTCAGTGGGGTTAGCATCTATAATGGAGTCCACCCTTAGCTCTGTTTCATGAAGTTGATCACAGGATCTGTCCATTAATATGTGGGATTTCTCCATCTCCTCAGTAAGCCCTTTAGCACGGTGGGGATCCCAGGACTTTGACCTGTAACCTGCTCGCTCTCGTCGACTAGAGATTTTGACTTCTCTCCTTCTTTGTTCCTTGTGATTAATGGCTGGTACTGTGTCCCTCCCTGGCAGCAACTGAAATGGATTCTCTATGCGTTTCTTGTAGATACATTTTGCCTCTAAATCAGCACAATCTTCATGATTGTCAGGTTCATCTGGAACTATTTCAGGCCTGAGAGCATCTCTGTGCAAATCATCCCCACATGGGACATCCTTATTTTTTGCCCGTATGTTTTTCTCTTTGGATGAGGTACCTCTTCTTTTGCTCCGATTGGCTTTAGGGACCGATCTCTTGCCAGCAGTCCTGGATGAATGGTGCCTCTGCTTAGAAATTAGGACCTCTGTGGACATGCCTTTGTCAGTAGTTAGGGCTTTCGTCACTCTTTCTGCCTTCTCTTCTAGTTTCTTCATGAGGACTGTATGGCGGACCAGGTTGTCCACAGTGAGTTCGGGGTTGATCCGTTTAATGATGGCATGCTCCAGATCTCTAGGAAGATTATTAAGATCATCCTCATCCCTGACAGGCCACTCCTCAGGTGGGAACTGTCCAGAGAAAGTGGCATATTCCTTCTTTAACTTGTTCTCCTTTTTCCCTGTGTTACGACGAAACAAGTTAAGACCAAACTTGCGTCCAGTTTTCTCTTTGTCTTTACGGCTAGTGGTTGTGGACTTGCTGATCTCACTGGCCTGGTAGTCTGCTGCCGTAGATGTGGACTGATGCTGGACAGTAGGCTTGTGATCTTTTGGCCACTTGAGGCTTTTTCCAGTACATTCACTTATACTAATAGACTGGTCCTGGACTGATGGAGGAGCAGTTGGCTGGGGTATGAAGCAACTGCAGGACTTGCAGTGGGCCATAATGGGGACTTCAGTGGAGGCATCCATGCAGCTCTCATTGCTTACCAGGTAGGTGATGGGAGGAGGAGAGGGACATTCATTTTCACTTGTCCACCAGTTCTTCTCTTTTTGCATGCTGTTGGTGATGAAATATGTCTGAGGAGTGACGATGAAGTACCCCTCTCCGGTGTGGTAGATTTTTCTTTCTTTAATGAGTGTTCCTAGGGCATTGTAGAGGATGTCTTGGGTTGGAATGGTCATTCCTAAAACATTAAAAAGAAAGACACGGAAAAACTAATGAGTATTGTATGTACAGAGAGAGCAAGAGAGAGTGAGTGTGTGTGCGTGTGCGTGTGCGTGTGCGTGTGCGTGTGCGTTACCTGGATGAACTTTAGTCATGTGATTAATCAGTGCTTCTTGGTTGACCATGATGTGAGAAGCATTCATATCAGATATGACAGAGCATAACACCTCAGACAATGGGATGAACTGAGACTGGGAGATGGGTGACATCTGCACTGGGGTCAAGTCACCTAAGAAAAAAATAACAGGAAAGACATTTAATATCCATGAAGATATATTTGGTAAACATGGTAAACATGCTCCTACATACATTGATAAAATAACCTGCTTGAAACAGACATATTAAAAGGGTACATAGCAGATATTGCAAGTTTGATCACCAAAAATGCTACAGCCGGGAACCTGACAGAGCAAAATTGGCTATGCTCTCAGGAAAGCATACTCTCTCTCCTTTGTCAATTACAGCAACATTAGCCAATAATGAGTGTCTGTGAGCTCATGCATCAGAAGGAGCGCTATCTTCTGAGTGTGTTGTGCCACCCCCTTTACGTTGGATGAGCCACAGTTCCAAAAGATTTGGTGGTTGGCTGCATGTGCCTTGGAGGAAACACATGTGTGATAGGGGAGTTACCTGACAGGTTATAACTAGATATGACTAAAATAGGGACTAAAATTGGGGGGGCTTTTTTTTAGGGATTTCTCAAGACACCACATAAAACAATATTCTCTGAACCTCAGAGCTAGGACATAAAAACATGGAGACAAAGGAATGCTGAATCCAGTTGTGAGTGAGTTTGTTACACTAGGTATATTTACAGTGAAAAAAACTTAATTGCAGTGAAATTGTTCAATATATTTAAATGAATTTAAATGAAATTCTGGTGTTTTTATTAAAAAAGAAAATTCTTAATGAGGTAAATATCAAAAGCTTAGTTACTAAAACAACTTAATTACTTACAACAGAACAACTTGTTCCGATACTTCAAAATATTACTGTAATCAGACTTCTACAGTACTCTTTCCAGCTTGAAAGTATCAGTGGATAGGTTACAACTGAGGAAAAGAGAGATCATGAAAATAAGAGATTTCATCACTAAAGGTCAAAACCAGGAAATGAGTATACACTCATCTAGATATTCTAAATCCAAGAGACATCTGATGGCTCACTGCCTATTGCAGAAAACCTGTGTTTGACTTCTCAACCCTAAAGCACCAAAGCAGACATTTTTGCTGGCACCTTCTACTCATATAAACCCTAACAGGCTTTGGACACCAGCAGCACTTACTGTGGGGGTAAAGAAAATAAACATTTATTCAAGCAGTTGCCATTGCCGGGCTGAAAGCTGAATGAGTCCACTCCCCAGCTTCCCATACAAAATGGAACAAATTGCAAAAAACAACATGGTTTGTGGCTTTTTGAGGGAGTACATTCTATTTATATTGAGAACTAAGGTATATTACACAACTTCCTAAATAGGACTGATGCATAGAGAGGCAGGTTATTGTTTGTTTTTTGTCACACTTGTTCCCCGAGAACAAAGCCTTGACATACACTTGACAAGAAGATATGCCTTTCTCTGGTTTTTAGTTTTTACTCTTGTGGATAACTGTAACATAAACTGAACAGTGATAGTCTACTAATTCTGAGGGTAATAGGACGGCAATGGAGAGTGGCTGTTTTAACAGGCCTTGTGAACAAGTCTTTTGTCCCAATAGAGGTGTAGAATAATAGCCCTCTCATACTCATTCTCTTGTTGTTCTCTCTATTCTCCTTCTTCCCCAAGGGCATATTCTGCCCCTGACTGTGCTGGGACACCCAGAGGAACCACAGGGAAGTGTAATGCACATGTTTCACATAAATCTCTCAGTGAACCATACATGTTTGTCTCAATTTACTGTTAGGAGAGGAGGCCAAAACACTAATACTACCTGCAGTTCTTAAAAAAAATCTTTATTTTAGTCAGCACATACAGAGTTTACAGTGGATATATAACAGATATTTAACAAGAAAACAAAACATGACAAAGAAGTTTAAGGTCTAGGACTTTCAAAATAAGTATATTCAAGTGGCCACTCCTTTCAACTGGCAATCTTTGTTCAACGGAAATAGGAAGATTCTCCAAATGTACTAGAAAAGATACTTGAGGGAGCCACATATTCATGGAGGATACACTGGGAGATAAACCAAGGTGTAAAAAAAAAAAAAAAAAGTTTACATTTTTGGCTAGGCCCACCAGAAGCATGAAAACAATACTTTCAATTGTTATCAAAGACTACATATTTCTGTTGATAAGATATAGGTCTGGTGTCATTAAAAATATTTTTTTCTAATTGTATGTATATCTTTCCAGTAACTCTTAATAAGAGGGCATTGACAAAAAGTGTGTATAAACTTTCCTTTCTGTAATTTGAATTTGAATCATAAATCAGGGAATCTGGTTACATGGGTATAGTACATTCTATTGAAACAATTTTAAACTACATCATGTACTCCTTACAGTTCTACTGTAAACACTGCCTTCACAGGGAAGATCTTCACGAAACTCTGAAATATAAGATAAATAAACCCACCCAGGTGCCACCAAGATCAGCATTACATAAGACGTATGATTTCATATGCTGTGCCTGCGCATTAGAGTGCTTTCAGAAATACACAGGAAAACATCTCGCCATGACTTTTAATTCAAGTTCTACTTCAACTAGTGGTAGGGTCTGATAACTACCGTGGGTAAATGTAACTTCCCTCTCTCCAAGGGAAAAGACTCTGTTCAATGTAATATGAGACTGCTCTCCAGACATTAAGACCTTTGTTATGTACAACATGAATACCCAGACAGGTACCATGGTAATTGTACAGCATGCCACAAAAGAATCGTTGGGGTGGCAGGAGAGTGGGGCAAAAGTCAATAGCAAGTTCCATTCAGAGTGGATATTTTTCCTTAATAAACAAATTCCTTAGGTAACAAACACTGAACACTTTACGGTACAAGAACACATAAAAATGTAATAACAGTTATGGGAAGAAAATAGCAGGGTAAAATACTTCATGGACATTTTCGTTTTCCTATTTTACATTTCTCGTACTTTTACGGTAAGATCAGTATGATGTGTATTATGACTATGCTACATCAGATAGAGCACTCATAAATTCACCAATTTGCTAGTGGTCCATGTTGAACAGCTGCTTATCCAATAGGGTGCATTCACAGTAACTGCAAATTAGCATATTTGATGCCTTAAGTGTCCTGACCTGTTTGTCCAGAAGCTTCATAACATCATTGGTAAAAAGAAGTTTTTGCTTTCAGGAATCAGAGAACCAAAATATATTACAACATCAGTGCCGGAACTACTAAGCAAAAAGTGGTTACAGCCAGTAAAATTGGGAAACAATTGCTTGTGTTGTTCACTTTGTCACTCACTGTATATAAAATCAATGAGCAATATACAGATAGTGCAGCATGAGAGAGCGTCAAGCCTTCACAGATTAGACAGACTACTCTCATTGTCTAGGTTCATGTGGAAGAATACTATTTCAACAGTAACTATAGAAAAGGATAATCACAACATGCTACTTTTACTTACGTAGCCTATTAAAAGTATACATTTCTTAATGCAAATGAAACAGATCAAGCACTTAACTTTTTTTTTGCTTTGGAGAACAGCTGAAAATTGCATTTAATAACTAGTAGGTTTTGTTCTTGCCTAAAATGAGGAAATCTGTGAATTGTACAGACAAATGTAAAAATTAATCTGTACGTTTCAGTGGTTCTGTAAGCCAATATAATAATGGTCCTGAAGAAAAATAAACAGTCCTGCCTATTGATTAGCTGTTACAGCCTATTAAAACATTCTTTGCATCTTTATTCACCACTTTAGCTGACTAAAAGCAGGTTTGTGTACTGTATACTGTGTATACGTTTATGAACAAGTTGATAATTCATTTAATATCATTACTCTTCAGCCATTATTATTCAGACTACCACACTAGCCTGATTGCTTACACTACTTAGCTCAACAAATAAATCACACTGGATAATTGACATTACAGATCTCACGTGAGTACTGTAACTGATGATCTAACTGATCTTTATCAGTAATCATATAAACAGCCAATGTGCATATAGTAATATGGCCATATAGACTGTTTAGAAGAAATGTGGTTTAGTTTTAACATTCATGTCCCCCAGTTCTGTTACTGTAAATAGATTCAGTTTTATCAGCATGTTACGTCACTTTATAAAAAATCATGTTTTCCTTGTAATTTTACTTTGCGGATTAAAAAGAATGGCCCAGTATATGGCCATTACATATAAATTACTGAAAAAAACACAGTGTGCTTGGCCACTCAGCAGCTAAAACTAGTCCAAAGCACAAACTAAAATGTTTTATTATTGTTTTAGGCACTGTGATGCTCTATGCGGCAAACAAAAACAACTGCGCACAGCCTATTCAGCCTAAACTAGAGGAGATTCAGTAATCAGGCTGTGGTTGTGAGAGCTTGGCTTCACTTGAGCAAACCACAGAGGTAATAAACTTGTCCTTATAAAGTCAGGATTTTAATGTGGTGAGGTTCATTCCTCAACACAGCCACAAACATTGATTCCCATCAATCCACCCGCACCTAACCCTAACCCTAACCTATACATGGGCAGCAGCTGCAGGTGTAGTCAGGGGATGACTAAAGAAAACTTAGGGGCATTTCTCAGGCTGTGATTTCTCACCAGAGAGGGAGCTGGTTAAGAAAAGCTAACATAAGCTAGCCACCTATGGAACTTGACATTTGAATACCTATATGTTACTGGAGTGTGTACAGCAGGAGAGATGCACAGACATGTATTGGCTTGAAATGCCACAAACACTAACGAGGACCAGAAAGAGAACTTAGCCCACTTAAAGTTCACATGCATTGTGAACATATAAAGAACATAAAGAAGTTACTTGCAACTGGTTCCCTTTCACAGAACTGAGTTAATTTAAATCAAAAACCAGTATGTCAAAACACCCTTAGAGACCTAATGGATGACAAGAAACAGGAGTGTTGGTTGAATACAAGTAGATACATAAGTGCTATAGGTTTAAAAGCACACAAACCATTAAAGACAATAGGACTATGTTTACTTATTTATTCATTCAATGTTGTGGGTAAAACAAAAGAACAACATATAAAGTTAAGATTGCCTAGAAGACATAAGAACAACTAAAGAAAAATTAATATTATAAATCCATATAGTCCTGATTCATAGTCCTGATTTTCGTTTAGAATAATTTGTCATGTACGTATTCTCCTTTCTTGTATAGTAGTCTTGTCACAAGGATGGTAGCCTCAAACTGAGCAAAAAGATTAGTATCTGCCCTTCAGTCATATTTACACACAGCACCTCAATTCTGAAAAATACTTTCAGGCTTGGTAAATAACCTTACGGGTGATAAAACTCATTTATATTGAACCCGCCCTGTATACTGTTTTGTAGCCTCTGGCAGACTTGTTGGAAATTCATATTCATTAAGACAAACCTGCAAAACAGAAAAACGTGCTAATTTCAACGACGCAATCTTTCATAGTTTCTGTTAGTAAATCAGCTTGGACAGTTTTTGCAGGTTCTCTCAAGCAATTATGCACATACCTTTAATAAATGCCAGGTTGGTTGTTTTGTTTGTATGTCCTCTGTTTCAGGATTTGTGTCACACCAGGTGATGACGGTCCTCCATGATTGCAGTGCCCTTTGGCCTGATTGGTTGTCTCACCTCCATAATATACATCCATAATATACATCCCACCAAAGTGAGAAGAGAAGTGGACGGAATTGCCTCTTACTTTCGCACACTTTGTTGAATTGTGACTGATTTATGCCTTTGTGAATATATGTTTTTGTGGTTGTGAGTATGCGAGTTTGTGTTTGGTTCTGTTATGTCAGTGTAATTCTTGATAGTGTGTGTTTTGCTCTGATATTGTGTGTTTCGTTTTATGTTTTTGGACTAGACCTTGGCTTTATAAACCTGTTTATGATTGTTGCTTATGCCCCGTATGGAAATTGGTTGGAGATGTAAATTGTGTACATAGTGTGTTATACTTATTTAATTAATCTGTCATTATATGTTTGGTCGCAGTTTGAGAAGTAGGGTGGTGGTTATTTTTGTTTATGTATGTCTGTTATTTCTCTGTTAGGTAAGTTATCTGTTTTCGTTCTAGGACTTTATGTTTATTATTTTGGCAATGGCATCTCCTGAAACACACCCATCTACACCTGTCTATGAAATAAATATCTCCTTTTCTTTGTTATATTCTTTTCCCCCCTGGTCCAGAGCCTAACAAGGGGCATAGAGTACGCTATTGGTGAGACACACTATTCTCAATTCACAGTTACACGTGTATTTACTTTTTTATTTTCTGTCCCTCAGTAGAGCACAAAAGTTACATTTTATCCCACTGGGTGAATAGGTCTAGGTAACTTTGCATTAGTTGATTAGTCTAAAAAGACACCAAGTTAGGCACCTGGAACTCATTATGGGGAGTTGTTTACTGATTAACAGAAGAAACCACTCCATATAGTTTTACTGATGTGAGTTGACACAAATGTTCCTCTGCAATTAAGACTATATGCACACAACCTGTTTCTAAGTGCTTGCCTAAACTTTCTATTGATTTTCAACACTCAAATCAGCCTGGCTCCTCCCAACTATGACTGAATAACTATTTTAGTGTTTAAGATGCTGTACATAGGAAAGCAATGGCTCAAATTGTTTATAAAGACCAGTCTTTTCACTGCTCACTTATCTTCTTCTTCGTGTTCTCATAAAATAGCAAAGCAAAGGCATACAAGTGACCTCCATGTTTTTCTAAGTGTCCGCTATCTCTGTTGCAGTCCCGTTATACCCAACAGGTTATATACTCACGACATAAATGAAAGTCTTGACAGATACAGATAAACTGAATTTCAAAAGTTTATCTTGGAAAAAAAATCACAATTAACATGTCAGTCACAGTGACTAGTTTACTGCAGGGAAGTGACCTTTCCATAACATCTGGCATCAGGTTACACAAAAGGAGGCCACAAATATTTGTAAGCATGTACCAAACTTTTGTCACATGGCTGCCTAGCATATATGGCTGCAAATAACAAATGAATGGACAACGAATTACAAATTGGTGGGGGAAACATGATGTGCTCCTCAAATACAATGTTGAAACATTAACTAAACACCTACAAGAGGGGCTAGACATAACTCAAGATGTCTCTGTATTGAGGTGCAGTGTTTGAAATACCAAAATATGAAGTTGATTCAGCAACGAGTACTGGAGCATGTGATTTCTTGAGTCAACAGAGATGTGTTGCCATGTGGAACTGGTTTGGGTGGTTAGTTATGAATGCCAAGTTACAGTAGTAAATATACCTTTAAGTATTGTACATCATCCAAAGCATTTGACACAAAAATATAGACATGAGATTTGATCAAGCATCCTTTCAAAAGAAAATCTCATGACTCAAATTCCCACATTCACTAGAGTGTAGCCAAAACTACCTCTACATCCTTAGTCACCCTGGTAGTCCCTGTCCTCTATAATCACTTGTTTGAAAGAAAGAGTTCAGAGAAATACTAGGGGTTCCATTTTACAAGATTTGCTCCCTGCGATGTTTAGACGTTGAAGGTGTTTGGAGCTGGTCTCACCTCCAGAAGCTGAAGGAGCCCAACTTTACAGCACTCACACACCACTAATCAAGACCAATGACAGTAATTCACACCAGATGAGATCCATTTCCTCAAGCTTGGACTGAGCTCCATCAGATTGGTGGTTTTTCATCCATACACTGGTGGCTTTTGTCATTCTAACAACTTAATCATGATCTAAATCCTGACAGGCCTTGGAGTTAAAAACACAATATAACAATTTATATCAAGCAAGAGTATGAAACTAAGGTAGTGTTGAACATCAAATATAATAACTCTTTTTGAAGCTCTGCTCCTGAGTATGAGTAATTGATATTTCCTCCCAGAAGTGAGGCAACATTAAAAGGGGAGCAAGGTGGCATTAACTAAAAGCAGGAATATCAGTTGCTTAACTGCAGGAGAGCAGGTTAATCTCTTCAAGTCTCTGGTAGCCTGTGCATCATAAACATGTCCGTTTGGATCTCTTAAAAATTGGCCTTCCTGTCTAATAGGAAAAGGATGCAGCAAACGATGTCCAGCATACTTTGTGGACAGAGGTCAGGTTCTAGAATTAAGGGCAAGGTTGCCTTCCATATCTGAATTAATAAAAGGAGCCAGACTCAGCTACATCCTGGGAGGAAAAAGACACACAACAGCTCACACAAATTCCCCTTATTCTCTTTGTTGCAAATGCATAGAGTCAACAAACGCATTCAGGATGCTGCTGAATGTGCGTGTGCACACACACGCACACAAGGTTAACATATAGTTTTCAAAACAAAAAATTGGCAGGTTTTCACACTTGAAATGGTGAATCTCGTGTCATGTTAGAGAGATAGCCAAAGTCACAGGGAAATATGTAAAAGAAAATTATGTCTAAGCAGCAAAACACAGTCTCTGAGGTTCTGAGGCAGGGAAATCTCCATCATTAAGATAACAACTAATAGCTCAAACTCATCCATCTGTTTGCTGTCAAAGTTATTTAACTACACTGATGGATAAAGGATGCGAGGTTTCACTGAAGAAAGAGGTTGAAGTCAAGGAGGCACCACCCACAGCTGCTTGTGGTAGACTCTGGTTTGGTGTTTGGTTACCACAAGAAAACATTCCAGTGGAAGACTTCTTAGAAACCAGATACAGCTCTCCAGTCTGCCCTTAGACTTCATTCATTCAGCTTCCTAGATGTTTTGTGATTTGTTTTTGAATGATCATTGTGTTGTTTTGGCATCAACAGATAAAAATATATGTATTTTGGTCCTCTGTTATTTCAGGTAGAAAAGTGGGTTGTTCTGTAATTAAGGTAAGAAAGCTTTTGTTCTTTTATGGGCACATGTTAGGTGAACCTGGCCTCCTCTGTGCATGGAGCACACCTGGAACTGCTGTGTTTATCTTCTAAAGTCCAAAATGAGCTCCATGAGGAGAGGATGGGGAGCAGTGACCTTTGATGCCTAGTTAACTGTGAGGGCTCCCTTCAATGTGTAAGCACCACATGATGTTTCCCTCTGGATTCAGCAGGCCAGCACGGAGCCTAGTCATGGCTAATATACTGAGATCTAGGAAACAGGCAGTCTTTGATAAATGACCCTTCAATCCTATGTAGGACTTCGTTTCAAGCAACCACAGTCAGAGAGCGAGTACCCAAATAACAATGTATAGATTACTATAAAATACATGGTGAGTAACACTTTGACCACTTACTACAATAGAAAAAAAACACCTCTAATTCTGTTTTACTTAAGAACCATAAAATTTAGCTACATAAGTGGTGTCTGAAACCAGAATAAGCATGCCATCCTTAAATATAACACTGAGGTCAACTGTGCTTGATGGTATTGTACACCTCATTACAACCCAGTGTGGGTCCACAAGAACATTTTTTCCTTTGCATCCCCCTTATAGCTTGTACATAGTTGGATCTGGAGGCACTCAATGATGTATATGTCTCAGTGAATACAGCCTCAAATTACACCAGACAAAAACATAGCACTGAGATGGTCTTGATGAACATATATTACTTGAGAGTATTAAAACTTGTCAAAACCTATCACTGTGATGTACAATATGTGATTAAATTTCAAACACTTGTTTTAAACTTAAATATTAACAACATACATACTTAAATATTAACAACAGATTGATGCTTTGTTGTACGCTCCAGTTCACTAAATGCGTATGCTTATATCTTGAATGAAAAGTGTTGTTTCTGAATTTTATCACTTCCAGTTTACCTGAAAACAACACTTTCTATCAAACTGCAAAACTTTTCACAATGCAAAATGTCCAGTCTCTTTCAAGGTGCAGTTTAGCAAATGAAACAACCCAGCATTCAATAAGGCGGAAAAAGTGATTGTGTTCTGAAGCTATAAACTGGCCCTTAGACAGACTCTGCACAGGCGATAACTCAGGTAATCGCCATGTGGGCTATGTTGAATGTGTAGCAAACTACAGTGGCACTATGCTCACATCCCAGCATGGCACAATACCTTTACATTTGTCTTGAAGTTACTAGAAAACGTGTGTGTGTATGTGTGTGTGTGTGTAACTGCCAAGAGTTCAGCCTTGAGTTGAAATTTCCAACCAGAAAATTCAATCCTACTGTGTGGTCTTGCTTCTCAAATTCCTCAGCCTAACACCTCCTGCACCCCCACACCCACACCGAGCTTTTACTGACGCCCACCATCCCTAGCCCTGACAGCGGGCCAAATGGCTGCTCTCACACACCATTGACAACTTTGTGTGGGTGAACTGACAGCAACCCTGCACCGCCAACCATATGTGAGGGACCACATCCATGCTACCACTACAGCACCACCACCTTAACATGTATCCAGAGAAAACAGCTTTTGCCATTGTCCCTGTGCAGTCCCAATGCAGGTCATGGATCTGGAGTGTAATACCTACGCAACATTCACATCTCTTTCTGCCTTCCTTGAATCTTTGGTTTCAGAGTAGAATTTACAAAAGCTGGGTTCATACCAGAGGTTGTGTGTATCTGGATGTGTGTGTTGTTGGTGTCTATTGGTGGGGGGCTTAAAGACTACTCTCCACTGAAATTATATTTCCTGTCATCTGGAAATAATACAGTAATTCTGTATGCACACAGTTATGCCTCAAGCATGTTGAGGTCTCTTAAGAAACTGCTTGGTCAGGTCACAGGGCCACTCTCTATACTGAGCTCCTAATAAAGCTTTAGTGAGACTAGAAAGACAAGCACTGTATGAGAGCACCTACAGAGACCCTACCGTGTCCAGATTGAAGAGGAAAACTGTAGACAAAGCACTGTGTGCTCATTGCTTGAGTGATAGGGCTAAATGTATATATGGGCTGACCAAAAACAAAATTAAAGTTCTACTTTCTGCAAAAAAAATAAAAATAATAATAATAATAATAAGTTGTGGATGAAAAAGAACTGTTGTTAACTTGCTAATGCACTGAAACACTGCATGTCCTCACATTACACAAATTTGACTATGATCAAAACATTAAAGCTGGATCACATGTGAACTAAGTCTGACATAGAATCTTACTGATCTACTGGGGGATTTTCAGGCATTTTACATCTAGTCCCACCGGCAATAGCTAAGTGAAATGTAAATAAACCTTCAGGTTTGTTCCCATGGGACTCAGTCCATTACCTTTATGTAGACTTTGCTCAGATTCATAGCTTCACAAAGAAAACGACCTCCTTCAGTCTGTGCTCACTTCATATAATAGTTAGGGTCTCATTACTGACAAAAAAATAAATAAATAAATAATAATAATAATAATTAAAGAAAGAAAGAAAGAAAGAAAGAAAGAAAGAAAGAAAGAAAGAAAGAAAGAAAGAAAGAAAGAAAGAAAGAAAGAAAAAGGAATCGCGGTGCATAAGGAAAGTGTGCATGAATATTTTTGAAAACCTACCCACAGCTTTGATCGTGAATCCTTTCGGTGACCTCAGTGCCCGGCGCATCCATGCTTCCCTCAATACAGCCAAATTATTACCATTTCCTTGAACAAGTAGCACTGAATTCTCCATCCATCCCTGGAAATAAACTTCAGCCACTGCTTTCACAAGTCTTTTATTCCAGAAGCTACGCAGATTTTGGGACTTAAAATCCATAAAAATATCTTGACCGTTCGTACTGGTGGAATTGCATTTTCCTCCACCAGCTCCTAAGCTTTCGTCGTCCTTACACAGCACTACAGCCAGCGACGCCGCTGACAGTTGAACCACCCGTTGCGGTTGTGACATCACGTCTCTGTTGTTTCTCTTCAGCACATTGATCTTAATGTAAAAAAAAACAGCAAAACAAAACCGACGACCTCTTATACTTCGTCCACCAACTGCGCACAGTTTTTTGTTTTCCAGAAGCGTTTTAGCGTGTCACATTGAGGTGTTCGTACATCCGACCCCGTTAACTGTTCACGACTGTATGGTACTTCGCTCCCAAGGCAACCAGGGTTTGTGACGATAGTGGAGGAGGAGTCTGCTTGTCACAAACCAATAAAATGCTATTTGTTAACATAGGCGAGCTCATGTACAGCCTAATGTAGCAGGACAGGTGCAGTTCAAATGTTAAGTTTGGTCAATTTCTAAGATTTTTATAGGGTTAGTGTGCATGTTTTAACTGCTAAATTTTGATTAAGATGTGGATATGACGCTATTTATTTAGAACAACGAATATAAGATGAACGTCAAAAGCAAAACGTGCCTACGTGTAGGCTGTTCTGCTTGTGGTGCATGGAAGTAGGCTAATAAAGGAAAATTCTTTGAGCTATTATACACAATAATAATAGAATTTATACAAGCTAGTGAGCAAGTTTTATACAAACTTGGCTCTGAAATACTGTCAGATCTTGACATTTGAAAAACTTGACAGTTTTTTTTTCCATATTCATTACAACATTATAACATTATAATCATGCCCAGGTGGGTAGTATTAAATTAATTCACTCATTCCTTGTCTAAACCGCTTAATCCAGTTCACCGGGAGGGATATTAGAGCCTTTGCCGGTAGCATAGGGTGCAAAGCCTGAACCAGCCACAAACAGGGTGTCAATCCATCTCAGAGCATATTAATAAGTTGTATGTATTCAGTTATTTAAAAAATGGTTTTGGATAGTTCTGAGTCACAATTTTTGTTTGTAATCTGTCCATTATGCAAGTTCCAGATCAGAAATTAGTCCACAATCTGATTCAATTTTACAGCCTATGGCTGACAAGTCACATCATACATCAGCACCTTGAAATCAAAGGACTGCTGCTATAGCATAATGATCTGACAGGGGGCTGATGTGTAGTTCGTACCATGGTATAAGTGTCAGTAGAACGGACAAGGTGTTTCCCCTGTGCATGTAAAGTGTACATCATATCTTCCCATTGCAAAGATACCATGTGCTATTGGAGGCAGACGAGATGAGTCGCATCCACTTCAGAAATATGCCTAAACAATCAGTTTTCAGGTTTCATATTCACCACATTTGTGTTCATTGATTAATATTTGATGTCCTACTGGATACTGCAAATTGCTTTTCACATATGTTAAGCATATGATTATAGACATTTAGTTCTCACCAAACCCAGTTAAGCATAGTTGTTTTTGATTTTGTTGTTGTTTTACAAATGTTAGTTAAATTGGTTTTATGTTTGGAAATATTAATAGGCTCTGAGTTTGCTTTCTGATTATTATGTAGCCACAGGAAGTGTATATAGTACATCTATATGCTTTTGTAAAGTATTATAAAACGTCATATAGTGTGAATATAGTGGGGCAGTTCTCAGTGAATCAATATTCTTATGGACATACTTCCCACTGGGAATGCTATACCAGACATCAAGAAGCCTGAAGTGATTTAGACTGGAAATTCCTTTCAGTCTAAGACTAAGGTCAGCTGAGCCTGGTCTGTAAAGTTAATGAACATGTATATTTAGCTATAAACATATCTATAGCTATAAAACCAGGTCAGACTCAGTTCATTTCAAATTATGAATTTAATGAAAAACAAGAGTGGTCATGAATTATGAATCTTTCCCACTACATTTTGGTAAATGAAGCTGTAGAGATGTAGCTGAGCTGCTTTATCAAGTGCATGTGCTCTGACAGGGAATTTACTCTTTCTGGATGAAGCAACTCTCCCTCATTTCCCTTTTATTGTGTGTGCATGTGTAAGCATTGGGTTGTAAACTGGATCAAAGGCCCTGTCCACCATTCCCTGTTAAATCTTTATGGTGTGCACTGATGTATGAGGGGCTTCTAACAGGCTAATGTGCCATTAAACATGACAGAGAAAAAAATCAATGTGCTTCTGAATGGTACTTTCCGAAACTAAATGAGCACAAGCAAACAGGTCCATAATTGAAGCAGTCTTGGTTTCTTACAGCAAGGCTACCCCCAGCCCCTTATCTTAAATAAGAACATTTTTCACACATTATTCTTCACAACATAAATATACATCTACTAGCTGGACAGCTGAAAGTCTCTCAAGATTTTCACTTTTTTATGTCTTAAAAATCATGATAATTTCACCATACTAGTATACATTTACAAATAAATGTTTTGAATTTAACATGTTGAGTACATGTCACATGTCAGTGGGAGAAGCAGGTCTCAGAGTGCCATTATGCTTCCACATGCTTGTCAAAGATCTTGTCATGTCTATAAACCAGCTTCCTTTTAGCCACACCACAACATAATCAAGAGAGAGCAGCTATATATCACTAAGGCTGTTTGCAGCCAGGTGGGACTGCAGTATGACTGCAGTTTACATGCAGATGTCAACTCCTGAGGAGTAGCATCATGAACACAGCATGGAGAGGGTGCGGAGAGGGTTGTCAGGCAAATGTGCAAACATGCAGTTAAAAAAAAAAGATAACATCAGCTTTGGCAAAATTGCTGAGTCATACAGTATCAGATTTTTTTTAATTTCCTGTGTAGTTAGAATGAGTAATTTCATATTCAGAAGATTGAACATATGAAAGCAGCTTGCTGCCACAGCAGGTATCTCTACTATGCACAGCTGCATGATCACTGTTTTTGAGAAAGTTCAAGAGGCAACAGCACACAAATGTCACACTTACTGTGCTTGCTCTAGCTTCTTTAGGAAATGTGTTTCAGGTTCATTCTGGGTGATCTCATTGTTTGGATTGGGAGTTAAACAGCAGAACCATCAACAATTATCATATGCAGCTTGGAAACTGGAAGGAAAGGAAAACTGTTTTCCTGTGTTTGTTCACATTGTTTCATGGTGCATACATGGAAGTGTGTTTAAAGAGTTATCCCATGCAAGGCCATTTTCCTCTCAAATTGCACACCTTACTCATGTTTGAAGTACTTAAGAGAGTCACATCACACATTTTAGAGCCATAAGGCAACCCACAGTGTAAAGACTGCCTTCTCCTGCCAGACACCACAATAGCACCCTTCTAACTATTCTAGAGCATTACAATCACAATCTGTTTTGTGATTCGAACATCATAAAGCTGGTTTTACAAGTTCTAGAAGCTAGTGTGCAAGTGTCTCAAAGCAAACCACATACAGTAAATCCACCCTCCATTTATCCACTATTGTAGGTACAATTTGTTGTGGCTCAGTATGGTGGGAGAATGTGGGCACTTGCGGGGTACACCTACATCAGTGCCAGTGTCTGGCCGTGTCCTATAGACTACCCAGGGGCGTGGTGCTCCCACTGGGAGATGCCCAGGGGCCAGGCAAAAATAACTGCACAGGTTTCTCACACTGTAACCCTGTATTCCCTGGCCTCAGAGCCAGGAAACAGGATAATTTCCTCAACAACCCACACCACTTTGCTTATTCCTGGAGCTGCCAAGCAGACGCAGGGCTGCACATAAGGACCCTTCAGACAGCATAGGGGCCCAGGGCTGGTGATAAGAAAGGCAATGCTAAAGACGCCCATCAATGGCTTCTCTCATGTATCTGTGACCTAAGGTATCAAACATCACATAAGTAGGTGGTTTTTGTGTTTGTTTTCTTTTCTTTTTTTGTACTATGGTTACAGCTCACTTTACTACATCCACGTCAAACCAGATTGAGCTCGTTATGTTATATTCAAGGGAATTTTCTAAAGTACACATTGTAAATATTGGTCATGACTAAAAACAAAGAAATGTTTTTGTCACTGCATACATGTATTTAATCCTACTCACAGCACTTTTCATACTAAAACAAGTAGTCAAAAACAGGCAAGCAATAAAGAGAAAAGATATAAGCTTGGCTTGTTGTGAAAAGTTACCATGACCGGCCAGACAAGCGTTTGCAAGGATGGTAAGTCCGCTTTCTCATGATAGTTACAACGTTGCCATGGATGTTGGGAGGAGGGGAGGGAGCGTACATTGTGTGGGGCCTGACTTAAAAAAGCAGGGGTGTGTGTGAACAAAGGGGGAGGAGAGAGAGGGAGTCCAAGGCAGACACAAATTTCACACAGAGATCAGGGGTTAATGGTGCCTGACTGGAGAACTGTTAGTCGCTATGTGAAGCCCAGCAGCAGCAGACAATAGACTTAGAAGGAAAAGCCTAATGATTCATTGGACAATCAGCCCCTTCCGACCAAGAGCTTTGACATTCCAAATTAGTCCAGCAAACACTGATGGAGAGTGTATGTTTGAACAATGCATTAAAGTTTATTTAGAAAACTACTGTCTCATACATAGTGTATATTGTTTAGCATGCCTGGTTTAATCCAGACAGGTAGCAAAGAAACCTACACATCTGAAAATTTCTAATTCTCCATGTTTGAAAAATCAGCTGCACTATCAAAGAGGAATTGCAACCTCATCTTTTCTCTAATGTTATCTCAACAGAAGTATCTAAACTCTGCCCCCCCCCAAAAAAAAGGAGAAAAAAAAAACTCACACCAAGCCTGTGTTAAATGAGCCGATTGTCCCGTGGCTGTCTAATGTGCCGAATGCTCTCCAGGCCTGTGAGAGAAGGTGGAGACACAAAAGCCCTCTGTCTCAAAAAGAGAGTGTGTAGTTACCTGCACATGCTCCAATTTCACAACTTTGCCTCAGCTGCAGCTGGACTGTGGAGTGACACTGTGGTATGGATCATCCGGCCTGTGCTGAAGGTTTTTGTAAAATATTAAACTTTGCAACCTGACATTGTCAGTTAATAAGCTTGTTTGTCTTATTTTGTATTTCGCACAGGTTGTTTCAGATGAGAATGAAGAGCAAGGCTTTTCATATGCCAAATGGGGAGATTTTTAATCAGATCCGAGTGGCTCATCACCTGGACACTCCTACAGAGGGAACGCAGATTATATGCTTCCCGTTCACTATAGGAAACAGGCACAAGTCCTTGGCATGTGGCAGGATTAGAGTCATGAAAGCTGCAAGGGAAATGCCATGCCTTTTCTGGAAGAGATCATTTCCTAACATTGTACACCCATGTGCACACACACAAAATGCATGCTGCATGAAAAAGCACAAAATTCTACTTCTTTGTTGATCTGAAATTTGTAGGCCATCACATCCAAAACAACTTCCTCCATTCGATGTCTACTACAGTCCCCAGGGGTAGACGTGTTAACAAAAGTCTCTTGAATGGCAATATATAATCCTTGCGAGAGAACACAAGTCCTCAGGTCTGAAGAATTTAAAAACGCACCCCACATTTCTGTATAATTGTTTGCTTGAAAAGGCTGAATACTAGAGAACTATTACTTATCTACTGAAGACAAGCTCATTAGTTTTTCAAGACACCTTCATTTACTTTGACATCCTGAAAATGATAAGTGTATCACAAGTGGTGGGTGTCTGTATTTGTGATTTCATAGTATAAATTATGACAAATTGCTGCAAGAGCCCAGAAAGTGCTACTTGCTTGTAGTTCCCCCGCATTTGCAACAACATAAATGTTTTCAATGAGACAACTACTGCCATCTACAGGATGATATTGCTTTGTTATGCAGCCTTTAAAATCCGACACTAGACCACCAACAAAAAGGTCCAGAAAGAAGAAAATGAAATGTTAAAATGAACCACTTTTATTTAACACAAGACAACCATAATAGTACTTCTTGAATAGAAAAATAATATGCACTTGGTTGCTTTGGGCTCATTGTTACTAAGTTTGGCTCTTTTCCATTCAGCATAAACCACCCATTGTAGCCAGCCCCAACTTCAGGTCACTGACCAAAGAAAAGATTAGGGGAGAAAAGGAAAAAAAACCCCCAAAAAAACCCCACCTCAACAGTTTTAATTACAGGTCATCACATTCTCATGAAATACTATTCTGCAATATTCTGCAAAGTAGGTAGGATCCTTTCGCAGAGTGTACCAGACTCCAGTCACTGATAACTGCGCTATCAAAACAATAGCTGAGCTTCTGCACCTCCATCTCCCTTCAACTGACAAAGAATGCCATCCTCATAGGATTAATTAAGACCCACTGAACAAACAAACTCAAAACTGTGAGGGTTAAGCGAATCTGCGTGCATTACTTCAGATGCATATCAAGAAACAGGATAGCAGCAAGTTAGCAAAGTGTTGACAAAGATATTAAACACAGAATGTGACTACCAATCTGTAACATCAGTAGAACAAAAAGCTTTTCACCCATAGCCTGGTTCTGCATGCTTTTATACAGCTCTGTCCAGAGCCTGATGTGAAGAACCTTTTAGCTCTACTCACTTTAGACATAAATAACATCATTATTGCTAATTAAACGCAAGCATACTAGCCCAAATTATGTAGAATGTTGACAGATGGGCACGGCAAAACAAACTGAAAAACACTAAAATTACTGGAATTGGAAGAAAGGGAAGAGGTTTCTTCAGAAGAAATGGTACTTTTAAAACAAGATTTTTTTAATAATCACATGAATTAGATTTTTACTGTACTGGAGATAATTTAGCTGTAAAATGTTGGGGGGGGGGATTATTTTAGGTCGAAGAATTATGAAGAGGAAAATTAAGTTACAATGAACTCCTCAGTCATTAAAATTCTGTACATGGCAACAACAAAATGGGGGAGGGGTATCTAAAAAGTTTGCTTGGGTTTAGTGCCTATTTACAGATCAAAAGGGAAGAATAAGTCATGGACAGAAGCAAAAGGCAGTTCAGTCATCTGAGCCATTAGCTTGAGTGTGCTGGTCACTGTCTTCAGGATGATCATCCTACACCAGACAGACAGACAACATTTATGCACAGAAGACAAGCAACTGCAAAATCTAAAATCTCACAGAATTAATGTAAGGCCAGAGTGTGAGAGTTAGTTCATACATTAGGCAGGACACTTTGTAACTCTTTCATGACTGTGCTGAGGCTGGAGAGGGTGTTGTGGAGCTGCTGCTGGTAACTGCCCCTCTGCTGCTCAGAAACCCTCAGGCTCTTCTCAGTCTCCCTCAGACTGGCCTTCACTTGCTCCAGCTCTTTCATCAGACCGCGGTTAGAGTCATCCAGCTCCGATATATGCTTAGCATCTTCATCTGTTAAACAAAACACTGCTTTAGCCACTTCACTTCCAGGTGCACATAAAATAAACATTCTGATAACTGGCAACTAAAATCTAAAAATGCTACAAACAAAAAAGTTCTAATATTCCATGAATTGACCCCGAAAAGGATAAAATCTCTGACTTTCCATGCCAGAAGTCCTGAAATTTCATAATAGTTTAGAAATTCAATAAATCAGTAGGAAGCCTGCTAGTGGTTAGAGACCTGTGTACATGGGGAGTACTATTGCACACACTGAGCATTACCAATTTTAGTGTCCTGCTGCATAAGCTTCTGCTCTATCTCCTCTCTGGCTTTCTCACTCTTGTCCAGTTTCTGCAGCATGCTGCCCACATCCACCATAGCACCATTATAAACGATAAGACTGCCCGACTCGCTGCTGTCCTCTGCCTCTCGCTTTGACTTCTGATTGGGTAGCAGAGGCCTGTTGCCTGTGGATCACAAGAAACCCACTGTTAATTCACAGCACTGTACAGACACTGCCTCTTCAATGTCCCATTTGTCTTTGTTGTATGTCTAGCCAGAATAAGTTACATTATCCAAGGTTTCCACAGCTGTAGCGGCCTAGCTATTGATAACTTACCCAGTAGGTTTTCTAGTTGAGCATCAGAAGTCCCTGCTGGACTGGGCTCATCTTTGGGTCTGTCAGTTAACTTACGATAGTAGCAGCTGTCCCTCACAACTGGCTTGTTCAAAAGTTTCTTCACCTGCAACACACATTCTCAGCCTATCAGCACCATCTCTCACAAATTCTAAATCGCACTAGACTGAAGTAATGATTATCCTTATATTGCATTTTTAAGATAAGTGAACCATGACCTGTTTAAGAACAAATTAACATGCTCTACTTTGACATAGAAAGCTAGAGTACCTGAGCTCGGGATAGATGCAGGCCTAGTGTGTACATGATCTCTTCCAGGTCTTTTTCTAATAGGTAACCACAGTGACTTTGATCAAAGTACACAAAAGCCATCAGAAGATCTTTGTCAAATGTCACCATCTGCTTCTTTTTCTCATCCTAAAAACAGACAGTAGTATAATAAAGGCCCATTTTCATCAGTGTCTGAATGTAGAACTTCATGAACCCCAAAACAACTTACTTTATCTTTAGACGACCTATCTTTTGATTTTCTGTCATCTCGACGGTCATCTCTCCTGTCCCTCCCATTGGAGTCTTCATCATCTTTATCTGAGAATGACAACAGCACTTATGTACAGAGCAGTCACGAACACTCGTCTCCATTCAAAGCCTGACAGGCCTTTCTGAATTCTTCCTCTCAAATGGGGTGAGACACAAACCATCATCATCATAGTCATCTGCATCCTCAGCCTCCAGTGGATCATATTCATCAGCATTGTTATTGCTGCTTTCATCTTCATTGTCATCTTCATCTTTGGACTCCTCTTTCCTCAGAACCCTCTCCTTGTCTTCATCCTAATACACAAGACCAAGGAGGGCCATAAACCAATTTTTAAGGGACGGCTCCAAGCCTCATGTACCTCCCTTAAGTGAATTCTCTGTTGCAGTTACCAGGCTGCTGCCTTTAGTCCAGGTACCTGCTCTATTTTTCAGATGCTGCTGAACAACATGAAATTTATTTCATTAGGTGTGACATTTGGAATGAAAAATTCAGGAAGACAGATTTCCAGAAGCATGGTTTGCGTTACCTATTTAAGAGCATTAAAAGGACCGATCAGTATACCATATAATGAACTAAACAATGCAGAGTAGGACTCAGAAATACTGATAGAGAGGAATAATGATTAGCTGCAAGTTACAAATAAGTAAAACACCATCCACTCACCCGTCTCTTCTCATCCTCCTCTCTCTGTCTCTTTGTGGCAGGCTCACCATTCTCCTCATCTTTATCCTTTTTCACATCCCTCCTTTCCACCTCTTTCCTCTCCACTTCTTTCTTGGCCTTTTCTTTCTTTTCTTTTTTGTCATCCTTGCTTGGAAGAGCTGCAAGAGCTTTGTAGATCCTGTATCCAAAATCTCGTTGAAGCATCTCATTGAAAAGCTCGGCAAACAAGGAGACCTAAAAAAAAGAGGACAGACAAATCCATGAAAATCATTTTTACAAAAGCATAAACCAAATGTAGCCTTTTTGAATGTTTCCTTGTTAGTTGCTGATAAAGTATCAACCTTTATAACAGTCCAAACCATTGTGCCATTCTCAGTGAGCACAGACCCGAGATGCATTTGTAAGTGGTATAAATAACCATAATAAAACATTTTTAAAATCCTGAAAAATATTTGATAATACAAAACCAAATATCACAAACATACTTTAATCAATTTAATTTGAAATCAGGATATTAATGTGCACTGACTTCTTGTGAAGCCATCTGAAAGAAAATTCATTTTCCCAACCTCAAAGGAATGCTCCTTATTGTCCTCCAGCCTGTAGTCCAGCAGCACACTTAGAGACATGATGCTGCAATCAAACTTTCCATTCTTGGCTGCCCAGTTTGGGTGGACGATGATGGTGGGTTCATCAGGGAGGACATAACGCCTTTCCCTACGCTGCCGCTCCAGCTCCTCCTGGCGTTTACGCTCCTCCTCCTGAAGCACGTACAAATATTCAATCAGACTAATATTACAAATAAACCCACCCACAAAATCAATACACTTTAAAATAATTCCCTTCTTTATGCATTTTGAGACCCCTTACTCATCTTGTTCATGAGTGCAGAACATAAACTTGCTAGCAGACACCTTCCTAATCATGCCTCACCTCTCGGTCTTCCTCCGTCCTGCATGGCTCCTCCTCCTCCACGCAAGCAGCCTCTGTCTTCTCTGGTTCTTTGGACTCTTCCACCTGCTCCTCCACCTTCAGCTGTTTGGTGAGCCGAGCTATTAGCTGCGACTTCAGCCCTTTGGAGCTCAAAGATCGGCTCTCAAGCTCTTTGCGCAGGTCATTCACCTGTGTACAGGCGCACACACACAGGCGCACACACACACACACACACACACACCTGAAGTTAGGGATGCTTTTCAGCAGAAAGGACAGCAAGGATGTTGAGCCTATTAAGGGGAAGCCTACCTTCATGGACTTCGGATCAAGCTTAGACCAGTGAGTGGGTGTTGTAACTTCTTTTAAATCGTCCTCATCTTTCTCCTCTTCCTCCTATATCAGGTCAGAGAAAGAGAAGAGAACAGCAGCAAAATGTTAAAAGCAACTTGCTGACATTGAGCTTCTGAAACAAAAGTGATCCGTGCAAGAAGCAAGGTCACAACTGTCTCTCATCGTCTCCTCCAACTGAGGTCTCGATTGGTCAAAAACCATAACAACCATATTTAAATAAATAAACAAATAAACAAACAAATAAATAAATGCCAAAACAGTACACTTCTAGGATACAGTAAAATAAACGCTCTCTAGCTTTGATAACAGATCCAAACCCCACCCATCAGCCAATCAATGCCAGTTCTGTGGAATACAAAAAGGTAATCAATGACAGTGGGTCCAAGAAATGTAAAATGTGACAGATGCGCTCAGATGGTCTCCAAACTCAGTGAGTGTACGGGGTCCCTATATCTACATTTTGCAACTTGATTTTTACTCCTTTCCCCCTCCTTTTTAACATCTAGTCATAGAGGACTGTCCTCGGATCAACCAACCTCCCTGGAAAAATCAAGTCCATAAGTCTAGGTACAGTCCAATCCAAGAATTATGTCAAATTGAAAAAAAGGGACAGACAAGAGACAGAACCTAAGGAGCTTTTCAGAGTTCAACAGATACTGATTTGAAATATAAAATCAATCATAAAAGAAAACATTCTAAAAACAGACATTTTAAAATCACAACTGGTTCTCCAGATTCCAGCATGTCTCTCCAAAATCCGAATAACTATAAAATATGTATATCCTAAATGCTTACTGTGGAATTTAATAGGACATTTTTCTGATTCCACATGTCATTATTCATGATTTTCCTCTAGATTACAGCTAACAGGCAGCGCTGGAAGCTGTTTTACCAGTTGAAGCAGTGTCATTAAATTAAGGCCTAAACTGTTCCGCTGTGTGTGAGACTGCGGGCTGGGTGGGGTGGTGGAGCGAGGGCGGTGCTGGGAGAGCAGGAAGAGGAAGCAGGAGGGGATGGAGGGGGTGGAGGAAAAGGGATGAGACACAGGGACAGTAGAAAGGGAATTTCTGAATGATGCCTGTGATACTTGTTTTTTTCTGTGTGTTTTTTGTTTTTGTTTTTTTTAGTGTTTTGTGTGTCTATTCCTGTGCCTGTGAGAAGCGGAAATGAGAAGAGAAGGATTAGCGTTCAGTGCCTGTTCTCCATCAGCCTCCTTCCGTTCAGCCAAGAGTTTCTCTGCCAGCTGCTCCTTGAGTCCGCGGGACAGCCCTTCCCACTCTGAGCGGGTAGGAAGACAATGCCAAACATCCGGGAGAAATAAAACCACTGTCTCCACATGTGCGGGAACTGTCCGCCCTTTGTGAGTCTCCTCAGGGCGGTGATAGCGAATCTCTGCAAAACGATACCTGTCGCAAAGGAAGAAGTGCATTGGAAAGAAACATTCTGTCAGACATCACACAAGGCCTAACCCCAATACACTCCCATACAGAGACACACAGCTCCACTCCCCCTGCCTCCCACTTGTGGTAAGATGACCCCAGAATGAAGTGCATGAAAACAGTCTGCAGATCTCCACAGTAGGTTCTCAGGATGAACGGCAGCCATGTATTGGGGAAACCGACACACAAACAAGAATGACATTCTGAACATTTCCCTGTTCCCTCCCGCCACGCCCCCTGCCCCTAGCAACCATCAGTCTGAACTGGATGCTTGTGTAGGATAGTTTACGTACCCCCGTGGCGCGAGAGAGACAGATTCAAAGACAGTGAAAGCAAGTTAAATATGCAAGATATTTAACACAAACCAAAAGGTCATAGAAAACAAAGTAACGGTGGCGTCTCCTCCTCCGGCTCCAGTTTTTGAGCAACAGATTAAATGCATTCACCACACAGATATAGAGGCAAAACTGCTACACACATTAGCAAAAAGGACATTGCAAAATAAAGAGAAAAGAAAAAAAAACCAAACAAAAATTACAGAAAAAAAAAGCATCCACCATGTCAGGAGATACAGCTTTTGTCAAAACCATGCAACGGGTCACAGACAGTTATCCGTTTTTCGATTGAGTTTTAGTTTTGCTTAGGGCTAGTGCTGATAAAAGTAAACATGAAAAAAGGAGAGATCAGAATAGTGTTAGAATAGAGTTGTACTTACCACTGGGTACATAAACTCAGATCAATGCCTGTCAGAGCCTTACAACAACGTATTGCTGTCTTTATAAGGACTGAAGCATCATTTTCTGGATCTGCTCCATCCAGGGAGGGAGACCAATGGCCACCAATGGCCATGGCCTCATCTTTGCCCCTCATACCAACCAGGAACTAAGAACAGGGGATCACAAAACACAAAAAGAGTCATACTACGTATCTGTCCGCTAAAAAAAAACAAAAAAACAAAACTGACAACACAAAAGGGTAGAAACAAAGCAACCAATAAATGAAACTTAAAGAGCAATGGACTGAGTTTAATAAAAAGCATGATGGTTGACATGGGGAGAGTCAACATCAGAGGAGCTTATTCCACAGAGCTAAGCACTGGGCAGTGGAATAGTACAGAGACATCAGTTAACTCCCACCAACTGCACGGACACGAATGAGCTACTGTGAGATAAACGGTGTAGACAAGTGACACTCAGCTGGGAGGCAGCAGCAAATCTTATTCTAGGCATGTACACAGTCTCACCACTTTATTAGGGCCACCTACTGTACAGCTGTAGCCAACAGGCTGTACATTTTACATTTAGTTCTATATTTGTAATCCACCCCTGCTCACTGCCCTATTGCACTCTGAGAGCAGTGAATCAACCAGACTGGAGAACATCACTTGTGCTTTTTTAATTTCCAAAAAATAGCTCCTGGAAATTTGACACAATTTTGCAGTAAACAAAAGATATCATCAGCCAGTTAACATCTGAGTATAGTGGTTGGTTAGCGTGGCTGGATTGGGACGTGCCTGGACACGCAATCTAATTAGACTGTCCATAACACAAATAACTGCCAAGACAGCTATCATTTTGTCCACTTCTGCAAGATGTAGTAGTGTTCTGAAGCCAGTGACTGACACTGATTAACAAATGTCAAACTCCAAACCACAAAGACCAAAAGCATAAAGGTGAAAGGGTGATTGTGGCTGTGGTCAGTAACAAATCTGTAGGTGGGATAACTTGTCTGGCTGTACCTTAATGAGGCGGGCCGGGTGCTGGAAAGAGTCTCTCAGCTCCTGAGGATCCTCCGCAAGAGCACAAGATTTGTGATACAGTTCATCCAGACTGGGGTTGGCAAGCAGCATCACCTACAACATACCCAAGAGATTTGCTGAGCAAGTACTCACATTAGAGAACAACACAAAATGCAAACAGAACTGACAAAACACACACAAAAAAGTTCAACCACTCATTAAAGAAAAAAATCAAGATCGTGCAAGTAACTGGGTTTATAAAAGAACTGTTGCTCACACCTTAGCACTGTAGGTGTGGTTGGCATCAGGAGGGTCCAGTACAGCGGTATTCTTCACTAAAGAGTCCACCTCTTTATGCATGATGTGGAAGTTACAGTAGTTTCCAAAAGTAAAAGGTCGCGATAAGGGGAAGGCATCCACCCACGTAAATACAGCATCAAAGAAGTCACTTGGGATGTAGAGGCTCTGATAACGCCGTCGAAGCTCCATCATGTCACAATTACACCTGAATAGTGAGTGTGTATGTATACAGGCACACACAGAAAAGGGGCACATTCACAAGGAGCTTTTTTCCCCCCTCACAGAAAGATTACAAATGAACAGTATGCCTGTGTTTTCACAGTACACAAACTCAACCTACCCATCAAGGGAGAACTTGGAGAACTGCACAGTATAACGTGGAACAACTCTGCGTGGGCGTCTTGGAGAGCGATCTCTTCGTGGTGAGCGATCTCTTGAACGCTTGCGTGTTGGAGAACGCTCCCTTGATCTTCTCCGCTCTCTCTCTCTCTCCCGACTACATCAAAATTAATCACAAAGCACATTTAAGTAGTAATTACAAATGCCACGTGACTTACATTGTGAGATCTCCCCCAGTTTCTAAAATAAAGCCATATTGACACAGTGGAGATATGTATGAGAAAAATGTTTTAAAGAATGTCCAAAATGAATGCCACCATTTACTCTTTATAATAACTATAAAAACCAGGGAGCATGACAACAGCTACTTCCCTGTGGTTCTTATAAATACAAAACAACAACAGTGACAATAGAATCCATATATCTGCCTATATTCTAGATTGAATAATAAAACATTTGAATTGTTTAAATCATGTAAATAACTAGGCCTATGCTTTTATCACCAACCACAAAAATAATCCTCATGTATAGTAAACCATGTTTTGTTTACTATAATAAACCCATGAATAACTGACACAGTGTGAATGGGCCCATCAAGAAAGCCAAGTACAATAGTGAAACATGAGCGACTGGCTCCTGACCTGCGGTCATCTTTCCTCAGGATCAGCTCGGGTCGGTCACTGCGGCTAGGGAAGCGAGGGGAAGGGTCCATGCGCCTGACGGGCTGAGGCTGGGGCATCATCCGCACCGGAGGCTGCAACAACCCCCCTGAAAACACAGAATCTACACGCGACACAACAGTGTCCATGTAAAACACAGTACACAGTACATTGGATCTTATTCATAACTATCTCCATGGCTCCATGGCCCCTACCTTTTGGGGGTGGCTGAGGCAACAGAGGCTGTGGGGGGTTCTGCAGCAGTGGGGCCAGAGAGGCTGCAGAGAGCTGGGCCTGAAGCAGGGATGGGGGTGGAGCCTGGGCTGGCACACTGAAGGTGGTTGGTGGAGGTAGAGACTGGATCATAGAAGGGCCTGGCTTCATCATGCTGGGCCCAGGAGGCTGACTCTACAAGAAAGAAATATGCCAGCCATAGAGCAAATCAGTTCAGTCACCTCAAAGGACTACATTAACTAAAATGGGACTAGTCAGTTTAGTGGCCATCTATGTGAAATACAGTCATTTTAGTAATTTACATAAAATATCAGTTGTAGTATGCAAACTGTGTGTGTAAACCAAATTTTATAAATGTTGTTGGTTCGTTTTCCAGTACATGGGGTTGAGAGTCTTGTTCTTAAGGGTGTGACCTGTTCTATGGGAGAAGTAGCTGAATGTGTTACGGTGCAGTGAACCACGCGAGAACAAAACACAGTTAAAGGAGAAAGAGCCAGAATGAAGTTCAGTTACAGCACCAATGTTATCACTTTTGGCCCCTGCTAAAAGACAGAAGCATACGATTGCATTAAAAATGGAAGGCATGGTTGGTGAAGAAAATTAAGGCTCAATGAGAATCCACATTTTTTCTTTGCTGAAAAGACTCTCGCTCTGTCCCCTTATTATACACAGACAGGTCTAGGAAATCTCACTAGATCACCTTCCCTGGAAGGACTAGAACATGGTTCTCAAATCCAAATCTTGGAGGGCAGCAGCACTTCCTAGTTCTGTTTTTCTTTGTTCAGACACACCTGACAACTGTCAACTTCAAGTACCTTAGAGGTTGGGAAACACTAAAGTAGAAAGTTCTGAGGGCTTCCAAGATTTGACTTTGAGACTCCTGGAGCAGAATGTGCCCCTTTCACTTCCAAGTACAGGTTAGTTGCGCAGAACAAAACTTCAGCTAGTCTGTGTTTGTCATGCACTTACTCACTAATCATGTTAACATGCTAAGATTATAAGGCAAATGTAAAAAGCCAACAAACGCTTCAGCACAAAAAAAAAAACAACAACAACAACAACAACAACCACACCACATCCTCCCAGCCTTAATTTCACAGACAACACTAATTAGCCAAAGGCAGACTGAAATGTGAGAAAACGGCATCAGATCTGTCATCCAACACACAAGCTTAGAGCTGTAAAACAGGAGGAGAAAGCAAGAACATTTTAGCAGCAAATCATCTTGGGCAGACAGAAAAGAAACCGAAGAACTGTAAAACACCTAACTAAACACCTGTTTGTGCAGTGAAAGAACAGCATTAGAAAGAGAAATAGGGAAAGAGGAGGGGAATGCCTGAGTGGTGGGGGTTACATTTGGTCTCGAGTCCAGCGCAGAGTGTATGTCAGAGTAGCGCTGCACTCCTGCGTCAGAGTAAAAGCTGGACAGTTGTGGGGAAACCTGAGGTAAGGGCTGGGGCGGCTGGTGCTACATGGAGATTGAGAACAAAGACATCAACGGCAGTGCAGTGGTACGCTTTGAAAGCAGAAGAGGATGAGAATATCTTGATCGTTTTATTGTGTAAATTCAGTTTGGTAAATTAGGTGTGCTCACCGTTTGGTTGGGCAGCTGAGGTAAAGTCTGAATGCGCTGAGCATTCCACTTGAAGGGCATGTTGGGATTATAGACGGCCTCTACTAGAACACGATCACCCACTTGCGGTGTTTTTCCCTTTACCGCACTAGACACACAACAGAAATACTTGATTTATCTCAGTGCAGCTCACTGTCATTTTTATGCCAGCATCTTGCTAGCACGAATGAACCTCTTGGGTCATGCAAATAATTTAAACCCCAGCTGCAGTGTCACCTCTCACCTAAGTTGGAAGAACACATCTTCATCCACAAAACCAAATGTGTCATGCAGCTTGTTGACGACCCCAGTGAAGACACGTTGTTTCTGAGGCTGTGTCTGCTGTTGGTGACTGGAGCGAGGGGTCGGGTATGACACAGTGATCTGGGCTGCCTGTTGCGGGTTCGACAAACTCAGACTAGTAGGCAAAGCAACTGGAGGCTGTGGATTACAAACCATACAGTTAATATCAAACAGAAAAGCACACAGATAGAAGCAATTATTAATAGAAATTTTAGGGTGTACATAAACACTTCTGGAATAAAGAAATTAAGGCTAAATTTTCTAAGACTTAATATTACAAAGGCATGTTGTACACACAGCATGCCTTTAATACAGTGCCTCCAAGTAGTATTCAACCCCCTGCAGATTCTACAGGTTTACACATTTGGAGTTAACTTAGCATTGTTAAATTTAGACTGTAGATGGGCCTGGACATGTGAAATGCACTGCAGCAAAAAAGAATATTATTTCTCTGTTTATTTTTAGTTTTTTTAATTTTGCCAAGTGTACCAGAGGGTCAATTATTATTTAACCCCTCAAACAATAAGAACTCTGTGCCCTTAATACGCAAGAAGTAATTGAGGTATTAAGAACAATGAGCTGCACATGCTTGAATTAATTTTCTGTTTTTTCCCCACCTTTTCTGACTTTAAAAGCCTCTCCCCAAACAAGTGAACAGCATTTACACATGGGAAAGACTAAGGCACATTCCAAGGCCATCAGAGACAAAACTGTGGAGGGTCAAGGTTGGCAAGGGGTACAAAACCCTTTCCAAGGAGTTGGGCCTCCCTTTCTCCATCGTTGGGAGCATCATCCGGAAGTGTAACGCTTATGGAATTACTGTTAAACTTCCACGTCAAAGTTTCCTCCTGTGCTGTGGCAAGGCTTGTCTGAACGGTCAAGGCTGACCCAAGGACAACAAGGAGGGAGCTCTAGGAAGATCTCATGGTGGTGAGGACATTGGTTTCAATAAATACCATAAAGTAACGTACTCCACTGCAATGGTCTCTGTTCCAGGTGAGCCCGTAAGGTACCTTTACTTTCAAAGCGTCATGTCAAGACCTGTCTAAGGTTTGCTCATGATCACTTGGAGGTCTGCCTCAGAGTCTGGTTTAAGGTTCTCTGGTCTGATGAGACCAAGATCAAGGACTTTGGTGCAGACCACACTCAGGTCGTTTGGCAAGAGGATGGCACTGCCTACTACCCCAAGAATACCATCCCTACAGTCAAACATGGTGGTGGCAACATCATGCTGTGGGGCTGCTTCTCAGCCAAGGGGCCATCTGGTCTGCATCCATGGGAAGAGGGACAGCACAGCCCATCTGGAGATTTTGGCCAAAAACATCTACTCCTCCATCATGGATCTTAAGATGGGTCATCATTTCATCTTCCAACAGGACAACAACCCCAAGCAAACAGCCAAGAAAACCAAGGCCTGGTTTAAGAGGGAAAAGATCAAGGTGTTGCAGTGGCCTAGTCAGTCTCCTGACCTTAACCCAATTGAAAACTTGTGGAAGGAGCTCAAGATCAAAGTCCACAAGAGATGCCCAATGAACCTAGACAACTTGGAGAAGATCTGCATGGAGGAGTGGGCCAAGATTACTCCAGAGACCTGTGCCGGCCTGATCAGGTCTTATAAAAAACGATTAATAGCTGCAAACAAGGATTATTCCACAAAATATTAAACCTAGGGGTTCAATAATAATTGACCCCAATTCTTATGCTTCAAAATGTATTAGAATTTAATTGAGCAACTGCAGGGGGTTGAATACTACTTGGAGACACTGTATAAACCACACACACACACACACACACACACACACACACACACACACACACACACACACACACACACACACACACACACACACCACAACCAAAAGAAAAAGCAGTAGTACTTTTCAATGTCTCTTGAACGCAAAGGCATGAGGGAGCAAATGTAACCAACTGTGGAGAAATATAGCAGTGAAGCTCACCTGTGACAGCAGTGCAGGCTGGGGCTGTGGTAGCTGGGAACAGAATGAAGAGAAAAACAACGCAGAAATGAGTACTAGGCAGCAGGTGTGATCTACAGAGCTCAAGACAGCATACCACCATTTAATACACCTGGTCTAATGTGCACTTTGCCTGGTATATAGAGTTTGTGGACATTAAAAAAAATTTTTTACTATGTGCTTACAATTTATTTTCCACTTGTATGTTCAGAACATGTTTTAGTGCTGATAAGCAGTAATACACTGAATTCTAAATCACTCATCAAGACGGGAAAACAAAACCAAGACTTGTGGTGCACCAGGCTGCACTATGTTGGAATTAGTGTTGCACGGTACCAGTACTGAAAATGTACTGTAGTACTACAGTTTTGAAAACAGTACTATACTGGCATTTTGAAAACATATACTTTTATTATGCAAATGGATACTTGATCTGTCTAATATGCAGCTGTCTCTAAGCACAATGCTGACAGCTGTGACATCACTAGTGGTGTATATCATTGTGGGGTACAGCACTGACATTTTTTAATATGAGCTGCAGCAAGAGATGCAACCTTGCATGGGGGAGTGAAGTGAGTTGAGACCAATGGTAGAGAATGTGTACCACTTTTCTGTTTTGTTCAGAGACTAGATTTACGAGATGTGAGCAACTTCAGTTTTAAGATGACCTGTTTTTAGGTGTTTCTGTACAAAAAAAGGCAGAGCCTCTAAACACAGCAGCTGTACAAATGCAGTTTTAAAGTCTCACAAAAGGAGGAAATGTCAAATCTGGCCAAGCATCTGAACAAACATCCCAACCTTTTCACAGAATTCAAAAGACAGACAGGTGATAGTGTGATCTAAAAGCCTCTCTGCTGCAGTAATATACATATTCCTACATGTGTGTATAGTGCTCATAGCCCCATTCAGATGGGATTAAATGTGCATGGGTCATGGGGCAATTTCCACTAAAGACCCTTAAGAAGCACGAAACTAAACAAAACAAAAAAAACCCAATAAACAAATAAATAAATAAAAAAAATTAAAAAGATGCACATGAAGTCACTCAAGCAGTTTTTGGTCTGGCTGGCAAATCTTCCACTCCATAGGCTCTCGTAGCACATTATCCAGAGGAGAAAGAAACTAAAATCATTGAGAAAAGCAAGATCCTGCAGGCGTATTTAAAGGATTGTAATTGCAGGTTGTTAAAAATCTTTACTTACTAGTTTGAATATTAAGGTCTAATATTAAATGCTGTTCAACTAATAACTGTAAAGGACTCTTTATATTCAAACTGCTGCAAAAACCTGGGTTAATAGAAAATATAACATACTGGAAACTCACTTGTCCTGTAATTTTAATGCTGTCCGGTTGCATGCATTTCATCACTGAGGAAACACTAGCTTGGATTATAGCTTCATAATGTACAAGCTGATAACCACACTAAGATCAAACACCACCAATATTGTTTCGCCTGCTCACTATTTTGTCCTGCACCAGAATATATTGTACGTTTGTGGGTTTTGGTTTGTTTTTCTTTTGTTAAACCATTGCCTTCTTCAGGAGAAGATAATAGGAGCAATAAGTAATTTACCACTTTAAAAGTGGCAAACTATTTATGAAAGTGATAACTGTATATTTTTATATAAAGTGAAGCTCACATCGACTTGCTTTGCAGTCTTTAAATGAACCAGTTTATCATCCCCCACATCGAGGCAGCCATGTTTAAAATGGATTTAGTACAGAATGGCCACTAGGTGTCAATATAATGGCTGTTTCATAATGTGAAGAGCAATAACTGGAAAAATGATTTAATGCAACTTTAAAAATAGCTGACGTATTTTACTTTTAATGCACACCAATACAGATTCTCTACCGGCTGACCACACTGTACTTAAATGGCACTACTTTTCAACTTATTTGTTTAGCAGGACAGTTACTGCACATCTCCAACCAATTAATGCAGATTTAAGACATTTACTATTTTTGTTGCCATCTAAGGGGTAACTGGGACCTTTTAATTTCATCTGCTTTTTGTTTTCTACAGGAAAACATCCATAATAACATCCATTTTGAGTTTTTGCATCATCAATAAATAACTGAATATAATGTACTTTAAACTAACAAGAAATAAATTCTAAACTATTCCTTTAGAATAGTTGTTTGTAGAAGTCAGAGGGTAGCAGCCACTCTTGGTTTTGAACCCGGAGTTGTCCATCTGAAAAATGTGTGCTCTGTACATCAACCACAGCAGATGCCAGAACACACATTTTACCCTCCGAGCGCTCCCTCACATTGCTTAATCCGGGCATGTCCTGATAATGCTCCTCATGAAAAAGACAACTTTACTGATCTCTTTGAACTGTGGCATGAGGTCATGTCACTGCTAGACTGAACCTCAAATATGATCTAGTAAGATTTAGCTAAATACCTTCCATCATATCTAGTCTTTGCTAAACAACCTTGTTTGTTACAGCTTTTTAAATGCTACTCCAAACCTCCCTGCACAATGAGAAAGCACTTTGATATTCATTATTCATATCAAGAACTTTTTTCCAGCCCCCCATTAAAATCCATTTCTGTAATATAATGATTTTACATACTAGATTTTACATACCAGATTTCCTGGGGATTAACAGTTCAGTTTTTCACTTGGGGGAGATACTGACACTTGATGTACATGTGTCTCAAATGCACATACGCATTTTTACTCTTCTTGCTTGCTTCAAAGGTTGTCTAACAAATTAAAAGAAACTCTAAGGTGTCCAAGTACTTCATATGAACCAAGTTACTGACTGCACCCCACAATTAATCATCTCAGACCTTGAGATGAATGTCAAAATGCAGCAGTGGAACTCATCCTAGGCAACATCTAAATCCAACCAGCAATATTATTAACTACTGCACATATTCATTCTAACAACCACCATAACAACAAAAGAACCCAAAAATATATTTGACACCTCTGCCCCGACTGATTCTTAGTGAGAGGGGTATGCAACATTTATGCCATTATATTTACCAACTTAGCTAGGTAACCAAGTAGCCAACTACCATAATGTGTTGAGCAGTGCATGCAACATTCTTAAGCATTCTTTTATGCGATAAACTCTATAATAGTGGAAAATGTTTAAGAGTTGTTACTGATTTTGTTAATACATGTATTAATGTTTCATTCTACCATTTACAGGTACAGTTCTTTAGAGAAGCAATGTAGCACTAGTTGTGCAACCTTGCTAACAAGTCACCTATCTGCAATGTAAATGTCATGAAAATTAAAATGGATATCTAGCTACCTAAGGAAAGAGCTTCAGTATATCCCAACAGATTATGCCCACATAAAATAGTTATCAAATTTGCTCTGATTCTTGTTATACTTCTATGCAGATTATCAAAAATCTCATGTAGGTTTTTGCAACAACACATGGCATCGTATATTAATTATAAAAGCAGATATAAATACCATAAAAAGGTACCCATTTAGCTTGTGGGCCAAAAATAGTTCAAATTTTGTTTGAGCGATTAAATGTTAAATGAAACCAATTCACTACTTGAGTATTTTTACTATATACTGTCTTTTACTAAAGTAATTTCAATAACTACTTTTACTTCTACTTGAGCATTTAATTTTAAAGTAACAACACTTCCACTTGAGTACAATTTCTGGTTGCTCGATCCACCTCTGCTCTCAGTTGAGAAGAGTGTAGGTGTTTGTCAGAGCAAAGTAAGCAACAGGTATGCATATGTACCTGATGAGGGACATTGTACAGGGTCTGCTGAGGAGGCGGCTGTGGTGGGGGAGCCTGAGGTGGAGGCTGTGGTTGCTGTTGCTGCTGCTGGTACTGCTGAAGAGCTGAATTGATCTGAGACTAAAATTAAAACATACATTACTGACTCGAGGATATACACTGCAGCTGTGAGGGAATAAGATTACAGCCATATTAAAGATGATATTGCAGTACAGAGCATCAGTGTGAACCCTTCACATACATGATAATGAATAGCAGATGTTTCATAAAGAAATATTTCAGTAAGATAAGCCTAGAATGAGGACCAAATTCTCAATTTTTGGTTTATATTATTCAATTAAGTGACAAATCCTGCCTTGTGTAATACTCCAGCAGTGTTTACTAACAACACAACATATGACCACTAACAATCTGAAGACAAGACCATTAACAAAGTCTTTGCATTATACATGAATAGGGTCATTTTGGTTTCACTCCAGTGCTCAGTGCAGTGCAGCCAAGCATTGTAAAGGAAATCACCTGTTGTAAAGCAGCTGCAGCAGCTGCCGCAGCTTGCTGTTGAAGGGCTGCTGTCTGCTGGGAGATCTGGTAGTTGGCAGCTGACTGGGTGTTGAGAGAAGCTGCAGCCAAAGCAGACTGCTGAGAGTACATAGAGGGAGATGCACCCAAGAGAGATGGCTGCTGAACACCTAAAGCTACAGCAGGACAAACAGGCCATAAGAAATCATATGCAATTTTGGTGCACTACTGATACAGCTTAGCACAACCAATTCACAAAAATGGGAAAGAGACTGAATCAGACTGACAAGCAGATAGCAAAGTACACTGAGCAAAGTACATGACCTCATGGTTAGGTAAAACATTTTTTAAAAAATGGACCACTTATCTATTTAGCATAAGAAACATGATCTTGGAAAATTGGCTGCTGCTAATTCGTGCTCTCAAAACAAAATATTTCAAATATTCATTTTCAAAGCTTAAGGTAATAGGCATGAGTACATTTATGACCAACTACATCACATTTTATTACTTACAGTGTAAACTGTTCAGGTCGAGAGACTGTCCTGAGTGCCCAGGTTGCGATACCGCTGTTGCGGCAAATTGTGCCGCCCACGGAGGGTTCTTCTGCCCCCCAAATTGGGCCATGGAGACCAGCTTGATGGACCAACAGCAAGTAATATCCTGTTCAAATTGTGATTGTACTCATCATTGCATTAAATCTCCCAAGTCTTTAATATAACGAAATCTAGATAATAGCTTCCTAACTACACTATTTAAATTGTTATGGTAGCAAGCCATCATACTGTCAGGTTCAGCTGATAGTTACCTAAATAGCTAGCTAACTGGCTAGATAACTTTAGGCTAGTCTTCAGCTGTCATGGTTATAAATACAGAGTTAACTGTCAGGAAGAGTGCAAAATACATTAGCCGTGCTGACTGACTATTCAATTATAAAATAAACAATGCCTATATCTAGCCAACTACTGTCTACAGTTTAGGACAGACGTAGCTAGCTTGTAGGTTAGCTCAATAAGATATTTAGCTATAGCCAAATATATGAATCACTGCATTAAAATATCTTATTATACCGGGCCTGAAAGCTAGCTAGGCAGTGTTTTATGTACTGTAATCTACAGCTGCACCAAGATATCATGAGCTAAATTAGCTTATGTAGCTGGTAGCTAGCCACGCTACAAGCCACATAGCTAGCTACTAAGCAACTGATGATTCAAACAGCTATGATACAAGTTTCGAAAGAAAAACTCTAAAAGTTGCGTACTTAGATACTTATACGGAAATAAAACTGATTTAGTGGTTAAAAAACGGGGGATGGGGGTGCAGCAAGCTATCCAAACAGTTAAACGTGCAACATTAGCTAGCTCAGACATTTGAGCGTGCCGTGTTGTAGCTACTTTGTTAGCTAGTTAGCTAGCTAGCTAGCTAGTTATCCTAGCTGGCGAGCGAAACCACTATCTTAGCTAATTAAGGCCCAAGGATTAGCTTGCAGTTAGCTTTGGCGCTATTGTTGGTCTTTCGGGTAATGGCAATAATACAACATCAATAAAATATTTAATAAAGCCTAGGTTACTGACTAACTATGAGTAAAAACATTCTAAAAAATATGCACATAATTATTTGCAATCCGATCATTTTTATCACCTTACCCTGTATCCTATGTTGCACCGGTTGACCAGATACGGGACTGTTAAAATTGGAAACGCATGCGCAATTTGTTAGGACGACGCAAAGCAACTCGAATAAGATTTCGTAATACTTGTTTGAATGAATAATCTGATTCGCTATCTGTGAAGAGCATCGCTTGTAAATTCGATTCAGGCCTATAGCAACGGCACAGAAATGACCATTATCTCACCATAATGCATCCTATTTATCCATTCAAATTCAATTTTATAAGTGAACATTTTATAATCAATATTAATTGAAACGTGATTCACGTTCTTTTAAAGTAAGTAACTTGCTGCTAACGATATTTCTATCTTTTCAAAAAAGAAAATGATATTTGAAGTTTTAAGTTCAAAACAAGGAAAAGACAAGGAAAAGTTATGTTCTTATTTTGCATTATTTAATTGAATTCCAAACTCAGATATTTGATGAAATATCCACTCCAGTGTGATTCTCAAATTCTACCCTACACTAAACAGACAAGAACTTAATATTAAACAATTTAAGACACTTTTTTTCCAGGCTTATCACTATTCAGACTTTTTCTAAACTAAACCAAAAGCTTTCTGTCAAACCTATAGCATCTTAATCTGTTGTAAATAATCTTGCAGACATAAACATGTAAAATGGTAATTTAATACCTGAAAGAAATCTGGTCTAAAGAGTTCATATTTACCAAAACATCTTGCTATATCCCTGAAATCCTTCTACTGGATAACATGCACACTTGTATTCAAATGTAACAAAATAAATATTGGTGGTTTGGAAATTAAGCCTTAATTTTTTGTTAAATAGTTACAATATTGAACTTACTGATGAAGTACAATATATACCTTAATTATGAATTGCTTGAAACAAACTTTAAGATATATCTTAATTGCTTTTTCGATATTCAGTGCTCTTTTGATTTTCAGTGGATAATTTGCATTGTTGATTGAAAAGATGGCTCTATTCCCACAGCATATTTACAACCACTTGGCAGTGCAGCAGTTCTGGCTGCACTGTCAGCAATGCAATATTTGGTAATTATGAAATATATTCACATTAAATGTCAATTTCTAGACTGAATAAAATTACATTTCAAATAAATTATATTGGGTAAAATGAAAATTAAATCTAAAATGAAAACTCCAGGCTGAGTATTCATACTAAATGTTTTAAAGACTCCTATATAATGCAGGAGGTGGAGAAAATGT